>NC_089223.1:32263458-32569910 GCF_963924675.1 Phocoena phocoena | reverse complement strand
AATAATCTGAATCAATCAGCAGTTATTAATACTTATCCTCAAAGCTTTTGTTTCCTTCACATAATTGGAATGCAAGATTTTTAGTTTCAAAGGATACAAATGTCTCCCCAAGAAACACCTTAAAAAATAAGACCACAAAACTGCAATGTAACAGAGCCCAGTGGCTGTGTCCAGCAGAAACCTCATCAGACCTAACAGAGAATGCTGGCTGAAACCTAGTCACCACAGTACTATTTTTATCCTATTTTTTTTTAATTCTATTTTTAAAAGTGTTATGAGGATAAGAATTTCCTTCACTAGTGACAACTGGAAGATACTCTATTAATTTAATACTACAAAAGAATGATTAAAATTTCTTATGAATGATTAGCACGTTTAATCTCAGGACCAGCAGAATATTAACCCTTAACATAAACCCTAAGAAGTAGGCAGGGGGCAACTGAATAACATGATCCTGATTCTGCATCCTAGAGGGAAACCAGAACTCTGAGAAGGAATGAGGTTTGCTCAAGGTCAACGCCAAAATAAACAACAGCAAAACCTGACCTAGGGCAGTGAAGAAATGAGAACTCTCTGGTTAAAATGTGTATCTAATACCTATGGATTAGACCATTTGTTAGATGCAAGGTAAAACTTGACTAATTTTTTTAAAGTGTTCTGATTTAGGCTATATTTTGTTATTATTGAGTTTTTTTTTAACTGCAGCAAAAATAATTTATTCCCATAACCATATCCTGGATCTCAATTATGAGAAAAATAGCATGGTACACGCTGGCTTAGAAATCAAAAGATTTACTCTGTCACTTCCAGTAAAATGACCTTGGGAAAACTGCATTACTTCTCAGCAACAAATATATGAGCATTTGCAGTACATGCTCCAATACAGAGATATTTGGAAATGATTCTCTCTTAGACAACACCTACCTCCAATATCCTTCCAGGATTGCAGTTAAGACTCAACTCACAAGAGACAAGATTGTACTTTAAGAACTATAAACTACTACATAAACAAAACTGAATTATCCAAAGGTGATTCAAGTCTAAAACTCAGTAACCTTTTCAAATCAAGAACTTTAAACATTTCTTTTCAACACGCTTCCAGCTATTAGAACCAGAAATTGATGTGCAGAGCTAATTAACATACACAGATAATACATACATACATCCAATCATGTGCACTGAAGGATATTTTTATATTGCTGAAGAGTAAATATACTACGGACAGCCAGTCTCCCATGAACTGGAATTGTTATCCTAATCTAAGTGTATTTACTACTATCCATCTTGTTATATCTACCAATCTGTAACATACACTTTTTTTTTTTTGTAACATACACTTTAAAGTAGCTTCTGCACTGAAATTTCTTTTTACAATACTTTTGACAAAAGCAAAGTGAACTCAGAATTTGAAATCAGTGAGGTTTGATTATAAAACCTCATTCTTTACCTAAGAATAAAAATACAAAAATTCAAAAACAAAAAAGTAGGCGCCTAGACTCTTGTAAAATCAGCAAGCTCCCTTCGCACTTTTATCACTTCTTCCTTTTACAGACTCTCCTTAAAAAGCTCAACAATTTTAAAGTGCTTTTAGATTTAAAATTCATTATTCTTCATGGCAGCTCTGATATTTTGATGATCAGAAGGAAACCAGATGAATAAAGGAGAGCACACCAGGAGACCACCACTAACTCACCCCAGATGCTCTCCTAGCACCATGGCTTTTTCACTCACAAAACTTTTCTTGTAACTGAAAAAAGTTCTTCATAAAACTGAAGTGATATTCCAGGCTGCTAAAACAAGCAGAGTTTTTAATCCTGAAACACTCTTTAACTTCCACCTCGAAATTCTACTAACGTGAAATTACATCTACTCAGTGCAACAAAATTCTGCATCCAGGGAGTCTTAACACTTCATTACAACCAACATGAGTCCTGAAGTTCCCTCCTGAGCACAGCTTCACCATTCTCTTCCTCAATTTCTCTGAGTTCCCAGATCAGTCCCTCAACCGACACTCAGATCACATCCCCTTCATCTCATGGTTCTCAACAAGATGTACTACAAGGAATTACAGCTTCCACACTGTCTTCCCCACTTGTTTCCAAAGCCTCAATCATAGTAACTAATGTATGTACAATTTTGAATCCCAAAGCATAAGGAGCAGTAAAAACTGAGTGAATAAGTGAATCTAATTTTAAAAATTCAGAAACCATCAATATGTAGAGCTTTTCGTTATAAAATAACCTGCTTTGTTTCAGAAAAACAAGGACTTACTATCGACTTAAATTATACGGTACATTCATTAAAAACTAAAGAAAGGGCTAAAACAACTCTTACACTCTCCTTTTCACAAAAATGTTCCTTTTAACAAGTTCTAGGATCAATCTCTCTTGATATTATCTATATATTTTAAATATATTTAACATCATACATCTACATAAGCGATATCCTGAAAGCAAAGAGTGTAAATAATAAATTACTAAAAATTATAAAGAGAAGATACTTACTGAACTCCAAAATCTAGAACTGATGGCTGAAAATGTAAAGCTTTTCCACTAAATAGCTTGTCTGAGAAGCTAAAAAAGACAAGACAAGACAGATTAATTTTTGTTGTACTTTTAAAATTTGAATGCTGAGTTAAGAGGATATACTTGGGCCGATAGCTCTCATAAGATATAATTTTACTTCCTTATAAAGGAGTCGGAACTAGATTTAAATGTTAAAGCTGAATTATTTGAAGCCTAATATAATTCTACAGCTGCAAAAATTTAAGATACTCTTAGATTATGGTTAGTATAACTTCATACCAAATATATAGATTCTATAAGCATTCAGATAAAAAATGGAGATAGATTTAATTTTTAATAGGCTTCATTTCTGGGCGAATTCAGGAAACATATCTATTTTCACAAACCCCAAATCAAGAAAAGACACACAAGGGCGGGAGCTGAGGGTAAGGGGTTGCAGAGGGAGGGAGCTTCGGCCTCCACATTCGTTAGACAAGTTGTAACAGGGAAAGGGTCAGGAGCATAGCCAGGGTTGCTCCCAAAAGCTGAAACCATCACCAGGTCTGGATTTTAAATATTAACAATCAAATAAAATCTCATACGGCAGGTCATATTTTCAGCAGTTGTTAATCATTACTATGATTTCATTTTCCTTCAGAACCAAAAGCCAGAAATTAAAATACTAAAGAACATATAAAGACATTAAAAAATAAGCTATAACAATATATATACATACTTAAAGACTTAAAATACAAAATCTATGTAAATATATATATAAATATAAAATATATACACGTGTGTGTATCAAGAAAGTATTAACTGTCATACGACATTTCTTTTAAGAAATTCTTTTTTAAAAAAAAAAAAAACAGTAGGTCCTTGTTGGTTATCTATTTTAAATATAGTAGCGTATACTTGTCAACCCCAAACTCCCAATCTATCCCTCCTCCCCCATCCCTCTCCCCTGGTAACCATAAATTCATTCTCTAAGTCTGTGAGTCTGTTTTGGTTTTGTAAATCAGTTCATTTGTATCTTTTTTTTTTTTTTTTTTTAGATTCCCCATATAAACGATATATTTGTCTTTCCCTGTCTTACTTCACTTAGTGTCACAGGACATTTTAAAAGCCATGTACTCCAAAAATACTTAACTGGAGAAGCTCCTAAATGTAGCATGCGTAACTGTTTTCAATGACTCAAGTAAGTTTTCCAAAATACAATCTTTCCATGTTCTCCTCCCGCAAAGTAGCCCTCCAGCAAGCACAGTCCAGAGGCTGGTCCAGGAATAAACATTTGAGTTTGAAACTTGCCGGCCCACAGAAACGCTATAACCTTCAGCAAGCCCCTCTCCCATTTTTCTTGAAGGTGCAAACAATACAGAGAACCCCTTCCAAAATCCTCATCTCATAGGAAGAATCCTGGTTGCAATCTCTTCTTCCTCTCTCCACTTTTCTGCCTCTGTGTAAGCTTCCCTTCCTCCATCCCCTCACCTAAGAATCCTTTCTCTGTTATCTCTTATCTGTATCTCCTTTATTCTACCTCAGCATCAACTGTATTAGTAATAAAGGTGACCTCACTGTCCATCTGCCAACCTCCTCCCTCGTGGCCAGCTCGGGCAGGTGAGAGGTATGCTATTTACTGGTCTCTCTCAAGCCCCAAAAGGCCAGTACTAACTCCATGACTTGCTTGCAAAGAAAGGCCACAAACACACACCCAGTTGCCTCCAGAAATGTTTTAAAGAGCCACAGGAGGCGACATAGAGAGTTGCCAACATCAGACGCACCGCAGTCACCCCCACTCCAGACAGAGATGGTCAGGGCTCAGCATTCCAGAAGGAAAAGAAAACAGGCAACTTCACATGCCAAGAATGATCTTAGGAAAGTCAGGCTACTGTATTAGTAAAAAGTAAAATAACTAATGAGAGTCTTCTTCCTGCCTTGGGTACTGAAAGTGGATTTATCATCAGATTTCACACACAACTTCTGAATGAAGATGAGGTTTTGGAGGATTTAAGTAATTCACCCAAGATCACACAGTCACTAAGAGGCACAGCCAAAATTCCAATGCAGATCTGTCTATCCAGGTCACAAACCTGAACCCTGCATGGAGTTCAAGTCCATCCAAGTTCACATGACCTACCCAAGGAACCAAGGCAGTGTCACCTGCCAGGACAGGGGCAGGGCTTCAGAGCTGAGACCCAAAGCCGTCACTTAACTTCTCAAAAGTCCCAGCCTTAGTATCTGTAACATGAAAATAACAACAGCATCCACCTTATAGCTATCATGAGGTTAAAATGAAATAATAATGCCTTTGCTACACGCCTGGCACATAGTTAAGTGCAATAAATATTAGATCGTGTTACTAAGAGGATGACTGTCATCTAACAGGAAAAGCAATGAGAACAGATGCAGAGGCCAACTGAGCGTGGAGTCAGAGCTGACCTCAGGATTTAGACGTCCCAAATGGGGTAGTAGTAATTATCTCTGAATAGAACAAGTGAAATATAAACCTGGGCTGTCTCACACCATAACAGAGTTTTCTAAAACCCACGAGCAGGAAGTTTTTCATACCCAGTGAAAATCAGACATTTAAGCAGTACGGTAGAGACTTCAAAGAAACTATTTTTTGACCTCACAATGGAGAAATAAAACCATGTCAGTATTTTTTCCTATAAGTCACAGAACAGATTTATCTTTCTCATTTGGTCAGTTTCAGCTCACGTGACTTTACAATCTGGAAACCAGATCAAGTTGTACAAGGAGATTTAACATCACTATATGAGTTAAAAAGTTAGTTCCCATAGATAAAACCATTTTAGACACAGGTACTGACCTGGAAGGATCTCACGGACATACCTATTACCTTGAGTATTAAAGACTGAAGGGGGAAAAAAGCAGCAAACTGCCAAAATTTAGTCAACTATGGACATCAACAATTATCCTCAAATATCAGTGCTAGCTAGGAAATCATAGGAAATCATACTGTGTTTAAAGATGCCAAAGTTTTCATTTCTAAATTGACAACATCAAAGAAATAACTTAAGCCTCAAGAGCTTCAGAAATAAAAGGTACACTATCTTCCCTTTCCTTTTTCTCTCAAAAATCAGCATTACCCTCTTCACATCTGTACCCTTAACAATACAGATGATTCTTTTATGTGGAAGTCCACCTGGCCTCTTGTACTCTTAGGAGTCCCCACATCTGCCATAAAATAAAGGCATGCATCTTGTGAAACTAAATTATAAATTCATGCCATGTATTTCTAACTTTCACCCTTTCCCCATCTGCAAGATGATTATAAGGAAAAGCCCTTTATTAAAAGAGAAAAAATAAGAGCGAGCCTGTTCTGCTTCTATAGTAGGAACGAGGCACAGAAATAAGACATAAAATTGACAGCAAACTGAGGCGAGGCACTCCTGTTATATGGACCCCGTCCCATGCCCACTTATTCTGAAGATGCCCTCCTCCTGCAGAGTCGCGCCTTCCCTCAGCTTCAGGACATGTGGACAAGGAATTCCACACATGCTTTTTTGAAAGAATATCTTTGCTTAAGATTACCTGACTTTTTTATCTTCTTTCTCTCTCTTTTTTTTAACTTTGGCCATCTTTTTTCTCTGTATATAAAACAAAGAAACACAGTTCGAAAAAGTGGCTAGTAAGAGGAAAGAAATTTCACTAGAAATGAGAAGACCTTGGGTCAGGTCCCAGCCAGGAGCTCCCACTTGACACAAGGCTTGGTCTCCTCTTCAGCAAATCGAGGGGGCTGGGCTGGATGATGCCAAGACCCTTAGAAAAGCACTCGGATGCCCAGTCCTCCTTCCTAGGGAAATTAAATCGATCTGCGAATATCAGACACACCCTTTAAAAAAATTCAATCCAGTAACTTAGATATAAAAATGAATTAACTATAACCAACTGTTCTTGCCATTCACAAATGTTATCCAACCAAAACACATCATTTCAGACGCAATGCTCCTCCTCTTGGGAACGAGCATCAGGGCCCAGGGGCTCGGGCCCCTGCCTCACAGCCCTCGGCTGAATTCGGTGTGGCCCAGCTGCACGGGGCGCAGGCGGCCGGCTCAGAAGAGTCTCCCCTGAAGATCGTGATCCAGGAGGCCGGGCCAGGCTTGTGTGCCAACAGGCAAAACTCAAAGATCAAGAGAGTTCAAAGCGCAGGGGAGGAGAAACTTACTGAAAGAGTCAGGAAAGGCTTCGAGGGCTTGGGGCTCCACCGACAGCAACCCCCAATGGAAACTGAACCAAGGCACCTCCGGCCAAGCTAACAGCTTGAGGAGCACAGGTCACTTTGGAGAACACCCTCTGAGCATCTGGTGGCTCCAGCCAGATGCAGAGTGGGGAGCACAAAGCCGGGCGGGAGTGTGAGAAGGGAGGAAGGAGAGCGCAGACGGGAGCGCAGCCCTGAGACTGAGAAGGCACTGCCACTGACAAGGCCACTGCATTGTTAATCCCCTTGGACCCTGAGCAGGAAAGAGGGACTTCTAGGACTCAGCTGCTATTCCCAGGGATCTTGGAGGAATTCAGTACTTCTCCCTTATGCAATGGAACTGGAACCCACCGCTGTACAGATATAAGAAGCCCCAGCCTGCAGCAGCCCTTAGGAATCTTGCCCACAGTCAGACTGGCCACCGCAGGGCAAGGCCTGCACAGCCCCACCAATGGCACTGACGCTGCCCTGAGTACCCCTCGGATCCATCGGTACCAGCTCTAGGGCCTTCAGTTGAAGAACGAATGGCCCAGGCTGCATGATTTATGAAATGAGTTCTGTAACTACACGAGTTATAAAATTCTACATCATAATTTTGGTAGTACAAATTGTGTTCTGCTTTACTTTTAATTTAAAAAGTACTTCTCCCCAGAAGTCTACTGAAAGGAAAAGAATATGAAATACACAGGCATGTCTACTTAAGTTAGAAATGTCATTCTTCCTGGTAAATTAACTATTCGCAAAGAACAGCTTAAAAATGGAGGCAGAGGGACTCCCCGGCGGTCCAGTGGTTAGGACCTGTGCCCAATGAGGGCACAGGTTCAATCCCTGGTTGGGGAGCTAAGACCCCGCAAGCCGCAAGCCAAGAGGCACGTGGGGGGAGGGGGAAATGGAGGCAGAAACCCGTATTCTTCCCCATTAAATTCCCAGAGAGGAAAAAAGTCATTTGGTAGTAGACGATTTTCCTAGTTTCTTCTACTATAGAAGCCCTGGGCTTCAAAGTCAAAGTCGAGGAAAGTCCTTGGAGCAGTACCAACAGTGGTCTGTTGAAGGAGGTCTCACTGACAAGAGATCTGGGATTTCAAGCCACCTGGCATGGTGATGGCCAACCCCTCCAAGGCCAGGACAAAAGTCCTCCACAGCAGTCCGCCCCCTGAGTTGCTGATGTCCTTCTCCATCCAGAGGAGGTGTTCCTTCTCTCAAAGACGACCCCTACCTCGCCTTTCTGCGTGGGTCCTGGGCTGATTCCAGGGCCTCCCAGCCCCATCCTGCCCTCCCCAGGGTTTTCACCATCTCCTTACCCGCGCCGTCTTTCTCGTCCACTTACACACGTGACACTCACGCCCCTTCACTTGAGAAGAGGCCCTGATGCTTCTCACCCGCTCCAAGCCCTCTCTGCCCTTCGCAGCCAGCTGCCGGTGAGAGCACCAACGACCGCAGGCAAGTCTACTGAGCACTTACAGTGCACGGATGCTGTGCCAAGCGCTTGATTACCCCGTGTAACCCCATACACCCTGTGGGTGCTGTTAGTACCCCGCTTCCACACACAGGGACACAGACGCGCTGAGCGCTTAAGTGACCTGCCGAAGCCCATGTAGCCCACTTAGCGGCCGGTGGTTGAAGGGGACCGTGAACCCAGCTCAGAGACCCGCCCCACGCTGCCTCCGGCCCCCTTCTCTCCCGCATCGCCCTCTCCCGCACCGAGACTGCTCTTACTGAGGTCTCCAGGGATAACAAGCTGTGACCTCGGGGACCGCGCTGACTCACTCTCGGGGCTACTCTCTCCCGGAGTGCCCTCCCTTGGTTTCTAAGCCGTCCCGCCCAGTCTTCCTCCCACCCCTGGGGCTCCCCCTGCTCACCTCTCCCAGGTCACCCCTTCCTCCGCCCTTCCTCAATTCTCACTCTTTCTGGACCATCACACTCACCCCTTAGGCTCACCCATCACCAACAGGGTGATGCTTCCCGTACAGACGTCTGGATTTTTCTGGCTGTCCAGCATCTAAGCTTCCTAACCACATTCACAGATTTGCCACTGTCACCCCTGCTGAGCTGTGAAAGGGCCAATGACAGGTGACCTTGAACAACACTGGGGCTCAGGGGCTCCGCCCCCACACAGTCAAAAGTCTGCATTAACTTTACAGTCAGCCCTCAGGATCCGCCCCCTAGTTGCGGTTCTGCGCCCACAGGTTCCATCAACTGCGGATCGTGTAGTCCGTATTGATAGAAAGAGAGCAGGTCTAAGTTCACCTGGACAGCTCAAACCCAAGTTGTTCGAGGGTCAACCGCCCTAGTTTTAGTGGCCCAGCTTGCCGCCGGGCGCCAGCACACGACCTAGACTTGGCCAGGCTCACCGGCCCGGGGCAGGGCAGCGGCTAATGATGCCATAAGGGAGGAAAGAGGTAGGGCTGTTCTGGGGTAGTAGCCACCACAGACGGGGAGCAGCAGGGGCCGGGGTGTCCTCAGCAGTCTCCTTCCAGGACACGCTCTGGCTGTGGTTCTCGCTGCAAAGTCCCCTGCTTGCTTGTTTGTTTTCTGAGCCTGGTTCCTAAGTCTTCCTCGAGATTCTCTACGCTGCCCAACATCTTTTCAATGAATTCCTTTTCTGCTTAAATCAGCCAGGGTCGGTTTCTGTGGTCTGACTGATTCATTTCCCAAGCCTGTGTATCTGTGGCCTGGACTCCTCTGCTGAGCTTCTGACTCGTGCTTCCATCCGAAGCGGACGCCAGCCCGCAGACGGCCCCCCGGAACCCCCAAACACAATCCAAGATGGAGCTCAGCATCTTCCTTGGTCTCCCCAGTGGTTCACGGCGCTGTCTGCCCCTCCTGGTGAGCGACAGCCAACCCGCCCAGCCGGGAGCCCTGCTGACACCCTGACTTCTCTACCTTTCTTAACTCCACACGCGGCCGACACTGAGGGCCGTCCTGGCATCTGACACGCTGATACCACACAAAGCCATCCCCTCCTTCTAGTCTCACTAGCAGGACCTTACATTCAAAAGACGTTACATCTGCACGTTAAAGAATTTTAAATATATTATTGCGTTTACACATTTAATCATACCACAGTCCACATGCTATAAAGAACGCCTTTAGTTAAGTGGTTAAATAACCATGCAAAAACCTATAAAAGAAAAGGCCAGTAATTAAGCGTATGTTGCCTACTCCCAGCCCAACTTTCTCTTTACTGTAAAACATGGCTTCTCATCTACAGTTTAAAGACTTAACATCTTTTCCTAGACTCTACTATATGTTAAAATAGTTTAAAATGATTTTTAAACCTGCAAAATACAAAATACATTTTGCACTACCTTTCAGCTCTAAGACAAGTTAGCGTGAAAAAGTAAATCAGTACTAGACGTCTCCAGCAGTAACAGTCTTGGCCAGATGCTACACGTGGTGAAGAGGAAGCCAAACAGAAATTCACACAAACGATAAGTGAATGGGGAGACCGGGAATGAAGGCCTTTTCCTCCTCAATCATAAGTGGACAATGCCAACTTGTGCAATACGGTAGCTATATTAAGAAAACCAACCAACGTGCCCATATAAATTTAGATATTAGTTCCCTGAACGTGAACAAGCTGGTTTGTTTTTTTTTAACTGAACAATTGTTGACTTACACTATTGTTAGCTTTAGGTGTACAGCAAAGTGATTCTCATATATACACATTCTATTTCAAATTCCTTTCCATTACAGGTTATTACAAGATACTGAATATAGTTCCCTATGCTATACAGTAAATCCTTGTTGTTTATTTTATATATAGTAAAGTGTATCTGTTAATCCCATACTCCTAATTTATCCCCTGCCCTTTCTCCTTTGGTAACAGAAAGATACTCGCTGACATAGAGAACAAGCTATTTTTTAAAGCTCAACTATGACCCTTTAAGCAACTTGGCATATAAACATCACTTTTTCTTCAACAAAATAATTTTATTTCCTAACACATGGCAAACGTATATATCCAATGTGTACTCATCTTGCACATTTATTCACAGATGACTTCCAAACTACAACCGCCTTGATATTTAAGCAGGAACTAAACATTACCTTAGTTGATATGAAAAATGCTTTTAGATGGATAACAGTATGAATATACTGGATTGGTCATAGCAGAATTTGATTAATTAGATTAGTTCTATAAATTTAAAGCTTGGGAAAGCCACTACTTTTGCATCTGACGCTTTCAGACGAATGGGATACAGCAATATCAGCTTGTATTCCAGAGAAATTCCTTTAGTTTTTCTGGTGATGGAACCACCATCACCAGAAAAAAAGCGGCAATGTCAAATCCAACCAACGCTAATGCCTTCACTCTACCTGCATCAGACATTACCGCAGCCAAGGCAGTTTGACCTAAGAATCCAAAGAAGAGTAAGAGGCTGCCTGACTTCCACGGGCCTACAGTCTCCCATATCACTCAAGGTGGAGCACAGTCCATAAGAGGGAAAGATGCTGTGAAGCAGGTTCAGAAAAGCTTTCTGGACGAGACGGCGTTGAGCAGGACCAGAAGTCTGGATGTGCCGTGTTCAGGTGAACATGGAGGAAGGGGTTCCCGACAAGGGAAACACAAGTGAAGGCGCACGGACTTCAGGAAGGTTGGTAACACAAAAACGGAAGAACCTAAGGGGATTTCTTATAGTTTCTTGGGAGGATGAAAGAGTCATCCTATATAACTTCAAGGTCCAGAACAACATTTTAATTCAAACACAATGCACTGATTGACTTTTTTAATCCCAACGTGAGCAAATATATCAAAACAATTTCAGGCAATTACGAAGAACATTAGCAATATTGTCCGAAAAAATCTAATGAAAAATGCCTAAGCGTTTTAACTGTCCCTTGAAGGGCCAGCCCTCCTGGCCATGGCATCAGCGCGCTGCAAAGAGCAAGGATTCGCGTACTCTGAACATGCCCCTGTTCGACAAGCTCAAGTCCTCTCCCTTTAAAAGAGAAAAACAAAATCTACCCTCTGAATGCAAATTTTTTTTGAAAACAGGAATGTAGAAGAAGCTCTTCTGATTGGCCTCTCAGGCTTTCCACTTAACATACTAACACAGAGCCCACACTTGCCCACAGAGCATAACTCACTACTGCCAAGCTCACAGCTTACACGATAGAATCCCACCGTCAGCATGGCTTAAACCCTGATTTTTCTCATGTGAAGCCCAAGGCTTACTGACACTGGAGAAACCATCCCGAGTGTGCCCCGAAAAACAAGGACTCAACACAAGACAGAGAGACTGGGGTTTTCTCCTAGGGATGGAGGGGCTGGTAACTCAAAAATGTGTTATGTCAAAACCAATTTGCCCTTGAGAAATAATGGTCACGGTGTCACGGTTTCTCCCACAGGGTTCTG
This sequence comes from Phocoena phocoena, assembly GCF_963924675.1. Lineage (NCBI taxonomy): Eukaryota > Metazoa > Chordata > Mammalia > Artiodactyla > Phocoenidae > Phocoena > Phocoena phocoena. The sequence continues at coordinate 32,557,825 of NC_089223.1, read as the reverse complement.
TGGCAGACACTGGCCCTCAACATCCCTTCTCTCCTTCTTCCACTTCGTTTTTGGCTGGGCACATTTCCCAAGCTCCCTTGCAGTTAGGTATGGTCACGGGACCAGGCTCCAGCAAATGGGATGTAGGGTCCTGTGGCAGGTGCCAGGAACCCTCTGGCCCTCCCTCCACCCTTCCTCCCATCCGCTGCCATGAACACAATGCCACCACCTCGCACCCTGAGGACCAGGCTGGTGCCCTAGGCGAAGGAATGCGGGGATCCTGGGGGAGTGGGGATCCCTGAAGACTGCCTGGAGCCAGAGGCAGTGTAAAGCGTGTTTTAAACCTCCGGTACTTTGTAGCTCTGTGACCTCAAAAGTTAAGTCTAATTGAAACAGCTCTCACCCTTTTCAAACATCAGAACTGCCAGGGGCCACTGCTCAACAGAACTACCACTATCAAAGAGCCCCATCCGCCCAGCCTCTGCATCCTCCCAGCCTCTGCTTGCCCTGGGGAGGTGGGTCCAGCAGTGCCAGCCTTTCGTGTGGTCCAGAACCAGAGCTTACCAATAAATCAGCAGACTAAATGGCTACAGCAATAAAAGTAACCCAAACCTGACAGCAAAACAAAACTTCTAAGCAAAGAAAAGACGGTTCCTGCTGTCCCACACTGGGAAAAGCCAATGACTACGGTGGTGGCCTACGGTGGCTCTGGTCACACACTGGTGCCAACTGAGAAACGCCTGTATAGGAACTGCCCTCAGGACCGGTAATACAGAAACTACCTTCTAGTTTAGAACCTATCGTTCTGCCTCGTAACTGCACATGTAGGGACAAGTCTCACACAGGGACTTGTCAGGACCTCTGTCAGACACTTCAGGGAACCCAGACCCATGTGACCACAGCAGAAATAAAAGAGGTGCTGGAAGGAACACACAGGTGATGTCCCCACCTGGCCTTCTAGGCATAAAGTCCGCGCAGGGGCCTCACCAATCAGAGCCCAACACCAAATACACTGCGGGGAGGGCAAGGAGTAAAAATTATTCTACTCTTGAAAGACTGCTTGGAACTTCCTCAGTCATTGATACACATGACTTTCTTCCCCAGGGTGACTGCAGGAACCCTACAATGGGGAAAGGCTATCTTCCTGCCCTATTCAAAGTCCTTCAACACCGTGACAAAGTGCAGAGCTCTTGCAAAACCAGAAGAGGAAAATCGGGGCCAGACTGTGTCCTGTTTCCTAGTCAGTCTTGGGAGAAAGGAGTCCAAAAAAGGTTACGGCAGTGAAAGAAAGAAATCTGTTGAATTCCCAGGGCCTAGAGTCACTGGGTCCCCAGCGGAGACCAACTCACAAAGGTGGAATCAATGAGCTAGATGAGTACAAGAGATCGTTTGTGTGACCAGGTGTTTCCAGTACTATAAAGTTAAGATATCACCCCTGGATCCACCGTGAAGATTAAATGAAATCTGTGTGTAGAGAGCTTCGCAAAGTGCCTGCGGTGTGGTGGAGGCGGGTGTCTGTTCTAAGGGCAGCAGAAAAGCAAAATGGTAAAGATTCATGTTCCGATTTCCATGGACTCCCCAGAAGCAAATCAGGATAAGACCAAAAATGTTTCAGAATTTCACATACTGAGGAGGGGGCGGCTTGAGTCAGGGGGGTGGGGGGTGGGCTGAAACACCTCCGACAATTCCCGTGAGCTGACAGCACCGGCTGCTCTCAGCTGGAACAGCAGCAAAGTAGCAGGAGCCTCCCTTTCAGTTCAGACCAGGGAACTTAATTGTTCTTAATTATACAGATGCCACTCATATGCAAATAGTGCATGAAGGGTTTTCCTTTTAAATTGTAATTTTTCTTTCAAACCCTTGAAGCACTGAAGTGTTACTGCTGAAGAAAGAATGGCCCCGGGGTCGTGGGGCCCAGGAGAGAGGCCCCTGGGCACAACCTGCCCTCCCTTTGTACAGCCCTGAGCCTGTCCAGGGTCTTGCTCCCAGTTCTCTAACACCCTCCCCTCTCCTTGCAGCATTCTCCAGCCCAGACAAGCACGGTGTGAATCCCGCACGGGTTCCAGAGCCCAGCAGAGCAGGGAGGAACGAGGATCAGCCAGCGGCAATGTAGCTTCAGCCCTTCAATCCTTCTGTCAATGAACACCAATTGCAAAAGAAGTCCGGCGCTCCAGTAAAAACTGTGTTTCTAAGATAATAATAGCAACTTGGGAAAAAAAAAAAAAGCTGCCAACAAGTAAATAAGCGGAAACAAAACTGTCCTGTGCAACATGATTACAACTAAAACCATACAGAGGAAAATGAAAAGGCAATAACCAAAATATTAACAGGCCATGTTAGGATGGGGGAATACTAGTAACATTTCCCTTTCCCCCCGGTTTTCCAAATTTGTTACAGGGTTCAATGTCTTTGAGAATATTAACAGTTTTCAGTTATGTGCTTTTAGAAAACTCAGGAGCGATAGGAAGGTACATTCTTCTTAAATACAACCTGTAATTATTTCTTTTTATCATTCAAGTAACACATTTGCACATTTACAAGTTATCTGAAAGCTAAAGAAAGTTTCAACTCTCAAACACTTCTTGTTACTTTGCTCCACTTCCCTGACTCTCCTCCACCTCTTTCAACAGAGACCCCCAGGCTCCAGCCCCAGGCCTTCTTCTTCCCCACCTACAACCACTCCCTGGCTGATGGGACCCAGTCTCCAGGCTCCATCACCTGAAATTTACACCTCAGGCCCAGCCCTCTCAGCAATCCCAGTACTCCAGCTGCCCACCCACAGGTCTACTGGGCTGTCTAAAAGACATTTAAAAAACTCTTCATCCCTGCATCAACAGCCATCTTGGCTCAGCTGTTCCAGCCAATAATCTTGGAATCATCATTGACTGCTCTCTGCCTTACGCCCACATCCATCTATTGGAAATCCTGTGAGCTCTGCTTGCAAAACAGATCCAGAACCACACCGCCTTCCCCACCTCCACCCAGGCCTGGGCACCACCCTCTCTTGATCTTTTGACCACTGACTGCAATTAACTGGGCTCAAGTGGCCTTCCCACAGTCTAGGTCAACACCGGTCAGGACAGCCTTTTTGAACCGAATTCAGCTGGTCTCACCGCTCTACTCAAAGCCCCCAAAGACTCCCCATCTCATGGGTCTCACAGGAACTAACTCCACAGCACACGCTCCCCATGACTCACCTCCAATTCCCTCCCACCTTGGGATACTCTGCTGTAGCCCAAGGTCTTCTGGCTGCTCTGTAAACACTCCAGGCACAAATTCCCACCTTACAGGCCTCCGCACTGGCCATTCTGTCTGGAACATTCTTTTCCCACGTAGCCTCATGGCAAGCTCCCTTACCTCCTCCAAATCTCTGTAAAATCTCACCCAAACACCCTGCTTATAATGACAGCCCCACCCCACGATCCTCATCCTCTTTTTCCTTGCCCTATTTTTCAACTTTCTCCACACTACATATCACCTTCAAACATCCATACAAGTCAGTTGTTTATTATACTCAGATTTGCTGTCTCTCTCCCACACTCTATTAGACTGCAAGTGCCACCAGGACAGGGATTTTGGTCTGTTTTGTGCAGAATGTGTCCCAAGCATTTAGACAACAGTTGCTCAACAGCATTTGTTGCATAGGAGAAAAACTCTTCAACTGGTGTCACGGATTTTTAAAATCACAATCCAGGCCTCAGACTATCTTTTTAATTATCCAGTATAAAGTTAGCCTCACCAAAATATATCAGAGACCACAGGAAATGTCATGAAAAAAGGTTTCCTAAATTTCAATATAAACCTTGACCACATCTAACTGTTTAAAAAAGGAGAAACAAACTATGTATAGAAAAATTTTAAAACCCAATGTCAGATGCCACGGAGCAACTAAGCCCGTGCGCCACAACTACTGAAGCCCACGTGCCACAACTACTGAAGTCTGCGTGCCTAGAGCCCATGCTCTGCAACAAGAGAAGCCATAATGAGAAGCCTGCACACCGCAAAGAAGAGTAGCCCCCGCTCATCACAACTAGAGAAAGCCCGCGCGCAGCAACGAACACCCAACGCGGCCAAAAATTAAAATAAATTAATTTTTTTAAAGTTACCTTTTAAAAAAACAAAACAAAACAAAAACCAATGTCAGGCAAGTTATATTTTTTATTCACCTTAAAAAGAAAAGAAGGTCTAGTCATGCCAAGGGTAGACAAATTAGAGTGACTTACTAAATTACAAATGCCACAATTTTTAATAAAATGCCGAGACAACTAAGAAATTAAGAAACAGAGAGGATATTGAGTCTACTGAGAAAAATAAGGCCTTGAATCAGGCACTGAACCATGCAGAGATTAGGCTAAGACCTAGGACCGTAAGAAGAGACCCTGTCTGTTAACCCCTGGCTTGGGGAAGATCTTCGGGAAGCAGCATCCCAGGCCTGGGCCTATTCAAACCTTCTAACATCGAAGCAGCAACATGCCTGAGATGCCCATTCTGGTTCCATTGCTTGAATGAGTGGATTCATAATCCCAGAAGGAAGAAATAAATCTAAGCCTATATAAGTAAACAGCAGGTACACGAAAATAGAGGCAAGCTGAGGTGACGCCCGGCACCTGATCCTAAATCTCACTTCTGCTACCTCAGCTGCATTCCGGGTTCAAGCCCCAGTGGGTAGATGTGTCCCCCACACCCACATCCAGTCCCCCAGCTACCGTGGTGGCGAATGTGGCCAAAGTGGGGATAAAAGATCTGAGGAATGGAGAGAAAGTCCCTGACTCTGCTTATTCCCAAAGCCAACAGCCCTCCTTCTTCCAGGTTGTGAGAACTAAATAATAAATTCCTTTTAATTGGAATCTGTCACTTGAGGCTGAAAAGGTCCCAACTAACAGTTAGATGAACCCAGTAACTAAAACCTAATTCGTGAGATTGGGTCCAAAAGTCAGGAACACAGGTAACCTCTGGAACATTAAAATACATTTTATGACTATTTACGGAAAAAAAAAATGTTTTCTGAGAAATAGGGTGATTCTGCAAAAGCTCTAATAATCTGCATCCCCATCAAAAAACTGTCCCTTAAAAAGTACAAACTATATTTTCTTTATAAAAGAACCACAGCTTCTATTGAGGGACAGAAACATTCTAAAATTAGATTGTGGTGACAGCATCCAACCCTGCAGATACACTAAAAACACACTGACCTGCACACTTTAGATAGGTGAATTGTATGGTATGTGTATTATATTTCAATAAAGCTGTTTCAAAAAAAAAAAAAAAGCAAGTACACATGCCAGCCTCCTAACTCAATCATCCTGTCAGGATTCAACGTAGGAAAGGAACCAGGTCATTTCTACAGATGTATCTTCTCAAACACGTAATGGAAGCCCCACAAGCTCATTTCCTTTCTGTGCACACAGATGCCTCTTATGCATAATGAAAAAGCCATATGCAGATACGTTTGATTAGCACGTCCACGTTTCCCATTATTATGCAGCACTTTGTAACAAGCTGCCGTTAATGCCTGCCTATTATCCAAGTGCAAAATCATTCCGCCTAATTTCAAGCAGCCTGGCAGCTGCAGGGGAAGAACAGCCTTGCCCTCCAGTGGAGGCCCATTTGACATATAACCCCTGTTGCTACAAGGACCCCAATCATCTAGAGCTCATCAATTTCAATCAAGCAGGCACATCTGTTAGCATATACCTTCCAAATGCCAGCATGAGAAGACGAAGAGAAGGGCAGAAATCAGGACTAGTGTTCTGGGGTTTGGGTTTTTTTTGTTTTTGGTAGGTTTTGTTTGTTTGTTTGTTTTTTGGCAGGGGGAGGGGAGGCGGTGAAGAAATCAAATAAAAGCAGAACAGATGCTTACACCAAGAAATGTTCTCCCCTTGCCGTGTCCGGCCCCATGCACTTCTTCATGGACATGTGAGCCCTGATCCTTAAACCACCTGGCCACTACAGCTCAATGAACTCCACTGCTACTCAATAACTCTGAATTTGCCAGTTCTCCAAATAATCCTTTGACCTCTCTTCTGAGGAGGCATTTCCGTATTTCAAATAGCCTCCACTGTGGTTTTCCTTTAACTATAAACAGAGATAAGAAAATACACTAACAGTACTTCATACAATGAATCAGGGAATTATACTGTGACACTCCATGGCTAGTACAATAACTATGCTGCATATAAAGTATTCCGTTAAATTTTTAACTCTCATTACAAACAACTCAACTTTTATTCTGCATTCAGTAACACTTTTCAAAATCTATTTCTTTCCTCTCTTAATAACAAAAGAAGGAAATCCTGTATACTCCACACTAGAAATACTGCCACATTCTGGCAGCAGTTACAGAATTAATCCCTTGAAATCCAAGAAAAGGTAAATCCTCTGCAGCAGAATTTTAAAATACGTAGCTCCTAAATATTTCCTTCTTTTTAAAAAGAATCATCATAAGCACCAGCTTGCAGAGTCAAGAAATTATTTAGTCCGCTGGAATTCAATGTGGCCACCTCTCAGGATAACCAGAAGCAGCTTTTTAAAAATATGGATACCAGGAATCCACCAGTTCCTCCTGAATCAAAATCTCTGGGGATAGAGCCTGGCAATGTTTTGGAAATAACGTCCCCAAGCAATCCCACCGCCCTTGCACCCACTAGAACAGGAGTAGATGTGTTTGGGAACCACAGATCCATTCATCCATCTATCTGCAGCTCATTCTGAGATCCGTCCAGCGTTACTTCTGTTTCCAATGCAGCTCATTCCCATTATAAAACGTTTCAGTCTCCGCAAGAGTCAGGTGGCAGGAAACACGCTAGCTGTTTTAAGCAGAAGGGGATTTTAATTTAGGGAATTAAGTGCTTATGAGATCACTGAGAGGCTCTAGGGAGCCGGCTCTAGGCTGGGCCTCCAGGAAGGAGCTCCAGAGCAACAGCGAACTGCCCCACCATGGGCTCTGGCCTCTGTCACACGGGGAAGGTGGAGCCCCTTGGGAGGCTGCCCTGGAACCACTGAGCCAGGAGTGTCCCAGGACCTGAAAACACTGCCTCTGCCACCACCAGATGTCCTACGGCAGATATCCACTGAGTGGGAGGGTGGGAAGAATCACTCACTCTAATGCTCCAGAGGTTGAACTTTCGTGAGCTCCAAGTGCTTTGATGCTACTGCACTGAACGGTGGTCACCAGAACGCGGTCCAGTGGGCCAGCCCACTCTGAGCAGAGGCCCTCACCTCTAACACACACCAGTGCAGCACTTGCCCCCAGGCAGCCTCTGACCCCTCAAGTCTCCCTCCCCTAGCTGACCTCCTCACCTCCTCAGGCCTCTCTCCGCTCCGGTTCACCTTCCTGTGGGGACAACGCTCATTCAGATCCCACAGCTGTACCTAATGATATCTTTTGAATTTCTTCTTCATAATGCAGCCAATCTAGATCTTTTAGGGTCCTGATCTTTATCATCCAATAAGCTGACTCTTTGCCCCCAAATCCTGTCATGTACCAAATTAATGATTCTTGAACTGAACAGATAGGATTCATTTTTTAAATAGACTAATACCACCTTCACTGGAAAATTCTAATATCGCATTATCAAGATCTGACCAAATTCAACCAGCAACCAGCATTTTTTACATGGTATTTTCTGGGCTACATGTCCAACACAGCATGAGATGCTACAAGTGGCCCTGACCACAAACAAGGAGTTGCTATTCTCAGAGAAGTAGCAGAGACTTAAGAAAAAAGAACAGTAGAAACAGCGAGAACTTTACGTGTTGCAAATAGAACATCTGACACCAATATGAACCATGAACTGCTCAGACCTGACATAGTGATGGTGATTCTTAAAACATGGTCTCATGAAATGAACATATGGAAACATCTTGTGTAACAGCCCACAGAGTCCACTTTTGCAATCAGATCTTAGTTAATTCAATACACTGTGTGACTCCAAACATGGGCATATGTCAAATCTGAAAACTCTCCCACAGTTACCCGGATGGGGTGGGGAGGGAAGGCAGGTCTTTCGAGCAAATGAAATCATTCCTGACCCAGGGAGCAGGCCAGAGAACATGTGTGTTCTCTTATGAGTAAAATTAATTTGGTATCGCATTTTTACCCACATTAAGAGATCCCCCCGAGGATTCAGTCTTCTCTGCTCATTGGTTTTTCACCTCTTTCAACCCACTCCCTTCCAAAGCAGCAGCGTCTGTTTCTAAATAAGGAGTCCACACCGGTCTCTTACTTTACATGCTTACTTCCGGTAAGTGGAAACATATACACCGAGTGAGCTGTCTTCAAGGTATGGTTGAAGAGGTAGAAGACGCACACCCACAAATGTTTGCTGATTTAAGTGGAAATTTTACTTTCATTTCTTTTGTAAAAGGATTCCAGCCCATCTACCACACTTTAGAAGCACGCTGTATGCAATTTCCTTAAACAGAAAATTCAAAGTAATCCATCATTTCTTTTACTACTGCAAGTACAACCAACTCTGTGTGGGACGGAACATTTCCATTTTGTACAGTTGAATGTCAAAGTTCATGGACACTAAATTCAGTGTAATTTCTCATAAGCACCAAGATAAAATTAATCACAAAATATCCCGGAAATCACCAATGATCTCGGAACAGACAACCGTGGTGTCCCGAAGCCCTCTGGACGGTGGGGGTAAAAGCAATGGAAGGTTCTTCCTCACCTCCCAGGACCCTTCCTCCTTAATCCAGAGGATGCCAGCCTCCCAGATCACTAAACACAAAGTTTCCCCACAGAAAGGGAGCAAAACTGCAGTGCCTCATGTGACCCACAGCGTACACGTCAGATAAGAAACCATGCTGCACAGCCGCATAGCACAGGGAGATCAGCTCGGTGCTCTGTGACCACCTAGAGAGGTGGGATAGGGAGGGTGGGAGGGAGACGCACGAGGGAGGAGATATGGGGATATATGTATATGTAGAGCAGACTCACTTTGTTATAAAGCAGAAACTAACACACCACTGTAAAGCAATTATACTCCAATAATGATGTTTAAAAAAAAAGATACTGAAAAAAAAACCACATTAATTTTTTAAAAAAAGAAAGAAAGAAAGAAGCCACGCTGCTGCTTTTCCAGAGTCTAGCCTGTCTCAAGCCCACACTCTCCCAGGGAGGGAATGGCCCCCTCACCCTCCCCCAACCCACCCGCAGCAAGCCCTTTTCTCCCTGTGCTCTATTAGTCTCAGAAACTCTAAAACTGAGGCATATGTTGTAACCGCCTTGTTGATTGTACAGCAACTTTAATACAAACACTTTACGAGACAGGCCGAGGAAGGGAACCTCCAGGAGACAAGACCAGTATTTTCAAGGAAGTAAGAGTAGAAACAGGAGAAAATGGACACGAGGGAGATACTTCCTCACGTTCAAGTCAGTCTTTCCCTCCTCTACCTGCTTTTAAACTGACACTTGTTCTCACTGTTTTTAATTGTTTTATTGTTTTTAAACCTAGAAGTTTCCCCCTATATTTTTTCGCAGGTGGATGTTTGATCTGCATTACTGCAACCAGTCTGTACACTCTATTTAAAACCAATCCTCTTTTTTCAATATTTTAAAACATGCCACATGGTTTTCTCCAGTCACTGGAAAAGGATACACTAAACATAAAACTCGGGTTTTTCAACCCACAAAATCTACCGATGCCAAGTGCTAGGAGCTCAAGTATGGCCTTACTCTCTGTTCTGTTTACATAGCCTAGGTTCTCCCTATCAATAAATTTCCATTTTTACAACTAAATAACCCACTCTTTGAAGAGGCAAGCTGTAACCTGTTTTATATTATCTAGTGCCAAAGTCTGAAAGTAAGCAGAGGCTACACTATTTCACCCCCAGTTCTAAAAGTCCAAACGTATCCACACTGCTGTCCACGTCACAGAGACAGAACTCGTGGTGAGGGCCTGTCTGGGCCGCAGCAGGCCAAGGAAACTCAGAACAGTCCACAGGACAGAGCAGCTGCTCACACGACTGGTACAGCCGACACTCGAAACACACAGGACCAGAAATCAAAGAATCCTCTCAAATTGCAAAAATATGGAACCAAAGAGATGAAGTTAAAGAGAAACAAATGCAAGACGGTTCACTAAGGCAGGAAAGGCTAACACATGGACAGTGGCCCATCAATGCCTGGACCGCGTGCCGGTCACACATGCAGCACTGTGGAGGGCGAGGCACCTTCCGGACAGCTGGTCTTAAAAGGGGCCATCCTCACACAGAGACAGTCCCCACCTCCCCGCCACAGCACAGCCCTAGAAACCGGAAGGAACGTAAAGCCGATCACATGTTCTCATAGGAACTACAACATTACAATTGTACAATCAACGGGTTACATCCCGGTCAAAGGCACCAAATAAACAGCAATGACAATTTGCACAAAATCTATGACACAGCTACAAACCCTCTAAATATTTAACATAAAGTGATCAAAATCAAGCCCAAACACTGAAATTTTGTGTTAGAAGTGACCTTACAGACCACAGGGTCTGAATCTCTCCTTCGCCAGGTCAGGAAATGGAAATCCAGAGGACCACTTGTCCACCGCCAGGGATCTAGTTAGAAGCCAAGTGAGAAACAAACCCAGGCCTCCTACCAGCCAATCATGTGCTTCTAGACAAGCGTACTTTCTTTACAAAAGTCCCTGGAACCAGGCAAAAAACACACACCGTTATATATATGCTGTCTCCAAAAAAAAGACATACGTAAAAAACATAACTCCCACATAACACATTTCACCTGCCAATATCAATCATTTAAAATTATATATCTGTGTGCTTGTTATTAGCTACCATTTTTCTTTTTGGTGTTTTTTAAAGTTACAAAGTACTGGGAGAAGGCCTGGACTGCCCATCCTGAGTAGCCCTGGCTTTTGGCCATCCTCTCCTTCCAGTTAGAGGCTTGGCCTCTCTGGCCACCAGGACCTGCACGTGAGCCAAGGCAGGTCCATCAGAGCCCTTCCCCGGATCACATGCACCAGAAGAGAATTCTTGGGGCGGGAAGCTTTGAGAAGAGCCACCTAGCATAGCCAGTGGCCAAACTCCCCACTAGACTTTGAGAGGCCGAAAAAGTCAAACAGAAGTGAAACACAGGAGAGAAAGACAGCCTCCCCACACCTAAAGTGAGGTGTGCTGGTCAAACAGTCTTAGTGAGGAGAGTGGGATAAGGACAATTTCTATCCTCGTGGTTCTTTTCTGAATTCCCTAATCTTGCTACAACAAACATGGCTTTTGTAATGAGAAATGTCATAAGAAAACTCTGTCATGAAGGGTAGGGCTGGACTAGGATGGACTCCCTTTCCTGACTGCCTAAGCCCCTTCTGACTGGCTGAAACCCTGGGTATCCCCCAGAACACATGGTAAAAAACAAATAAAACTTTCTGCATAAACTATGAGGCTGACTGCAGGGTGAGGGTGATAGCTTCTTTTCTGGGTGTGGCCCCCATTCAGACATAAATTTTATTGTATTTTTTTAATATGATTTCTCATCCCTAATTTATTTATTTATTTATTTTAATTTTTGCCTGCATTGGGTCTTCGTTGCTGCGCACGGGCTTTCCCTAGTTGAGGCGAGCGGGGGCTACTCTTGGTTGCGGTGCACGGGTTTCTCATTGCGGTGGCTTCTCTTGTTGCAGAGCACGGGTTCTAGGCATGCAGGCTTCAGTAGTTGTGGCACATGGGCTCAGCAGTTGTGGCTCGCGGGCTCAGTAGTTGTGGCTCACAGGCTCTAGAGCGCAGGCTCAGTAGTTGTGGTGTATGGGCTTAGTTGCTCCGTGGCATGTGGGATCTTCCCGGACCAGGGATGGAACCCGTGTCTCCTGCGTTGGCAGGTGGATTCTTAACCACTGCGCCACCAGGGGAGTCCCAGACATAAACTTTAATTTTAACACTAGCTAACTGCAGACCTTTTCCCACAATCCTATTGATAATAATATGTTAACTAATGATCACATGAAAATTCAACTCTAAAACTTGAGGGTAATTACAAGCATGCAACCTCCTTTCTGACTGCTCTCCTCAGAGCATCCTTCAAAACAGCTAGCCAACAAACTGTGCAAAGGTCAGCCTTTGCATTTCTAAACCTCAGTTCCTCTTCCTCAAAGACTTCTTCTTTTTACCTCAAGTCTTACCTTTGGAATTGCATCAGATCTGGTTTCCTTCTACACAATGCAGTGATGTTTTCCTTCAAATTTTTAATTTTTTGCTTACTATTATGTCTCTCTCCCCTCTCCATCTCATTCTAGAGACAACTGTGCCCTTCTCCAGCCTTAGGCAAACTGCCTAAACTCATGTCATATAGAAGGAATCCCATTCGACAGACAGCAACGGAGACAAACTAGGAAATCCCTAAATTTCACAAATACTTCTACTTAAACAGCAACATAATTCTGGCAGTTTTAATTAATGTGGTTTGCCAATGCCTGACTTAATATTTGGGTATTATATTCACAGGAAACTCTATTTCAGGTCTTTTTTTTTTAATATTTATTTATTTATTTATTTGACTGCGCCGTGTCTCGGTTGCGGCATGCGGGATCTTCACTGCGGCACACAAACTCTTAGTTGCAGCATGTGGAATCCAGTTCCCTGACCAGGGATCGAACCCGGGCCCCCTGCACTGGGAGAGCAGAGTCTTAGCCACTGGACCACCAGGGAAGTCCCATCAGGTCTTATTTTGACAGGAAATACCAAAGGCACGACAAATGTCCACGGCAAAAAAAATATAGGTGATTGTACAGTCACATGGTCTTCAATTTTTTTTTTAGACCAAAGAGAAAGCAGTACCATAGAAATATTACACAATAGTTAAGTGAATAGACAAAGCCACAAAAACCTACTCAATCCTTAAGTTCTATAAAGTCTAACCATCAACTATCAAAGTGGGCTAAGGGAAAACCCAGCAGCCCACAGAGGCCGTGGGGATTTCCTCTGACTTTTCTGAATCACCAAAGGCAACTGAAGGTAGGGCCTCAGGCAAACCCAGAGCAGAAAGTGGTCCGTGGGAGGTGGGAGTGGGAGGATGGGGAGGCCCTGGGTGGGGGGCGGTAAGGAACAGAGTGAGAGTAAAGGATGGAGGGACAGCAGCAGGCGTGGCATTAACAAGGAGACCTGGGAGTGACCACCTTCTGGGCAGGGTCTCCAGTCATTCGAAAAAACACACTGGGGACACAGAAATTTATCAACAGCAGAAGGATCTTGCTCTTAAGGACGTCATCTCACTTCATCTAGTGCAGACAAGCCAGAGACTAGAGAGATGCAGGTGGAAGGCAGAATGTTCTAGCAGAGGGAGTGGCAGCTGGGAGAGGGGTCAGGCTTCCTGAAAGCGACACCCTGGGGACCCAGATGGGAACGCTCTTGGCACTGAATCCACCTCTGCTTCCTTCATCCCGTCCCTTCCTTGCCCTGGTGTCCAGCACACGGCCTCCCTCCCAGCCCGCCTCAACCCCACCCCGGAAGGAAAGAGACTACCTTTCTGAGGCCTCCTCATACTTGCACATAGTGAAAGCCAGCACACCTATTTGCTAGCAACTTATGAACTTAGAAAGTTGAAATTAAAGGGCACAACACAGGAACTCAAAACCCACAGGCTGAAGCTTCAAAGGTGAGAATGTCCCATTTCATACAAGGCGGTTAAGGGTTCCCACTCCTCTGCTCCACATTCTCCCCCAGCGCCTTCCCCGCAGCCGACACACAGTCGCACTTGATTCCTCACCGTCTTCACGACTTACGTTCCACGTTCCCTCACGTCCCTCACATCCGAAGAGGAGGCCAGAGGCCCCGGTACCTGTACGATTCAACTCTAAGCCACTCTGCCTTGAGACGTAGCCTCAGTAGAAGCACAGACACCAAAAATAGCAAGAGTCATGCTGGGTAGGAGAGTTACAGAATGTTTTTCTTCTTCTCTGTATTGCTGAAAGACTGTGAAATAAACGTGCATTTCTTCTGTAATAAGAGTGAGAAATAAAGAACAAAAGAAGACCAACAGCAAAACAAAGCGCACAGGCTACAACACAGACATGACGCTCAGTGAAATAAGCCAGTTCCAGAAGGACAAACACTGATGATTTCACCTACATGAGGTGCTTAGCGTGGTCACACTCATAGTGACAGACAGTAGAAGAGTGGCAGGCAAGGGCTGGGGGACGGGGAATGGGGAGCTAGCGTGTAAAAAGCACAGAGTCACAGTTCTGCAAGAAGAAAAGAGTCCTGTGGATGGATGGTGGCGGTGGCTGCTCAGCAGTGTGAAAGGACCCAATGCCACTTAATGATTAAAACGGTAAACTTTATATTATATATATTGTATCACAATTAAAATAAATAAAATTTGTTTAAAGAGTTTTTTGATGTTTGTACACTACTGCTTCCGTTTGTTTTTTGTTTTCTTTTCTTTTTAACATCTTTATCGGAGTATAATTGCTTTACAACGGTGTGTTAGTTTCTGCTTCATAACAAAGTGCATCAGTTATACATATATCCCCATATCTCTTCCCTCTTGCATCTCCCTCCCTCCCACCCTCCCTATCCCACCCCTCTAGGTGGCCACAAAGCACCGAGCTGATCTCCCTGTGCTATGTGGCCGCTTCCCACTAGCTATCTATTTTACGTTTGGTAGTGTATATATGTCCATGCCACTCTCTCACTTTGTCACTGCTTCTGTTTTATGTTTTGGTTTTTTGGCTGCGAGGCATGTGGGATCTTAGTTTCCTGACCAGGAACCGAACCCGCACCCCCTGCCTGGAAGGCGAAGTCTTAACCACTGGACCACCATGGAGGTCCCAATAAATAAATTTTTAAAAGGAACAATCTTCAAGAATTTATTGTATCTAAACTAGGGTCCAACTGTATTTAACACATACTTTTCTCAAGTAATGCACAATGGTCCAAGCAATTATAACAGAGACTATCTAATTCCTAACCAGAACAGTGAGGGTGGACATGTGTACTGAGAGAATCCTGCCTGGAAGGCCACGACCCAGAATTTTCCCTGGAGAAGCAGCCAGCCCCTTCCCTCCCAAGGATACCAGCACCATTACCCACGACACAGCCGCCGCCACCATTAGCTGAATCCCCAACACATATTCACCTGATACATGTTCTCTCCATGCCCACAACCACCCTAGGACAGTAGGTATGGTCTCCAGTCTACACATAGAGAAACGAGGCCCAAGATGACATAGCCGAAAGCGGCTGAAGCCTGGGCATCACCCACCTGGGGCCAGGCTGCTTCCCAGCGTGGACCCACCATAAACCCACTGCCCCTGAGTCACAACATACACACACACACACACACACACACACACACACACACACTTCCCAGGGTGGACTGCAAGTCTCTCCACCCACTCATTACATACACGCTGGACCCCCGCTCTACAACTTCACAGCACCATGGAAATACTGGATCCAAAGACTTCAACAGAAAAGGCGGAAGCTACAACCACCCCCCTGGAAGGTTCCGCAGGGCTTCCCATTAACTAACTCCAAAGAGAAGGGAAAGGAGAGGTCTGTGTGGGGCTGGCCTTTCCTGAGCTCACAGCAAGGCTAATTGTCTATTTTTAAGATGGATGCAAACTGAGCGCTCTACCTTTAAGATAAAAATAAATCTCCCTTCTAAATCTTAAGTAAAACTGGCACCAAGAAAGACGGATCATGGATGTGCTTGAAGCCTCCAGAGACCCCCACCACCACAGTCCGCTCAGAGGAGGAAGCGGGTCCGGCTGTCCGACACAGGCAGGGCCCCCTTCCTGGCCCCAACAGGAACCCCTGGGCCGGTGCTGTTGCCTTCAGCATTCACGTGCCCTTTAGGCACCGGGCTTTACCCTGGTGGTTCCGTTTTCACATGCATCAATGTAAACTCCCTGTGGTCAAGGGCTGTCAAAACTTCCCTATGCATCCACGGCATCTAATCCTGTTTCCTACGCATAACAGACACTTGGTAGAGCAGGTTCTTCAAAGAAGCCTTGTGTAAAAGGAGAGTGCGATCGGAGCCAACAGGCCACCTTCCTAAAGACTCAGTGAATTTCTGTCTCAAAGCCTGATCAGCCGCTCGGCTCCGATGGGGACCAACGAGGATGGCGTCAACGCATCCGATGGCTGGGGGGGTCATTTCCCTTTGTCCCTGCTGCTAAAACTGGCCAAATCATATAGGCACTAAATTCACGTATCTGCTTTAAAATTACATCTGCCTGTTGTTTCCCTCCTATGCAAACCAAAGAAAATTAAAGTTTCAAATTACTCATTCTCCATATTCTAAATGTGTCGGCCAATATACAGGTAAAGATGGCCAAACTCCTTCCATAGCAACTTAAAGTGTCTCCCTGCTTTCATCCCAGCTTTTCTCCTTCTATGGTGTTAATGTCACCTGAAGTTTAAGTAAAACTTCACAATCTCTGTGGCAAGAGTAAAAAGTGATTGGATTTGGGTACAAAGTCTTCAAGTTCAAAAATAAGTATGCTGGGCCACCACATAATTTTCTATCACAGCTTTTGTCGCTTCAGCGACTTTCACTGAAAGTGTGGCCGCAAGCAAGCAATTCAAAAAAGACGGTATTTACACATGACATCACAACAAGTGCTGTCAAAATCCCAGAGAATTTTCTCTATTAAATCTCTAAGCAAAGAACCAAAAGTATTGCATACTACTGCCCCATCTCTCCAGCTGACCAGCACACTCAGGATGCCCTCAGCTACGTCTCACCTCTGTAAGGGTGCTGGGTCACACCACCCATGTAACAAGGTCCTCACACACAGAATTTCTTCCCCCACAGGATGGTAAGGAGAAAAGTATTGCACATACAGACTAAAAACTGATCACAGCATAGGTAAGAAAAGTGGTCAAAAGTTTAAAATACAGCAAATAAACCACGGGCTCAAGTCTCCCAATGTCCATATAGCCCCAACAGCTAGGATGCCCAGGTGCCTTCCCTGACATGGGACAAAGAGAAGAGAGGAGGTGCCATCGGCAAACAGCTAAATGATCGGCACGTGTGTCCCCCAGAGTCACAGATACCATCAAAAAGCTGAAAAATGGTCCTGATACATCCCAGCGATACTGCAAATAGAGTCTGGGCACCAAGTCAGCCTATTGGGTTTTATAGTAAACATATACTAACATATACCAAAACCTGTCATTACTTTTTGAAACTGTCACACATGATTTCAATCAACAGGAAATGTCTCACCTTACCCAATTCTCCCTTTGCACACATCATGCTAGAGTCTCACCAGTCTATACCCTTCCCCTGCAACGTCACACACACGTACAT
This sequence comes from Phocoena phocoena, assembly GCF_963924675.1. Classification (NCBI taxonomy): domain Eukaryota; kingdom Metazoa; phylum Chordata; class Mammalia; order Artiodactyla; family Phocoenidae; genus Phocoena; species Phocoena phocoena. The sequence goes on along the minus strand of NC_089223.1, from coordinate 32,540,581 downwards.
AGACCTTCTCTCCAGGGTGAGCTAATGTTGAGACAAAAACTAAGTTATTCACTGTGTTTTCAAGCTTTTCTATTCCATTAACAGTTTCCCTGCTAATTACACCTGCTTCTTATTTTCAGAGACCTTGACACTGGGCTCAGCCCCTTCTGATTCTATTTTCTCTTTGGATCTGCTCTGGGATGTCCTGCCTCGGCCCTGTCCTGCCTTGGCTTTTCTCTTATACCAAAACACCGCCTTCCAAAATACTCAGCAGCATCTAGCAGTGCTCTCCAAAGGTGATCGGGAGATGAGGAGACACTTTTACATTAAGTTCTCAATCTGGTGATCACAGCACAGAGCACGTCCAGGGGACCTGGGGAGAAGCCAAACACCTGCTGACCAGCCTCAGTTCTAAACCCGGACAGGGCTGGGGTCAAATTACCGCCCTGCATGTGCACCCCGTTCTCCAGGCAGGTCTCAGCGCTCACTGAAAGTCAGTCAGAAGCTGTGACAAAGTGAGAGAGTGGCATGGACATATATACACTACCAAACGTAAAATAGATAGCTAGTGGGAAGCAGCCGCATAGCACAGGGAGATCAGCTCGGTGCTTTGTGACCACCTAGAGGGGTGGGATAGGGAGGGTGGGAGGGAGGGAGACGCAAGAGGGAAGAGATATGGGAACATATGTATATGTATAACTGATTCACTTTGTTATAAAGCAGAAACTAACACACCATTGTAAAGCAATTATACTCCAATAAAGATGTAAAAAAAAAAAAAGTTCTGCTCAACAGAAAGCTTAGTGGGTTCTTTTTGCCCCGTTAAGAAACACACACTCATATTAAGTTTAGGAAATACGGAAAATCAGCGATAAACAAATCACCCTGAAACCCCAACACTCAAGTTGGGCAAATTCTCAAGCCATAAAAATAGGGTTCCAAAAGACTCCTACTCCATGCAAAGGCTTTATAAAGTAATGTTTAAAGTGGTAAATCACAGAGTGAGTTAAAAAAGAGGCTATAAGGGCACTGAGTAATTTGACTGGGTTATCACAGGAAATCAGCAATGTACCAAAATAGATTTTCAACTTCTGGCTAGCAAAGTTTGGGAACACACGATGGCATAAACACACAAACTGCACAAAGAATTACCTTAACTGTTAAAAACCTTCGTAGAGGGTTTCTTTCAATGCTACCATATTTTTCACAAGCCTACCAGGAACCAAGCCTCAGATGAACAAAAGGTGCCTCACCTAAATGCCAGAAAAGCTAGTGAATAGATTCCATTCAGTTTAGCTTTGAACTGAGTACGTAACGTGTGCCAGGCAGGGACAGATCCACTTTTGTGGGGTTTGACACTTATTGCTTGCGGGGTGGGGAAGGGTATTCTTTAAGGGAAAAAAATACACAATATACTTTACTTTTGAAAATTTAATAAAAAGCATAACCGTGTGAGCACATTCCTAGGCTGCCTCCCATTGAGAATGAGTGTGTTTGTGCAGGTGGGAGGAGGGGCAGGAAACACTTCCTAGAGGAGGGATGTCAGACAGAAATCGACCTGGAGGAGGTACAGGAGGAAACCTCCAGGCTCAGGAAACAAGTCCAATGGTGAAAAAGGAAAAGTATATAATACCAACTGGGGCCTCTTAGATTAAAATTACAAAGATTAAGAAAATACTGACTGGACTTCCCTGGTTCTCCAGTGGTTAAAGACTCCACGCTCCCAGTGCAGGGGGCACGGGTTCGTTCCCTGGTCGGGGAATATCCCATACGCCACGTGGTAAGGCTAAAAAAAAACCCCAACAAAATAGTGGTACTCAGGGCTGGGAAGTTTGTGGGCAAACCAGCAATCCTAAAACACCGACGTGAGAAGATAAACCAGAACCACCTTTCAGGAGGGCAATTTGGGAAAAAGGCTTCAAAACATGCCCACTTTTTGAACCAGCGATTCCCGTTCTAGCAATGCATCTTAAAGAAATGATTGTTCAAAGATGCAGATGCAGTGCGGTTGGGTTTTGTTTTCCTTTTAAATAAATTCCATATATAAAGTATTAGATTTGAAATTACAGAAAATTCATATAATGTACTACAAAGCAGTCGTTAGAAGTGATGGTCAGAATATATTAAGTTTAAAAATCAAGCGAAACTAACTCGAAAAGATATCTGCACCCCCATGTTCACAGCAGCATTATTGTAATAGCCAAGAAATGGAAACAACCCAAGTGTCCACCGATGGATGAATGGATAAAGAAGTTGTGATGTTTGTGTACACACACACACACACACACACACACACACATACACACATACTGGAATATTACTCAGACATAAACAACGAGGAAACCCTGCCATTGCAACAGCATGGATGGACCTTGAGGGCATCATTAGCATGTGAAATAAGTCAGGCAGAGAAAGACAATACTGTATTATCTCGCTTATATGTGGAATCTTAAATAAAATTTAAAAAAAACAACCTCACAGAAAAAAAGATCAGGTATGTGGTTACCAGAGGTGAGGGTTGAGGGAAGGGGAAACTGGAGGAAGGTGGTGAAAAGATCCAAGCTTCCAGTTTTGAGATAACGAAGTACTAGGAATGTCATGTACAACATGATGACTACAGCCGTATGGTATCTAGGAAAGCTGTTAAGAAAGTAAATCCTGGGAGTTCTCATCAGAAGAGAAACAAGTTTTTTCATTTTTTTGCTTTTTCTCTTTACTGTAGCCATATGAAATGATGGATGTTAACTAAATGTGCTGCAGTAATCATTTCACAATACATGTAAGTCAAATCACTATGCTGCATACCTTACACTTACACAGTGATGTATATCAATATCTCAATAAAACTAGAGAAAGAGGGAAAAATCAAGTTACAAAACTATACGTGTCAAATAATCCCATTTTAAAATATATAGTAAAAATAATATACTTTATTAATAGAAAAAAAGTCCTGGCAGGATACATTAAAACCTTACAGTACACAACTCAACAACAGAGGTACAATGAATGCAATTTAAAAATGGGCAGAGGATTTGAACTGGCATTTCTCCAAAAAATATAAACAAATGGCCAATAAGCACATGAAAAGATGCTCACCGTGACTAGTCATTAAAGAAACGCAAATCCAAACCACAATGAGATGCCACTTCATACCCACTAGCACAGCTATAATCAACAAGTTACCTTATAAGTGCTGGTGAGGATGTAGAGAAATCAGAACCCTTGTTCACTGCTGGAAGGAATGTAAAATGGTACAGACACTTTGGAAAACAGCTTAGCAGTTCCTCAAAATGTTACACATAGAGTTACCATAGGAACCAGCAAATCCACTCTTAGATAAATACTTAACAAAATCAAAAACATATGTCCACACAAAAACCTGTTCAGCAAAGTTCACAGCAGCATTATTCAAAACAGCCAAAAGCTGGAAATATCCCAAATGTACATCAATTGAGGAATGAATAGACAAAAGGTGGTACAGCCACACAACAGCATATTATTTGGTAATACAAAGGAAAGAAGTACTGACATATGCTACAATGTGGTAAAGCTAAATAAAAGAAGCCAGTCACAAAAGGCTGACCACGTATGACATGATTCCATTTATACGAAATACTCACAATAGACAAGTCTATAGAGACAGAAAGTACATTAGTGGCTGTCAGGGACTGGAGTGGAGGGATGGGAAGTGACGGCAAATGGGTATGAGGTTTCTTTTTGGGGTGATGAAAATGTTCTAAAATTAGACAGTGGTGATGACTGCACAACTGCTAATATTCTAAAAACCACTGAACTGAACGCCTTAACGGGGTGCATTTATGTGGGACTGTGTGAATTACATCTCCATAAGGCTGCTATTTTTTAATGTTTTTTTAATTTATTTTTCATTGAAGTACAGCTGAATTACAATGTTGTGTTAATTCCTGCTGTACAGCAAAGTGACTCAGTTATACATACATATACGTTCTTTTTCATATTCTTTTCCATTATGGTTTATCACAGGATATTGAATATAGTTCCCTGTGCTATCCGGTAGGACCCTGTCGTTTATCCATTCTATACCTACCAGTCTGCATCTGCTAATCCCAAACTCCCAATCCAACCCTCTCCCACCCGCTTCCCCCTTATAGTTGATTTACAATGTCGTGCTAGATTCTGGTGTACAGCAAAATGATTCATATACAAACACACACACACACACACACACACAATGTTTAAAGCTGCTTTTTAAAATACAGTAGTTATTTCCATATTTTACGGTGGCTTTAATTTTCTTTATATTTTACAGTAGTTTCTAAGAAAACATTAACAGGCATTATACTTACCACTCGGGCAAGCTTGAGTGAGTGCTAACTTTAACTCTGGTTTCCTATTATTAAATGGGGATAGTAGCAATACCCATTTTAACAGCATCTAGGTCATGAGATGGAATAAATGAGATTCCAATTGTAAAAGGCTTTAAAGAGTATCTAACATAAAGCAAACACTTAAAAATTAGCTATTATGATTATAACCTTTAAAATTAAAAAACGATTTCCATTTTGAAAATGGAAACATGTCCTCCTACTGATGTCACTACACATTCTTGACTCGTTTCTCATCGTTTAAGAAGCAGTTCCCTCGTTAGCTGACACAAATGCCAAGTACAAAGTAACTGAGGTGCGAGAGTAACACAGCACTTACTTAACGACAGCCTCTGGCCCTATCAGTGAGCCTCTGCTATTGAGCAGACCCCACACTACAAGCTTTGTGTGTGCACTATATGTATTACACTTTCTCAGCACACTCTGGGAAAGGTACCATTAGTCCCTTTCTACGGAGGAGGAAATCAAAGCTTGCAGGGATTTATCTGATCAAGGTTGTCCAGGGCAAGGGGCTGAACCAGGATTCAAACCCAGGTTTATGCTTTCAAAGCCTATGCTTTGCCATATCCAAGGGAGAACTGGTACCTGAAAAAAAGCTGTTCAAAGGAATCCGCCTAATGTCCACAATAGTGAGAGAAGGAAAAAGAAAAGAAGAGAGAGAGAGAGAGGGAGGGAGGGAGAGAGACTTATCTGGGACTTTACGCCTTAAAAATATAAAACTAAGTTATGAAAATAAGTGTTTTATAGTTAATAAATTTTGTTATAATCCCAACCATGCCCTAAATCTCAGTAGAAACAAAAAATGAGTCAAAAGCTGAGAATTTTTAGCATAATTCTTGACAAATACTAGCATGATATGACAGAAGTAATTTTTGCTAAAATATTTAAGGGCTATATTAATTTTCACAAGAGCATGCCTTAATGTTTTGACATTTAAACCACCCTCTTTTGAAGCATCAACTACATCATCTGAGTCCATTTTCTCTTCTTCCATTGCCAACACAAAAGACACTGGCTACCAACCAGATGGGAAATGGGTGGAACAGAAGCTAGTATTAAGCAGGAAGGCATGTTTGAATGGAGACCATGTTTACAAGTGTTTCATTTATTGCTAAATATTTTTATATTATGACAGTGTCTGCAATACTATGAAACCTCAGTAGTGAAAGTCAGAGAATAAGCAAGAAAACAAGAATACCTATACTGTTTTCCCAATACTTAATCTGTTCACGAAATGTAACCAAACTGAACGCATTCTGCCCTTTTTCAATTTTCAATTTACTCATTTGATAAGTATATTTTGGTTATTATATCTTTTCAAAATTATCAAAAATGACAGAGGAGAGGTCCTATCCTACCTACTTGAGACTGAGAACAGAAATAAGCTTTTAACGGTCAAACCTCACAATCTTCTCTAGTGAATACACAGGTAAAGGCATCAGCAAAGGCATATACCAATTCCCCCCTCAGGCTACCATGACACAAAGTATCTGTAAATGCAAACAGCTTGAAGTAGGAGACCACAGAGCATCCTGACTTTCTCCATGCCTCCATCTACTTCTTCAGGCATTCCCAACCTCTCTAGACACCTTGATAACTAAACCCAGCAGAAAAAATGAACATTACCTAAAGATAAAGGCATACCTGAGTGTGACCAACTGGTGAGTTAAAACCCCACCAACATCTACTGATAAATGCAAAGGGCCTGCATATCTCAACCGGAAAACATTCTTTGAGCAGGAAGAAGGCAGAAGACAAGGAGATGTCAGGAATGTTATGGACAAAGGCTCAGAGAAGAATGGGCCTGGAAAAGGGAAGTGATCTGAGGAAAAAAAGAGCGTGCATTTTTGGACACCATATTAAAATTTGGCAACTATCCTTTTTTGTTAAAATATTGCTAAGAGGGCTTCCCTGGTGGCGCGGTGGTTGAGGGTCCGCCTGCCGATGCAGGGGACATGGGTTCGTGCCCCGGTCTGGGAAGATCCCACATGCCACGGAGCGGCTGGGCCCGTGAGCCATGGCCGCTGAGCCTGCGCGTCTGGAGCCTGTGCTCCACAACGGGAGAGGCCACAACAGTGAGAGGCCCGCGTACCGCAAAAAAAAAAAAAATATATTGCTAAGAGGCTTAAAAATATTGAATTACGTCATCTTTCCAGGTATTTTAACTAAGGAAAAATAAAGAAAGAAATGACACCTGTCTTCCTCCTCATGCTTGCACCCATAACAGGCCTTCCTTCACATTTTTGTTTGCATAATCCCAAAAAGGATTTAGAAAAACTACGTACTCCACACATTTTGAACTTAACATTCAAAATCTCACAAATGGTTGCAAAGAAGATGATTTCTGGCATACTGTAAATACTGAGTTTTAAATAAAACTATTACATCACTTTTCAATGTATCTCTTCTGGTCTAAATTCCATCACCATCTCCCACATACTAACATACATTTAAAAAAATTAATGAATTGACTCTTTAAGAGTTGGAAGGACTTCCCTGGTAGCGCAGGGGATAAGACTCCGCACTCCCAATGCAGGGGGTCCGGGTTCGATCCCTGGTCAGGGAACTAGATCCCACACGCATGCTGCAACTAAGAGTTAGCATGCCACAACTAAGAAGCCCACATGCAGCAACTAAGACCGGGTGCAACCAAATATATATTTTTTAAAAAAAGAGTTGGAAATTGTACATCATTCCCCTCTCTCCTCGATCTCATCTGTCCTTTCCACTCTCCCCAGAGTATTCCATTCTAATATACTTTTATGCTTGAAAGTCCATCACACCTCATATATCTGTAAACAAATTGAGATTTATGTATTTAACCATACAAATCAGTGTTAAAAGTTTCTTCTAAATTGAGGTAAATACAATTAGCATTGTAAGGACAAAATTGACCAAAGAAATATTACAGATTATTCTAAGTAAAATTTTACTGGAAATGTACATCTTAATTATATGGATGGTACTCTCTCTCCCATTAGTTTATTCTTTGTAGGAGATTATTACTTATTACTGGAATAAGACAAGATGCCACATACAATGTAGGATTGCGTTTAGTTCTTATAGATGCAGGCACTGAGCAAATGAGCTCACATAAACGGGTAGATGGAAATGGAAAAAGATTTTTCTAGCAAAGAAAAATAATACGCATCCATGGCTGTGATATTTAATAATCTCTCAGCTGGCCACTCAATTAAGTCTTCTTTCAATTTTATTGGAAGAATGGGAAATTTATTTGCAGAGGATCGTTTACCCAGTGCTTAGAGTCATTCCCTCCCGCAGCAGCCATACCAGTTTTTTGTTTGTTTTTTGTTTTTAACTTATTCATTTATTTATTTGTTTGTTTATTTATTTTTGGCTGTGTTGCGTCTTCATTTCTGTGCAAGGGCTTTCTCTAGTTGCAGCGAGCGGGGGCCACTCTTCATCGCAGTGCGCGGGCCTCTCACTGTCGCAGCCTCTCTTGTTGCGGAGCACAAGCTCCAGACGCGCAGGCTCAGTAGTTGTGGCTCACAGGCCTAGTTTCTCTGTGTCATGTGGGATCTTCCCAGACCAGGGCTGGAACCCGTGTCCCCTGCATTGGCATGCACATTCTCAACCACTGCGCCACCAGGGAAGCCCACACACCAGTTTTTTGATCATCCCTTTGCTCAGCACCCTGAGGATGAGGTGAGAGGTGGGTGAGAGGTGTGCCTTTCCTTTAAAGAGTGGTAATTCTGAAAGGAGAAGTGTGAAAGGGGAACCAGTAGGCTACCTGGGCCACAGGCAGGTCCATTTTAAGGCTGATTCTACACAAGATCGAAGAATCTGAAACTGATTCCCTTTAAATGATCGGTGCCAGCATATCCCTCAAAAAGGCTTCAAAGTACCCCCAGGTGTGCATCCTCTTGGCTCTGAAGGCCGTTGCTCTAAGACTCCTGCATGGATAGACCTCAAATTCAAAAGCCGGGAATGACAAGACGGGGATGACAAGGAAGCACAGGACAGAGATTAAGAAAAAATTATCCAAAATCTGATTCTAATTTGGGCTGTTTCATACACATATTCTTCGACAAAGGAGAGTCAGGTGTCAAAATTATAATGTAAGGATGAGTGTTTTTGTACCCTCTCACATCATCAGACATGCCCTCACTTTAAAATGAAAATTTAGCCTTCTAACAAAATAAACACTGCTGTCCCTTTCCTGACAGATCATATTCCAGTTAGCAAGATCAAAACAAGGGCACCATAAAAGCAGCCACCAGTCTATTACAAAAGAAATCCTGATGCAGCAATTTCAACTTTGGCTGCCCATATCCTGATTCAATTACTTTACGGTGGAGCCAGTAGCATCAGTTTTGTTTGTTTTTTTTTAACTCCCCAGGTGATTCTAAAGTGTGGCCAGGATTGAGAACCGCTGAACTAATTAATAACCAAATATTAAAATTTGTTGTTAATTGTGATGGGGTGATGTACATTCCTGATTTGTAGATTAACCCAAGGTTAAACTATTTTAATTTTCATGATGTATTATTAATCATTTAAAAAGCATTATAGTGATAGAGTTCTATACAGATAAAAATGTACCAACTCTTTAAGTCACTTAAAAGAGGACATTTAAAGCAAACATTAAATCAAATCCCTCAACTGAAGGAAACCTATGAGATACATCTTCAATCATTGTGTGCTGGGAATTTATTTAGTGGATGACATTACCTACAATACAGAGGTGAGAAGAAAATATTAAATGAGAAAGCATTTACAGAACCTAGGACATCGCTTGGTACATAGAGGAAACTCAGTAACTGTGCTTTATGAGTTCTGAACTTAGGATTCAAATGGAACATCTATATAATTTTCTACAGTTCGAGTCTTCATTGCCTTCTTTCATTTATTGTGACTTCTCAGATTAAAAAAAAAAAATAACACGTTCAAACACAGGTATAATACACACACCAAAATTTGATACTTGGACCCTCCAATTTTTCTAATCCTCCTGGCACAAACCTCAGAGCTATCTTTGTTAAACTCATGAAAATACTATGAACATACAGTCAACACAACACACAGCAGGGTAAAAACTGAAAAACTGTCTGCCTCACTGTCATTCACATACACCCAAACATCCCTGTCACACCCAAATCCATTCCCCAGAGGTAGTGCTGAATGCTGCCTGACTCTGCCCATCAATTCCTTATTCTAACCATCATTAAATGTGATTCATTGCTTCTTTCATACTCTGCTTAAATCCACTCAGGTTCTACTAAGTCCATCCTAGGTCAGGCCTTTACCAGTGCCCCCCTGACTATGCTCAGTGTCTTTTAGCTGATCTCCCTGCCCCCAAGCTGGTTTCCCCACAATCCACTCTATGCATGTGTCACGTTCTTAGTTGTCGGTCACAGAACCCTTTCTACATGTTTTACAGGCATTTACCGCGGCAGGGGACTAGGCTGTCTCCTAGGCCTAGGGTCTAGGCTGAATCACATTACAGGACTGGTCTTGTAAGGGAGCAGCTACCAGCACCAGAACCAACCAGCTCCGCCGTGATCAGAAAGCTGCCTCTGAAGCCACACCAGCGTCAAAATGGGTATTTCCAGCCTTGCCTCTTTTTTTCACATTTCAGTGGCAAATCCAAGTCTTGCTAGGGGCTCACACTCAAACGGGCAGCACTTAAGTCAAACGTCCGCGCCCTAACAGCAAGAGAGCCTGGTTATACAGTGTGAGGGCTTCTTATGTTTGGGGGTGTTGCTGTGTATTCTCTGTGGAAAGTCAGGATCCACAATACAGAGAGCTACCCAAATATGGAGAGGATGTTCAAAAGATTCTGGGAAACCACAAAAGAACAGAGGTCTATGACAATGAGAAGAAATTCATCTTTCTAAATTATCACTTTGACCACAGTCTTCTACGAAAGAAAAAGTATACCTGGGCATGGAGATGTGCTGTGGGTAGACAGACAGCCTCCAGCTCCTTCGGGGTCTGCCTCGGCCACCCACCCAAACACAGGCCCTTCAAAGGGCAGCCAACACCCAGTGACTGATGGAGACGGGGTGCAAGAGTCCAAGACTGGACAGCTCTGATGGGCGCGAACACTCCGAAGCTCCCTGTAGTGCGGCCACGCTCTGCAGACCCACAGGCAGCTGACTCTCCTCCCTCCGCCCCATCCTGCTTCTGCCCCTCCCTTCCACGGGCATTCATCTTTCATAAACATCTTGTACACCAAACTCCATCTCAGCAGCGGCTTCGAAGGGACCCACACGGAGACAGAAAACCCCCTTCAAGAGCTTCCAATTACGGTTACGGGGATGGTTTTTACTCTCCCACCCTTGTTTCTTCCTCCATTTCAGTCTTAGACCTGAAAACAAAATACGAAATGCTCACCTTCAGTCATCTTCCTGAAGCTTCCCCAGTCACTTCTTGGTTAAATAAAGTATATTCTCTCACAAACTCCTCCATAAGGGCTCAAAGGTGCAGAACTCCCTGAGGTTGTGTATGCTTAAAACTGTTTTTCTAGCTTTGATACTTGAAGGACAGCTTGTCTGGATATAAATCCATGGTTGGCACTTAAAGATCTTTTGCAAATGCTGCTCCACTGTGGCCTTGATTTATATGTCATTTTGAGTAACGTGATAATGAGCAAATCCTTGTTGCCCTTGTACATTATTCAATCTTTTTGCGAGGAGACCTTGAGAATTTTTTTTCTTTTCTTTGAAGTCGAGTGCTTTTTCTAGAATATATCTCCACGTTGATCTTTTTGGGTTAATTACCCCCAAGTACTTGACAGGCTCTTCCAATTTATAGATTCAAGTCTTCTTTTATTTTTGGAAAGTTTTCCTGGATTTTAAATATTAGTACCACCACACAACTTTGTTTTTCTTCTTCACAGTCTAATGATACATAAGTTGTTTCTTTGCTATCATCTTCTACTTCACTTTCTCTCTGATCCTTCTTGCTTCATGGAAAAGTTTTCATTTCTCACACAAGAATTCAAGCTATCAAAACCCGGTATAACACATCCATGAGATTTACGTTGTCACATCAAGAAAAACCCCTCTGCTCTGGCCAGCAGTGCCCTGGCAGAACCCTGGGTCTCAATTCCAATGTGATGCCCCTCATTCCTCTCAGGTCCTCTCCTGCTTATTTCAAGAGTCTCTCTCTTACCATTCTGACTCCAAGGTACCTCCATTTTTCTGAATCCTTATTATTTTATTGCCCACCTCATTTTAGTGGCATGAGACATATTAGCCGGGCAATAAAATTATAGTACTCTCTCATACCATTGATGTGTCGTGGGCTTTACAACTCGTTTTCCAAACAGAATGAGAGCCTGAATCCTGACAACTTAACATTTTCTTTTCCTCTTCAGTACATAATGTGCTTTCAACTTCTAATTCAAGTAATACACAAACATGTGTACACTCACATTATAATTAAAGAAATGAGTTTACAGTTTTGGAGTTCATTACAGACAGGTATTACACTGCAACTACTTATGGACAAAAATACATATAAGTTGTCTTCATCCTCCCTCCAAGGTCCCCTGACACTTGCTCTACACCCTATAGTATGCGCCTAGCCAGCCCTAACCTCCCCTCCCACTGGCCCCCTAGAACTGCAGGCACTCTCACGGCTCAGCAAGGCTGCTCACTCTGGAAAACAAACTGAGATTCAACTGAGCCCATCCATCCATCCTTGACAAAGGCGTACGGTCGGGGTAAAGTGAGGAAGAGGCACGGAGTCAAGGGTTCTGCTTTTCATATACCCTAAATGTCAGTAGTTTGTAGAAAAAGCCTTTTGGTAGAAGAAAATCTGGTAACCTCGTTAAAAGAATCAAAACATTTTGCTAGTTCTATGGAATAATTGAAAGAAACACATCACTTATAAGAAAATCTATATTACAACTCAGACTAACCAAGCCACAAAATAATTATCCTTCTAACAAGCCAATTTTTCTCTTGCTTAAGATAAAACACAAAGAACCAACACATTTAGCTTTCACTATTCATTTAAAAGCAGACTTGGGCTTCCCTGGTGGCACAGTGGTTGAGAGTCCACCTGCCGATGCAGGGGACACGGGTTCGTGCCCCGGTCCGGGAAGATCCCACATGCCGCGGAGCGGCTGGGCCCGTGAGCCATGGCCGCTGTGCCTGCGCGTCCAGAGCCTGTGCTCCGCAACGGGAGAGGCCCGCGCACCGCAAAAAAAATAATAAAAATAAAAATAAAATAAAATAAAAGCAAAGACTTCAATATATTTGAAAACAATATTTATTGAAAAGCGGTGAGTTTTCTGCTTTTTCTTTCCTTATTAATGATTTGCTTCTAGTCTCAGCTGTGATTCTTCCATAACATAACCTTACACTCATGACCCTCAATCTTTTTCAAAGCACTTCCATAACCAGCATAGTATTAAATTCTTGCAAAGAGGCTGGCAAGGCAGACATTAGCCTTATTTTGTCTGTAGTGAAATAAACTCGGTAGTCGAATGACTTGCCCCAAATCGCATCACTAGCAAGCTGTAGGAGCCAGGTTCCCTGAATCCTTGTCCTAGCTCTGGCCATGAAACTGAATTAAGGCATGAATTTAATATACACCTAACATTTTTTTCTTGACTATTTAATATTTTGGTTTATATCCTAGTACTTGCTTTAAATAGAATTTAGTATAAATAATGACTGAATTTGAAAACGACAGTCACCGAGACAGAATCTACTCATCTTGCTATATTTTAAATAGCTGTCCATTTGTGCCACTTAGCCTAGTCCATTCTATCCTACCTAATATGGTTAACCCTGTGCTGGTTTATGTTTAAAAGCTATGTTATGCTCCAAGGGCAAGAAGGAATAATAACCAAATCCCTGAAATGTGAAAATTCCTTTGCATTCTAAAAAGGGATAAGGGAAAAAATGAATTGAACAAGAAAGTTACAGCAATGGAGAACACCACACGAACACTTGTTAAGTGTTAAGGTTCTTGAGAAATTTCCTAAGTGAGAAAGTACTCTCTGAGTTAAGTGTGAGAAACTGAAATTATGTCTTTGCTTTAATATACAGTTTATACAGTTTAAGATTAACCTTTAGGCATCTCTGAGTTTTGCCAACTAAAAATAAATCTCAAGTATTTGGGTCAAGAGAAATAAACATAGTCAGGAAGACTTAAAAAAAAAGATCATCCTGCAAGATGAGACTTTGCAGTAACTGGCTTTCTAGAAATTTCATCTCTAGGAACAGGGTCATGGACCCCGTAGTTATCCTCCGGACAGACGGGAATAATGTGAAAAATCTAAGATGCAGATTTCCCAGGAGTGACAGTAGAGAGTTAGAGCACTCCCAGGGCAGAGATCAAATAACAAGAAGTTATAAACACTGAATGATGCAAGTATCCTCTAACAGTCAAAGGAATCTGCGCAAATTGTCTCCATACCAAAAGGGTACTGTGTGACTAATACCAGCCTCACAAGACAGTCTCAGTAATTTCCAATTTTCTCCGTATCAGCAGATCTTTTCAAAAGTAAGGTTAAACTCAACTTTTTCAGTGGAGCCCATTTAAATGAATTTCAGCCATATTAAAAGCTCCTGTGGTTTAACGCCTAGTTTAACACATAATTCTTAAGTGGACCAACATATAAGTTAATATGTCAATGGACCTTTGTGTTAAGTCCCAAAGAGCTGAAACAAATCTTATACTCCAGAAGTGTGGGATCTGGTGTACTGATAATTAAAGCCTACTGCGACAAAGAGGATGCTAGCTACTAACCACAATAGCTGTTTTTTCCTTCCTCCTTAAAAGAAATGCTTAAGCAGGCACGTGGCTGCAGAACAGACTCCTTTCCCCAGCCTACCTTTTGACTGAGATGCAATCATGTGACTAAGTTCTGGAAATAAGATGTATATTGAAGTTTGGGGACTACCTCCAGGAAATGACCTTAAGGTGGGGGGGGGGGTAGCCAAATGCTACTGCCGCTCCTTCTTCCTCCCTGGAGAGGATACGAACGTGACCCTGCAGGGTAAGCAGTCATTTTAGACCAAGAGACAGAGGAGCCACAACCTTGATGAGCACGGAACCATCACAACAGCCCTGGCCTGCCCACTGCGCTCTCAGATAGGCAATCTAAAGGTAAACGTCTATCTCATTTTACCCACTTCTATCTTGTTTATGCCACTGAGTTGTCTGTCTCGTGAAGCCGATCCTAGTCTTGATAAACTGCTTCCCCGGCACAGTAGATGCAGTGATAGTAACAATAGCAGTGACACCTGCACACACACCGGGACAGCTCTTACCACGTGCCAGGAAATACAGTGGATGCTTTGCACACATTATCTAATACTGGCCACAACCTTGTGAGGTGGGCATGCTAAGTCCCACGTCCTCATTAGGCATCCCGCACGGTCAAACAGAAGACCCCTGTGATGCCTTCATTAGCGACCTGACCTGTTCTCCACCAATCCCCACCCACCTCCCAAGAAGAACCTTCAAGAACCATCGCCTTCTCCTTGTCGTTCTGAAAGTCCACAGCAGGCTTGGTGGACCCCCTTCATCGTCATGTTTTAAGCCTTTCTCTGTCTCCTTATCAGTTACCATCTTCATCCATTTTCAGTCTTCCAGGATTTTTTGGAAATTTCTTATCAACTGGTAACTCCTCTCCCAAACACTTGTTTACTATGGGCTCTTTCTACCTTTTAAATTTCTATCCTGTCATATTAAATGAGGTCTTGGGAGAGAGAGGAGACGAAGTCACTTGGGGCCCAATTTTCACAACTAGGAAAAAAAAGTGCGTGTGTGTGTGTGTGTGTGTGTGTGTGTGTTTGTGTTCTTCTTTGGGCTCAACAGGCTAACACAGGTCCAAATCAACAAGATGAAACCTTAACAAGACCAAATGTAAACACTTACACTTAAAGTTTTGTTTTTCTTAAAGCAACTACCTAAGTATGTATTGAGAAAGAGAACTGGTAAAAAGAAGAAAAAGGATAAGAGAAAAAGAAAGGCTTAAGCGTTTTTTGTTTTGTTTTGTTTTGCATTTGCTCCAGTTTTCATTCAACCATCATGTTCTAAGTGGGAAGAGACAGTGCAGCCGCGCTAGTGAAATCTTAGGCTTCATTAGATCAGAAGAGGCCAGACAAAAAAAGAAATGAATTCACTCCATATGGCACCACTGGGATCTCAACTGAACCCCTTTAGCCAGTACTGGCCAAAGTTAAACTAAAAAAAAAGTTCTGACCAAGTTAACATTAGAGCTGAAAAGCATGAGGAATAAGTTAGCCTGGAGATGTTTAAAAAATAATTAGGTAAAATCAACCAAGAGAGGAGATTTGACAACCGTCTCCAAATCTGTGAGGAACTATCTGTCCTCCGGCAGAGAGGATGGCCGTGCTCTGCACTGCTCCGCAAGGCGGACTGCAAACAGCTGGTGGAGGCCAAGACGGCAGACAGGAAACCCCATCGCAGGACAGCTCAGCAACGAGACGCTCAACGACGGGAAGTCAGCGTCAGAGGCGGTGAGCTCCCCGTCACCTGACACGTTCAAGCCGAGGCTGAGTAACCAGTCAAGTGTAGAGGACGCCATAAAGGCACTGATTTCTTCATCAGCAGAGGGTTAGACGACTCCCACCGGGCCTGAGACTCCGGAGGACACGCCGTGGCCTGGCCATAGCAAGCTGCTGGGCGGGTGGGTGCTGGGCAGCTTCCACACACCCCCAGGGGCCTATGGGGGCTCCAGCACCTGAGATCTCAGCATCCCTGACCATGGGAAAGGGACGGCCCAGGACCAGCGGTCACAAGCCTAAGGCGCAGTGAGTGCAGGCCTGACCCAGCCCTCTATACTAATAGAAGAAAGAAAAAAATGTCTAGGACAAGCCAGGTGAAGGTTTAGGAAAATCAGAGGCAGCCCAAGTTCTCTCTACGTAAGACTGCATTCCAAGAGAAAGACAACAAAAACAGTGAGGCTTCCACACTACAAGGCAGAACTGGCCCTGCTGTGCACGACTGGGAGGTTTCTCTTAACTCCAGAGGGTTTTGGGTTTTTCTTCAAGAAGGGCTGGCAAAAGCTCCAAGCTGACACAACTGTAAAGTTTGGAAAAGACTCTCCTGCATATGTTGTATAAACTTCTAAATGGCAACTTCTCAATTTCCAGCTTCTAACCACTAGTTTCCAAAGGGACCGAAAGGGAAAAAGATGAAGTCAAGCGGGAGGCCCAGCCTTGTCCAAAAGGGCCGAGTGAGAAGAGCCTGGGGTCCCAGAGGATCATGGGATCTCAGGTCTTCCTTGTTTGCACTCTGCATAAATACTAAGGCAGGAAACGATTTGCATCCTGTGAAGACAGAGTTTAAAAGACATGTATTCACCCTCCACCTCCCTACCCACCTCCAAAAAGACGCACTACACCCACTCTCTCTCTCTCACATAGTGCAATTATCCATGTATGCTGTACTAAAGAAGGTGCAGCCTCCATTCCAGAATCCTGCAAAAAACATTTTTATGAACCAATTCACTAAAACACATGTTCCAGGATTTCAAATTAAGTAGTGAGCCGGAAATGAGTGGGAGAGCCAGGAGAGCTGGCCTCGGCCCCCTTGGCTCTGCAGCTGCAACCCTGCTTCTCTGCCCAGAGTGGACTTTGAGGAACAGTTCCTAGCCGGTCTCCTCAACCTCTTGGGGGGCAAAAGCACATAAAGGGCTGGAGGTAAAGGGCTCCCTGCACAGGCCTCCTGGGGACCCCCATCTCTGTCCAGGACCCACTAAGCAGTGTGTGTGGATACAGCGAGATGCTCTCTCTCGAGCCTCTGCCCTCTTCTCCCACCCGCCTTCTCAAACTTACACAGACTCGGAGAATGGCAGGCAGATGGAAAAGGAGCCGTGCCTTAAATGTGGAAACATAAAAAGGCAGGGAAGGCAACACAGCCTTTTTCTTAATTTAGCCAGAAACTTCAAAATGCTTGAACACTGGCCTCTGCTACCAAAAGCTTTAAGGATGCTAACAGAAGCTGAATCTACGAGATGTGGCTCTGGACGTTCATTCTACAATTCTTTCAAGATTTCTTCATGGGGCTTCCCTGGTGGCGCAGTGGTTGAGAGTCCGCCTGCTGATGCACGGAGTGGCTGGGCCCGTGAGCCATGGCCACTGAGCCTGTGCGTCCGGAGCAACGGGAGACGCCACAACAGTGAGAGGCCCGCATACCACAAAAAAAAAAAAAAAAAAAAGATTTCTTCATGTTTGAAATGTTTCACGAGAAAAAGAAAAAAATATTTAAGTATTTCTGCATTTTGAGAGGCATGTTTGCGAACATAGATGAAATGGTAAAAAGTGGAAAAGAGCACAGTCTTTGATAAAGGAGAGCCAGGCGCTAGTGTTTGTCATCACCTTCTAATTTCAAGGCTGTGAGTTCAGCGCCCAAATTAACTTTCTTTTCTACAGCAGAACCAGCAGACGTGACTCAACTGTGGTGTGGAAAATGCTTTATCTGAGATGCAGGCTTCAAAAATAGGTCTTTGAAATTACGAATAACATAAAATATAAGACCTAATTTAAACAAATTAACTCTCCAGGTAGATGACCCTATGCAGCAAAAAGTTTCAAACTGGGTGACGGAGTCACGGGTTTGTGACCAGTTTGACTTGGGGGCTGGAGGAGAGGCGCCTAAAACACAGGCGTAACAGGATGTTTTCAGCTTCAGGCAGCACGAGGCCTGACTCGGAACAAGTTAAACAGGAGTATTTCTTGCACATGACTCATAGGACCTGACGTCCCGGAGCAGGTGGTCCTGGGCAGGCTGATTCCGTGACTCAGTGACGTCATCGAATTCCCGCCTTGCCATTCCTTCAGCATCACAGCCCCACCGCTGTTCTGGAGACGTGAGGAAAACCTTCCCAAAGTCCTCAAACAACAATCCCTTCAAAACTGTCCTCGTAACGTCCAATCCTAGATCGGTCAAGGGCAAAGGTGAAGGAACCATCATGAAGCTGTCATGGTCACTCTACACACACGTCTATGCAGAGGGTGCCGACTCAGGCTAACTGCCAGCAGCCCCTGGGGCTGAGGGAGGGGGTGGCCTTCCCCACAGTGGGGGCTTCTTGAAAGGCAAATATCCCTGTGCCTCAGTGGGCCTCTCTATCCCCAGTGTAGCAGAGCAGCCTGTGTTTATCATTTGTATTCCAAGCTCCTACAGCAAATTCTGCTTAAATACAGCATTCAGTGGTTTTAAATGGTTTTTTTTTGGAAACCGTAGTTTAGACCCAGCTTCTAGGCAAGTACTATTTGATACCTTTCTAGAGAATTCCTAACCATTAAATCCACAGCCTGATCTATGCTGACACCCTCACTCCAAACAGGACTCTCTTCAACCAACCACTTTCTGTCTTCGGTTACCCCACCCCAGAGCGCGGCTGGCCTGCCATCACGAGCCTTGCTGGCCCTCGAGGAATTGTCTTCAGACTTCTCCTCTGGCCAGGGCTGGCCTCCACGCCCTAAGCCAAGGCACAGCCACATCCTTTGAACAGGCTGAAGCAGTTCACACTTGTTTCGTAAACAGCTGCTACCCCTCCCCCAGGACCCCCTCACACCTCCCCAGGATGGAGCAAGTAAAGGGCAGACACCTGGCAAAGCAGGGCCCCCAACGCCACTGCCGCCGTCAGGGCATCACCTCACGCGCAGTAGGGCGTCAACTCTCTCCCAGCCCCTCTAACCCACAGCTTCCTGGTAAATAAATAGCTCTGCACGATTTTCCCTTTCCCAAGGCCTCATAATCCTCCTTTGCAAGAAGACAAGTTTCCACTCTCCAGGTGAGACGGCCTCAAGCAAGGTCTACCTCGGGATGCGAACTGCCTCAGAGAAGGGGCTCTCCCTGGCTGCCGTGCTCAGATGCCACCAAGGACCCTGGTTAGCTATTCTCAGTCTGTTTCCCCTCCTTATTTTGAGTTTCCCTAAGCCAAGATGTCTTATTTTTTAATGTATCTTATGGCATAAGAGGCAAAAATAAAAATAACACTTCACTACCAAATAAAAACACTGAACTACTTCAGGTGTATTCTTCCAGACTACACAAGTGATTCTGTGCAGCACCACACAGGTAGTTCCATGTTTGGGATAGCATCCCTGGGAGGTGCCATAAGGACAAAACAAAGTAATATAGGGGGAAGCCTATCACAGAACCTGGCACAGACCCACTGAATCGACATCACTCTTTAAGACAAATGGTTCCAGGGTTTCCCTGGTGGCGCAGTGGTTGAGAGTCCGCCTGCCAATGCAGGGGATGCGGGTTCGTGCCCCGGTTCGGGAAGATCCCACATGCCGCGGAGCGGCTGGGCCCGTGAGCCATGGCCACTGAGCCTGCGCATCTGGAACCTGTGCTCCGCAACGGGAGAGGCCACAGCAGTGAGAGGCTCACGTACCGGAAAAAAAAAAAAAAAGAAAGAAAAGATAAATGGTTCCATTATTGAAGTACAATTGACATATAACATTATATTAGTTTCAAGTGTACAACATACTGATTGGATATTTGTGTACTGCAAAATGAGCACCACCATAAGTCTAGTTAACATCTGTCCGTAATTTTTTTCTATTAAAAATTCAGTATCATGAACCTCTTTCTCTCACAAACATTTCACTACGACATTATCTATACGGATGTACTGCTGGACACATAGGCTGTTTCTAATTCTTTCCCAAAATAAATTAGGTTGTTTCTCATTTCTTCCCACCATAGAAAGATGAACATCATTTTAAGTATGTCTTGGTAAACTTAGCCTACTGTTTCCTTAAGACACAGAGTATAATTTCTTTAAAGCATACACACACTTTGATATGTGCTGCATATTCCACTCTGAAGAGCTTCCTTTACACGTAACCTTTTTAATCCTCACGCAATCCTGTGACTGTGAAGTATTTAGTATCACTGTCCCGATTTTACAGATGAGAAAACTGAGTCTCAAGATCACATAGCTGGTAAAGCCAGAGATCGGGTTCAAACTCTGAGCTTGCGGCCTTAGCCGCACTACTACTGGCTTCTCAAACGCAACAATTCCTAAAAAAAGGATTCTCCCTGGAGAAGGGGCAGGTGCAGGCCAGAGCACGGTCCCTTGATGTTATACGGCAGGTGCAACTAAAACGAGGACAACCTTCTCGATCTCGCAGCAGGTAATATTGGAGTGCTTACGTGTGCAGCACTGTTCTAAACACCTTACGTGTATTTACTTAATTCTTACAACAAACTGCAGCAGGTACTATTCATAATACCCACATTTGAGGGAAGGGGAAACTGAGGCACAGAGTTTTGGCAACTTGTTAATAAGTAGGAAGTGAGATCCAAACCCAGAAGGTCTGGCTCCAAGCACATCTTCCAGCCCCTAGGCTACTAACTACCTTGAGGATGGGAAAAACGCCCTGCCTCCCTCTGTTCATCCTTCCCATCTCCACCTGAGTCTCACATCTTACTTCACAGCTCTCACCGGGACAGCCTCCAAAAGCTATGTAAGTTTAGAAAACTCACATACTATAATAGCATAAATAATTCTTAGATACTAAAAATCCTTATTTGGGAAACCAAAAGAAACCTTAAAAAGAAAGTACTCTACAAAAAAGCAGTACTCTACAAAAGTACAGATGTTCCTCTACTTCCCATGGGGTTACATCCAGACAAACCCATCCTAAGTTGAAAATATCGTAAGTCGAAAACGCAATACACCTAACCCACCAACTGTCAGCTTAGCCCAGCCTACCTTAAATGGATGAGAACACTTAGAGTAGCCGACAGTTGAGCAAAATCATCTAACACAAAGTCTATTTTATAATAAAATATTGAGTATCTCATGTAATTGATGGAATACTGTGCTGAAAGTGGGGAGCAGAATGGGTGTCTGGGCACAGAATGGCTGTCTGTATCGGCTGTTTCCCCTCATGATGGCGGGGTTGGTGGGAGCTCCGGCTGCCCTGCCCAGCATCACAAGAGTGATTCGTACCTCTGATCACTAGCCCGAGAAAAGATGCAAATTCAAAACTCCAAGTACAATTCCTACTGAATGCGTATCACTTTTTTTTTTTTTTTTTTTTAAATTTTTGGCTGCATTGGGTCTTCATTGTTGTATGCAGGCTTTCTCTAGTTGTGGCGAGCAGGGGCTACTCTTCGTTGCAGTGTGCAGGCTTCTCATTGCGGTGGCTTCTCTTGTTGCAGAGCACAGGCTCTAGGCACATGGGCTTCAGTAGCTGTGGCACGTGGGCTCAGGAGTTGTGGCTCGCAGGCTCTAGAGCGCAGGCTCAGTAGTTGTGGCGCACGGGCTTAGCTGCTCCATGGCATGTGGGATCTTCAGGGCTTGAACCCATGTCCCCTGCATTGGCAGGCGGATTCTCAACCACTGCGCCACCAGGGAAGTCCTGAATGCGTATCACTTTGGCAACATTGTAAAGCTGAAAAATCGTAAACTGAACTACTGTAAGTCAGAGACCACCTGTACTACTAAAAAGTAATACAGAGATTAACTATATTAAATGTGTATGGAGGACTTTTACTATGTTTTAAAAAGAAATAAATGCACAGACCATACAAACTGGAATAAAGTAACTAACGCAACAAAATATTTAAAGTTGTCCCTAAACAGATTTACACGAATAAAAGTGATTTTTACCAACCTCCTGAAGGATTTTACTTACAGAGGGACAGAAAACTGACATGGATCACTGAGAAAACAATACAAAAGACTGGAGATCTAACTTCATACTATTAAAACCTATAACCACATCTACCTGGTCAAAATCCCAAAGTTGAGGGGAGGGCATAGACAAAAAAAAAAAAAAAAAAAAAAAAATGCATGCAATCCAGGTCCTCTAGCTGTTCTTTTTCTTGCTCCAGTTTCCTATTCTACTTACTTCTCCCCTTCTCTCCTTTTATTAGTCAATATTACAGGTGTGCAGGTCTCCTGAAGCATCTCTCTCCTTCTCCAGTTTCCCCTTTAGCCCCAATTCAAAAGCAGAAATAAAAAGAAAAGAAAATGTAGATACTGTTGTGCATTTAAGTGAGAGATGGTCCTTAAACTCAACAAGAGACCAGGTTACTTGATATCTGTGCGTCCATGAACCCTACTCCATATGCCACAAATACACGTCTGAACTCACAAAAACAATGCCCAGCACACACCTCTGAACTGGGTTTTGTTTTCGTCGTGCCTGTTCCCTTTAACTGTCAGCTCACTTTTTCAACCTGGAATTTCGGTTTCCAACGGGGAGCAACATGCTTTTAATGGACCCTTACTGTACCCACGGTAACTTTAAGGAGTTTAGGCAATTAGGAATAACCTCCCTTAATTATGGTCTAAATGTGGTGAATTAATGAAACCCGTTCCCAACTACCTAAACACATTTCAAATTAAAACGAAGCCTGAATTTACAACCCAGGTTAAATGGATTAAAAGATTAAGGGCTAGAGTGCAAGGGCTTTCTCCACCTCGCTCTCACATTTCAACCTCAAATTACCCCAGCCCTCTAATGACTGGAGGAGTCACTGTGAAAGCGCCTAATTACCCAAGAATTACGCCAACCATAACCAATTTCAAGATCACAGATCACATGTTCCCAAAACATGAATCTGCTAATTAAAGTTACATGAAAGTCAAATCAACAGGCAATTTGGATGGGACATCCATCCACCTGAAAGCAGACTGATGGATGAAGTATTAAAACCCACAGTAGGGCTTCCCTGGTGGCACAGTGGTTAAGAATCCACGTGCCAATGCAGGGGACACGGTTCAAGCCCTGGTCCGGGAAGATCCCACACGCCGCGGAGCAACTAAGCCCGTAGGCCACGACTACTGAGCCTGTGCTCTAGTGCCCGCAAGCCACAACAACTGAGCCCGCGCGCCTAGAGCCCACGCTCCGCAACGAGAGAAGCCACCACAATGAGAAGTCCACGCACTGCAACGAAGAGTAGCCGCCACTCGCCGCAACTAGAGAAAGCCCGCGTGCAGCAACGAAGACCCGACGCAGCCAAAAATAAATAAACGAATTTATTAAAAAAAAAAAAAAACCCACAGTAACAGCAGCTATGCCTCACTGTTGGCACTATCAGACACCCAGATCATTGCAGTCCAAACCTACGGAGGCAGAAAGAGACTCATCTGGATTCAAGCATTTCCAGGGAAGAACAAAAGGATTCTCCCTCCAAACCGACGAATGGCTCACAGGGATGTGCTTCAGCATGTGTGTCAACCCACAAGGATTCACTTGCTGGGTTTAAACTGGGAATGAAGCAAGTTTAAGATACTGATACTTCCACATGCAGCCCCGACACGGCACACACGGCCTGGCAGCATTTTCAGTAGTTGTATTTTTCTGAATTCTAACCAAAGGACTGTGGTTTGATTTCAAGGCTTTGCCTGTTTGCTAAACTTCAGTGTATACCGAAATATTCTTCAACCTTCCCACTTATTTCCCACAAGTTAAAAAAAAAAAAATCATAAAAAATACTTGTCCCCGGCGCCCACACTTTTGTGTAAATAAAGAATTCCCATGGATATGCTCTTACAGATACACAAAGAAATAATTTAGAAATAAAACCCATTCGACCAAAAGGCCAGGCTCAATGAGTCGGTAAGAAAACCCATGGGCCCTAACGCTGTCCCTGGCGCCCTGGCAACCCAAAGCTGTGTGACCAGTAAGTGCAGCTCTCAGAATGAAAACGCCCAGCCAGTCCAACACCCAAAGTTACTTCCTGGGAGCCCCAGAGTTCGGGGAGAGCAGGGGAAGCACGTGAGGGGACCCTCAAAGGGCTCACAGATGAGTCTCTGTATGTAATAGGTTGAATCGTGTCCACCTAAGATGACGTGCTGAAGTCCTACCTCAGACCTCAGAATGTGACCTGACTTAGAAACAGGGTTGCTGCAGACATAATTAGTTAAGATCAGGCCATACTGGGGTAGGGCGGGCCCCTGACACAATACGACTGGCGTCCTTTTAAGAAGACAGCCGTGTGAAGACACGGAGACACACAGGGAGAGCGGCATGTGTGGCAAAGGCAGAGGTGTTGGCGTGTGGCTGCAAGCCAAGGGACACGAAAGACACCGGAGAAGCAACAGAAGCTAAGAGGAGGCAACGAGGGATTCCCTGCGGGTTTCAAAGGGAGAGCAGCCAACACCTTGGCCTCGAGAACTGAGAGAAAACATTTTTGTTGTTTTACGCCACCCCGTTTGTGGTACTGTGTTATGGCAGCCCTGGGAAACTAACACAGCACACTTGAACTTGGGCTTCTTCCTCCTGCCCTCCTCCGTCCTACCCCTGCCGCTGGCAGACACTCCCACTGCACCACGAAAGAGCCCCAGGGAATCCCCGTCTGTGGCCCGCTTGGGGAGCACAAGGCAGGCTCAGCCAGCCCAGGCCCTGGTCCCAATTGTCTCCCTTCTCTCCAGCTCCCACCCACCCCTGGGCACCAGCCCCGCTCCTGCGGCCAGGCCAGCACCCCTGACCCAGTGGGGAGGGGGGAAGGTCAGGCAGGATGTGCAAGTGCCCTTCAGTGTGCTGCTCCCGCCCACCCCAGCTCCTCACAGAACCTTTAGAACATTCTTTCAGGTTTTTTTTTTTTTTTTTTTTTTTTGTGGTACGCGGGCCTCTCGCTGTTGTGGCCTCTCCCGTTGCGGAGCACAGGCTCCGGACACGCATGCTCAGCAGCCATGGCTCATGGGCCCAGCCGCTCCGCGGCATGTGGGATCTTCCTGGACCGGGGCACGAACCCACGTCCCCTGCGTCGGCAGGCAGACTCCCAACCACTGCGCCACCAGGGAAGCCCCATTTCCTTCAGTTTTTACTGAAGTAGTATCCTTTGTCTTGCCCCAACAAGCCCCCTACAGACTCACACTCACACACACACACACAGCCACGTGCCCAGAGGGAGCTGGGCCAGGAGGCAGACCCGAGTATACACACACCCTGTACTGCCAGTGGCCCACTCCCATCCCATAACTGAGACTTTCTGTTCCTGGGCCAAGGTTTCTTGCCAGACTCACTTCCCTTATAATGAATGAATTATCCCAGAGAAAGTTCCTCAGTTCTCCCTGGAAGCCGACCTCGATGGCCTGCTGGGGGACAGTGGACCCCGACGGGGGGAACCCACCCCCACCCCGGACAGAGCTCATTTAGGAAAATCGGATCGGCTGGCGGAAGGCTGGTCCCATGAGAGGAATGCAGGAGTCCTCGGTTGGCTCAAATCCCGGGCCAGCAACCAGGAGCCGCACTGAGCACAGCCTGTCTCCCAACTGCCACCCGCTGCTTCACCTCCAAGCCCATTTCTGCATCTCATTATTCCACCTTCAGCCAAAGGTGGATTTTGAAATGTGCTCCCTTAGATGCCTCATCCTGGACCAATGGCATCCAAGTCTGGACTTGAGCCACATCAGAATCCCCAGGAGGGCCTGTGAAAGCAGCTCGCAGGCTCCTCCCCTGGAGCTCCTGATTAAGCTGGGCCTGGGGTGGGGTCTGGAAGCCAGCCTAACAGGTTCCCCGGTGGTGCTGACTCTGCTGGTTCCAGGACTGTGCTTTGAGAAACGCCGCCCTAGCCCCTCCACTCCGCACTGGGCACAAGTGACAGCTGGTGGCACTACTGCAGCCGGCCTGCCCCTCATTCCCCCTCTCCCCTGCAGTGTGCGGAGAGCACCACTCCCCAGGGCTGGGGTAAACGCTGCCAATCCAGTGGCCCCACCAAGCCCTCGGCCGGGGAGGGGTTCAGGGTGAGCGTGGACCCATGTTGACGTGTGAGGCGTAAGCGGAAGTCGCTGAGGGGCGCTCCTGAAAAAGAGGCACAGGAGGAAGGTTGTCCTAGGCTGTCCATGGATGTTCAAGCGGGCGGCCGGAGGCCGTGAGGCCCGGGGGGAGCTGGGCAGGACCGGCAGCCAGCAGCACAGACAGGTGGGAAAGACCCGGCTGCCCGGTGCTGACACCCACCTGCTCAGCAAACCAAGCCAGCACCACCCTGCTCCCGGCTTCTTGTTAGGTGACATAATACATTCTTTATTGTTTCAGCTGGTTGGGTCAGGGTTTTCTGTTACCTGAAGCTGAAAATATCTAATCACAAAGCAAAGCAAGCTAACAGGATAGCACGTCCATCCAGGACAGAGGGCAACCTCTCAGCACACATGACAGTGGCGTATGTTCCACAAATAATCCTAAAATTCCAGATTTGAACTTTGCAGACCATTCCAAAAGCTATGCAGCTGACAGTCAGTGGGTATGCAACACCCAGAAATAGTGTAAACTGAAGAAGGCGTCTAGCACCCCGTAAAGGGTTACTGAAGACCCAGCTCGGGTCTGTCTTACGAGAGCCATGCTCATTTTTTTCAGGGGTTTCCCAGGAACCCCCCACTACTAAAGCTCACCAGAGAATTCAATTGTTTTCACCTATCACTCTTCAACTTAGTCTCCTTCTGCAGAAAGCAGGTACCAGTATATCTAGTTGTGAAAATGGTCTTCTAACCTATTCCACTTTAGAGACAAGGTAGACAAGCATATCTAGGCAGGGGACACCTCAACTTATGTGCCTGTCCTGCCACCACACAGCTCTGTGATCTGAAACTGTTTTGCCTTTATGAACTCATTCCTCATCTATAAAATGAGAATACCAGCACATATCCACCTGTTTTTTTAAGGACAATGCATGTGAAAGTACTCTGTAAACCATAAAGTACAAGGGCAATGACTTAAATCCAGTTTTGAATGGATTAATTGGATTAACATGGCCTGATTTTGAGAGATAAAGATTAATCACGTTCCCAGAAGAATTACTTCACAAAAAATTCACAGTACATACACACACCTGCCGTGACTATCAACTGGAACACTGTTGCATGTTATTCAAACTGGACTTCACCTATTATCAATAATTTAGTGGCAGCTAAAGGAACCAACATCCACAGGGCACCATAACCCTGAACGTCACCGTTGTACAAGGTATGACATCAACGTGGATTACTTACTGTGCACATTTTCACAGAGGTCAACTCGAGAGGTTGTGCCTCCGCTTTTACAGAAGATACTCCCTGGGAACTACCTTCGACAGCGGCCGTGGGCTCCTCCGGACATCCCACAGGTGGCAAATCCTCTTTTCTACTGGAGAAGTTTAGTTTTAGCCCAACAGCCTCATGTCCTTCAGAGCCATGTTTACTTGGACAAACTGGGTAGAAACCACAGGACTTGGAGTGAGGGAAAAAGCAGGTATGGCCCTAAACCCATGCTTCTCAGACTGGGATAAGTATCTATAGAGCAGAGAAACACCAGGAGGTAAACACGGCCATCTTCCTGAAACATGAATTTTATTAAAGGATTTCTGGAGAAAAAAAAAAAAAAAAAAAGGAATAACCAGTGAGTCATTTTTAAATGACTAAAACTTCTCAATAAATTTTTAATTTTTTTTTTAATTCAAAGAATTTTCATGCTCACAGCAGACCTTTCAAAAATCCATTCCCACTACTTTGGGGGAAAGCATTGGGAAGGGCTACACGTAGCAAATGAAACTTTTTCTTGCATCATCTACAAAGTAGATGCAATGGCAAACCCTAAAGTAATGGTTCCAAAAACATCTTTATTGAGCACATCTGAGAAATACTGTCCAGGCTACCACAGCAATCATTTGTAAAGTGCCAATGTTCTTTTGTTACATTTATTGGGGCGGGGGGTGGGGGGGGATCACTGTTACTCTGGAGTCCTATTTTCTCTGTGGAAGACTCTAACAACAAACTCATAATTTGATGACAATTCATCTTAAATGAGAGTAACAAGCTCCCAGGAGACCCTATTATCTCATTATTGGTGTTCCTAGACAGAGAACACTGCCTTGGGAAATCATATTTCTTCTTTGAACCCTGAAATCCCAGGCTCTGCCCCCTTCTTAAGCAATAAGAAGCCTGGTGTCACGACACGTCTCGAAAACCTTTACAGAGCTAATCAACACTGCTGCCAATACTTTGGGCTCCACCTAGGGTACCTTTATCTCTCATCGACCCAAAGCACAATAAAGAAGGGCCAAACAGCCACAATGTCAGCTTGTCTCTTAAGACCTAAGTTGGGTTTCCAGCGACAAAACACCCAAGTCTCTCTCTTGCTCAAAGCACTACCTTCTCTCTTGTCTAAAATAAGCTTCTCCGAGTGTTTTATACACTTTTTGACCATGTGGTAATTTCCGTGGGCAAGTCTTCCCGAGCTGTTGAATCTGCCTCACTCTTTCTTCAGAGCACCCACCTGACTGCATGGACTCCACAGTTACTTCCCTGTTCAATACTGTGACAAGTGTGTAAGTGATCAGCCAGGCCACTGAGTGCCCTGTGGAAGGACGCCAGCTGAGGGTCAGACTTTCGGTGCTGAGTTTAGCCACGTCTCCTCAAGGCATCCCTAAGTCTATCATAATCCACGCTGAGGTTCTGGCACTGGGTGGCCACATTTACAGAACACACCCAAGCTCTCCAGACTTCAACTCCCCATTTTTGTTTCTGGAATATCAACATTAATGAAGTGGTTTGCCTGTTTTTGTTCTAAATTAACCTTCAAAATACACCTGGAATTATGAAAGTTGTTCAAATATATCTTTTCCATATAAAGATACAAATTAGCACAAGCCTAATCACTCCAGAGTATGTAAAAAAAATATATCCAGGAAAAGTAAAAATTTCAGTGAAAATCAGAATTAAGATTCTGATCCTATTATACTATTTTTCTAATTGATTTCAACTGAGGGTTAACTAATTATATAAGTGTCAAAAGCTTTGCTAGAAATTTCACAACCCAAGAAAGTCTGAAAGGGGTTTTGTGGGTTAACAAATTTAATATATACCAAGAACCCTGTTTAAAAGCTTGTATGCTAAGGCCAACACCTAAATTATGAGCCCTATGACAGTCAAAGGAAATTCATTTCACACTGTCAGGACCACAAAGACCACGACTGAACGCATTCACTGCACCCCTCTCGGGGCCACATGACCCTGTAGAAGGTTCCACAGGGCACACACAGATAGAGCTAATAACCCATTCTCGTTAAAAACACGCCAACTGCAGTGACCCAATTTAAAAACTACAACCCCTCATCCTAGTACCAGTACTGTGGTTTCAATGGCAAATATGGTTTGTGTGCTTGGATATGAAGAGCAAGTGAAGCATGACAAGCAATCAATTTAAAAGACTTAAAAACAGGAGGGGGCATCGCTTCATTCAGTACCTCCTCTCCTAGGTGTTAGGTAGTGGATTAGGTGCCGGGGGGTCAGCTGACTGAGACTCAGACAGGTGGGTGGGCATCCGGAGAAAGGCAATTTTAAACAGAGGAGTGAACGTCCGGGCCGGCAGAACTGCCATGGTGCGTGTGGAGCAGGACGGAAGGAGTTAGTCAGGTGAGAGGTGTGCCAGGGAAGAGAAGAGCGTCTCAGCAACGAGAGAGGGAGAGAGGCCGTGCGTGAGGGGAAGCGAGGCTGGAGAGGTGGCCTCTGTGCCATGCTCAGAAGGTAAGGCTGCTTGTAAGAGGAATGACAAGCAAGGATGCACATGCTTTAGATACATCACTTGGGTCGGAACCTGGAGAACAGACTGGGGTAGCTGTAAAACCAAGGCAGGAGACCATGTGAAGAAGATGCAGCCAGACCTGGTGACCCGCTGGGGACGAGGTCTATGAGAGGAGGCGAGGGGCGTCCTGATTTCTGACTTATGCAAATGAATGCACGGGGTGGCGGAGGGGGGGGGGCGCACCGGCCAGCAGTGGGGGCCGGGCTATGGCAGGGGAGCAGCCGAAGGGGGGGGTCGGGGAGGGCCATGGGGGAGGCCGGGAACCTGAGGGGACTGAGCCCAGGAGCTCAGTTCAGGACACACTGACTGGGCGGCACCGGAAAGCAGAGGAGAGCTCGCTGGGCAACTGCACAGGTACAACCCCTGGGCAGAAGGTACCACCGAGTTCAAGTTCCTTCTCTCTCCTTAAAAACCCAAGACAGAAGGCGCCATCACCCAGGGAAATGACAGATGGGAAGAGAGGAGCGTCCAGGATGCAGCCCTGGGGAGGCAAGTTCAGGTTAAAAATGCCCGATTCGGGCTTCCCTGGTGGCGCAGTGGTTGAGAGTCTGCCTGCCGATGCAGGGGACACGGGTTCGTGCCCCGGTCCAGGAAGATCCCACATGCCGCGGAGCGGCTGGGACCGTGAGCCATGGCCGCTGAGCCTGCGCGTCTGGAGCCTGTGCTCCGCAACGGGAGAGGCCACAGCAGTGAGAGGCCCACGTACCGCAAAAAAATAAATAAATAAAAATGCCCGATCCTATCAACACGTAAGGAACTTCAACGTTGTGCTAAAAATACAGCTTTCGATTTCTGAAGAGAAACAAATAAAAGTGGAAAGTCATTCCCTTCCCCATGGGGGCTCTGAGATAACTCACTGCCAGAAGGAAGCTCCCTGAAGATTAAGTCGCTTCTGTCTGCAATTACAACTTTCAGTATGTTGCTGAAAGGTTAACGAGATTTTCTTCATGTTCTGACGAAAACGGTTTCAGGAGAACACATGTTGCTGCCGCTACCAATCAGATAAAAGTACATTAAAAAAAAACATAAAAAACCTTCCACAGACACCCCCTGGCCGGTCAGTATTTACGATTTTTACCTCACCATTTTAAAAGCAGAGTTAATATACTATTCATACTTTGCCAACGCTTAAACTTTTCACATTCTAACAAATATACCCCAAAAAGGCCTTTTGGAGATGCGTCCAGAGAGTCAGACCAGCTTCCCAGAGAGTGTCACCTCTAGGAAGAGCTGCAATCAGCTCGCTCTCCTTTGCTCCCCTCACTGAATCCCCAACAGCAATCTTTCTTTCTCAGCAGAGGAACAGATTACTGCTGATATGTGAGAACACCCAAGAGAAAAATGAGGATGGAGAGGAGAGAGGGGAGAACGTTTTTCAAATACTGCTTTTCTGGCATTCAACCAAGTACAATTACATAGCATTCACAGAAGATGGAGTCAAGATAGTATAAACAAAATCTTCAATGAGGCCAATTACCCTAAAAGCTTTCCAAACTCTGTTTGAGATCACAGGCAAGCTGCTCTAGAACCCTGCGCCCCAGAATCTACAGTGGTCCAGCCAGGACCCCGCCTTGGCCAGTCTGGCGGGAAACACAGAGTCCCCTTCACTGCCCAGACTCTCTCCAGTGACAGAGGTCAGTGCCACTGACACTTTTCCTAGGACGTACTGAGACTCTGTTTTACGATCAAATCTAAATCAAACTAAATTTCCCAAGTTAGTAGCTGTTCCTCTACATGGGTTCTCTCAGAGACAGAGCATTCGTTTTGTGGAATTCATATGTGCTGACTTCAAGTTCACCTTAATATCATTAAGGTTAGCGTAGCAGGGTAGTAATTAAAATGAAAATCACAAAAATGTTTGAAAAATGTGTAAGGAGATACTAATGACTTCATAAATAAGGTTAAGAATAAATGGCATTTAGGGCAAACCTCGTCTTGGCCTATAACCCAAAGTATAAAATAAATATCCATGACGTAAATAAATAACTGAATAAACCAATAAATGAGAGAGAACAGACCTCTTCCATACAGAGGAATTCTAAATAATTTATGGAGGTGGAGCTTATTCCACTTAATGACTTCCCTCCAAAGAGTGTAGTATGGAAAAAGGTAAGAAAAGAAGAACTTTAGTGGAGAGAGCTAACAAACAGTACCTCAGCCAGGTGGTCATGGTCAGCATCGAAGTGTTAAGTCACGCTGACAGTCGACACCCTTGATATATGAGGAGAATGGCAACTTATAACTGTGGCCTTCCTCCCCCAAACCCATAACCTCGATCTAACCATGAGAAAAAACCTCAGACAACCCCAAATTGAAGGATGAACTCCTCAGAACTGCCATGGTTTCGAAAACAAGGGAAGTCTGACAAACTGTCACAACCAAGAGGGTCCTGAGACATGACAACTACATGTGGTCTCCTGGATAAGAGAACATTAGGGAAAAACCAGGGAAATCCGAATAAAGTGTGGAGTTTAGTTCACCATAATGTACACATGTTGGTTTCTTAGTTGTGACCCATGTACCACAGTAACATAAGGCATTAACACTGGGGTAAACTGTGTGAAGGGTAAATGGGAATTCTCTGTACCATCTTTACAGCTTTTCCGTAAATCTAAATCTATGCTAAAGCAAAAGGCCTCATTTAAAAGTAGCAAGAGATTCTATGAGCTTTGAAGGTATTAAAATCTTCATTTTTTAAAAATCCCAACTGCACAGTAGAAGGTAAATGAACAGTAAGTACTTAGGTGACTGACTGACCCATCACAGGACATCAGACTCAGAGAGAATTCATTCATTAGACTCAGAGAGAACACCAGAAGCTACATTTTCAGAAAATGGACACAAAGGTTTTCTGGTTGCAGCATCCAATCTTCATCATCATCTTTACACAAAAGGCAAAAAACCTCAACAACGACAACAACAAAAAAAAAAAAAAACCCAAGAGGCTTGGAAGTCCAGCTAAGAGGAAAGGGACTAGGGATAAAATAACAGGAAAACACTGGAATATTTGATATTGAGAAGATTAAAACATATAAATCAGGGCTTCCCTGGTGGCGCAGTGGTTGAGAGTCCGCCTGCCGATGCAGGGGACACGGGTTCGTGCCCCGGTCTGGGAAGATCCCACATGCCGCGGAGCGGCTGGGCCCGTGAGCCATGGCCGCTGAGCCTGCGCGTCCGGAGCCTGTGCTCCGCAACGGGAGAGGCCACAACAGTGAGAGGCCCGCGTAATGCATAAAAAAAAAAAAAAAAAAAAAAAAAAAAAACATATAAATCAGGGTGGACCAAACTGTGAGTTTTGAAATCAATTCAGTAGTCGCAACCAGCATTTTTTTAACAAAAGAAAATGAAATAGAAAAGTTCCGTGGTTGTGACGGCTACACAACAATGTGAATGTACTTAATGCCACAGAACTGCACACTTAAAAGTGGCTACAATGGTAACTGTTATGTATATTTTGCCACAATTTTTAAAAAATGAAAATAGAAAATACAGTACACCACAGGCAGCAAAGGTAAGCGCTATTTTATAAATAAATAAATAAACACACGTGTACATATTCATACATCCACATATACTGCCTGTGGGTAATAAGTAATCATGATATAAAATGTGTCTTTCATCTGAGTCACTGTCCAAAAGTTTGAAAGCCGCTGACTCAATTCCCCCTCACCTCTACATCCTCACTCTGGTCGTCTGTGTCAAAAGAGCACGAAGGAGACTTCCCTCGTGGTGCGGTGGATAAGACTCCATACTCCCGACGCAGGGGGCCCGGGTTCGATTTCTGATCAGGGAACTAGATCCCACATGTACACTACAACTAAGGAGCCCACGAGCCACAACTAAGACCCGGTGCAACCAAATAAATAATATTAAAGAAAAAAAAAAGAGCGTGAAGGATAAAATCTACTTCACACCTTTAATTGTGACAGGAAATGGGTGAATAGAAACTAGTTCTAATTAATAAGAAAGAAGAGAAGTACACCTCTGAAAGAGGAAAACCAATGCAAAGGCACACAGGACAATGCCCCTGGAGATG
Source organism: Phocoena phocoena (assembly GCF_963924675.1). Classification (NCBI taxonomy): domain Eukaryota; kingdom Metazoa; phylum Chordata; class Mammalia; order Artiodactyla; family Phocoenidae; genus Phocoena; species Phocoena phocoena. The sequence goes on along the minus strand of NC_089223.1, from coordinate 32,506,718 downwards.
CAGCCCTGCCTTCCTAGCTCCACACTCACCTCAACTGCCTACCCGCATCTTCCCGGGACAGGATGTGTCCCATCAAGCCTGAGATTCCTAGAACAACCAAGGAGAGCTCCTGACTGCCCTCTCGCTAGACCTTTCCCATCACCGTCATCGTCACCCCAGATGCTCCAGCCAAATCCGAGCAGCCCTCCATGGTTCCTCTTTCTCTCACTCTCCACAACTGAGTCAACCCAAATTCATCTCAGAACTTTCCACGTCCCTCTGTCCGCACCACCTTCAGCAGGCACCAGCGTCAGCATTTCTCAGCTCTTTTTGCTCCCAGACACTCAGATAGGATTGTGACAAACTTTGAAATCTGCCCCGTATATTTAAGTAATTCCAACATTCAAAATGCTGTACTAACTGAATCACTTTGCTGTACAGCAGAAATTAACACACTGTAAGTCAACTATACTTCCCTTAAAAAAAAAAACATACATGTAAGTCAAGGAGAAAAAAAAAATTTTTATGTTATACTATGAATCTGAATGTTTGCAAAGAATGCAATTTCTGGCCTATTATAAATATTGGCATTTTTAATAAAACTCACTTTTTAAAATATATTCAAAGGAATCTGAATACTATATAATGATATCCACCGTTATTCATTTTAAAAAATATACGGATAGGCATTCCTGTATTGCTGGATATTCCCTCAAAGAATTTGAACCTAATAGAGCTTTATGTTCAAAGCCTTTTTCAATAAAACTATGGGTATAAATTGAGATCTAGGGGTTTTTTAAATATCCTGTGATCACAGGGTCTAAGTGTCAAATTTTTTTCTTCTGAATTATCATAATTTTTATTAGCACACAACTGATCTAACAAATTTTACAAATTTTGATAGTTAATTAAACATAAGCATTCAAATTTTATTGCAAATGCATCCTTTAATGAGATTTATGGAACTTTTTCCCCTCAATTGGTTTATACGACTATTACTGCTAGAATGAGACAGGGTTAATTAGCATCAACTTAATCTTATTTTCCTTGTCCCTTTTTTTTTTGTAATGTAAACAGTGAGAAAGCTTGTTCACATAAATAGATGTGAATGGAAGGAGATTTGTTACAGCACTGACCCTATACGCTCTACACTCCCTCAGGATTTTATCCACAAATCACTTTTTGATGGTCTAACGACTGACAATTAGATTGGATTCTCCTTCAATATTATAGAGAGGAAAGATCTGAAAACCACCAAAGTTACTAAGGAATTCATCATCCAGAATTAAATCACTTTCTCCTAACCGATACCAATGCTTCAAATTGTCCCTTTGCCCAAGATGAAGCACAAAGCAGGATCGGGGCCCGGAGAGAGGTCTGCCTTTGTTTGGCAAAGTGGAGAAGTGAGACTGCGAAAGAAGAGGTGGAAAAGGAGAACTTGTGACCTCAGACAGATCAGTTTTAGGAGAATATGTGGATGCTGGGGATCTAGAAGCTGATTCTCTGAAAGTTATCCCCACGCCCAGGTACCACTTAGAGTCTTCAGGCACCTCCAAGGGACCAGATACCTCAGTCTGACAACAACTAACCAAGAGTGCTCCGTGACCAAAGCATTCCCTTTAAAAATGTAATTTACGTCTTTTGATTTGCTGGCCCCTGCTTAAAATCTTTTAACAACTCATCCTACACTTAAAGAAATTAAAACCGAACCTCCTCACTATGGCTTCTAAGGTCCTAGCTCATCTCACTATCCTACAAAACCACGCTGGCCTTCTCCACGTCCCTGGATTGCCAGCAGGGCTTCCCACCACAGGCCCCTTGCACCTGCCATTCCCTCTGCTTGCCGCCTGGCTGCTCCCACACAGCCTCCAGACTTCAGCTCAAACGTCACTTCCAACCACCTAAGCATGCTATCCATCTCCTTATTCTCTACCACAGCAACTGAATTCTTGATAGTTCCTATTGCAAGCATAACTATTTTGTTTTGTTTACAGTAACGTCTGACTTCCCTACTACACGCAAACAGGTCTCGTTCAGTGTTTTACATCCAGCACCCAGCACACTGCCTGATGCTCAACAGATGTCCGTAAACAGGATGGTGTATGCACGCCATGGGAAAATGAAGTTGGGGGGGCATGTTTTAACAGCTTTCTGTGCAACCTTATTTTAAAACAAAGCCATATTCATTATTAGAGAGTATAGATACCCCAAATGCCACAGAGAAAGGTATATCACAGATAATGGTAAATATACAAACACAGACATATCCCAAGACTTCAGACAGCATCCAAAGTGGGCAGAGAAACTTAGCGTGGATTTGCTCCCATTTTTTTCCTTACCTCTGTTCTCGAGACTGTTCCTCCATATCGTCTTCAGAATCACCCTATTGAGAGAGAACAGGCTTTAACAGTTGTTTCAAAGAAACACAAAATTTCCCAAAACACAAAAACAGTTCTTCAAATCCCACAGGGGTGGTGAGCTTGTCCGTAACAGTGCCTGGTAAACAGCAGGCACTCAATAAATACTTTTTGAAAAAAACAATGACACTAGAATGGCACCACTGAAAGCCAGAAACTCCCAAGTGATCCCTTAGATGTTCACTGTAAGTAAACATCCTACCTGTTTAAAATCGCCACCAAAACACAGTCTCAAAATTGGTTTGACATCACTCCTCTCTCCAAGAGCCTTTTTTTTGGTGTTTACGGTTAATCGCACAAGATAAAATTTAACGATAATTAAAATCCCCAAACATCAAGAATGCCCTAAATGAGCACCTGATAGATTTTGACTTAGAAGTGGCATAAATATCTCACTCAAATGCACTTCCAAAATCTCTGAGACCTACCATGCCACACTGTGACCAGAAGCCAAATACCAGGTGGGTAAAAAGAGAAGGTGTTTGCAACAGAAGCAAAAGGGCCGATCCAATTAAACGCCGCCTCGGCGCTTGTCCGGCACCCGTGCTCTGGGCACGGCTCTATCCTCTCCCGAAGCTGCACCGCTGGCTGCGGAAACACCCACCCTTCCTGTGCCTCCAGCGCCCCCATCCCGAGGCTCTCCTGGTCGCCCTGACCCCCATCCTCCTGGGCCCAGACCCCGCTTCACTAACACCCTCTGACTGTTAACCCATTCTTGGAGCCACAGGGCCCCAATCCCTATCTGCAGCCCCAGCTTCTCACACCATCACACATGGAGATAAACACCAACCTTCCCACAGGAGCCAAGGCTCGGGCAGGTTAGGTCAGACCCCACAGTACGTGCAGGACCACTTAACCCACAGCTGCGGCCCCACCGCCAGACACCTCCAGGCTCTACACACTGTCTCCCCAGAAACAATGAAACCAGACTTCTCAACGCCAGGGGTCCCTGCCAAGGGAAGGGCCCCCTTGTGTCGAAGAGGCCGTCACACTCCCTGCCCCTGGGCAAACCTGAGGGTCGTCCTGCACTGCTCTCCTGCTGTCACCTCCAAGCATGAAGATCTACCCACTCATCAGAAATACAGCTCAGACCTGTCCTTCTCCATCCCTCCTGCCGGCAAATCGGCCCAAGCCATCAGCACCCCAGGCCTGCACTACCACTGTTGACGGGCTTTTCACTCTGTTTAAGACTGCCGCCTTCCCAGGAGGTGGAGAAAAGGGAACCCTCATCCACTGCTGGCAGGAATGTGAACTGGTGCAGCCACGGCGGAAAACAGTACAGAGGTTTCTCAAAAAACTAAAAATAGAGCTACCATATGACCTAGCAATTCCACTCCTGGGTATATATCTGAAAAAAAAACAAGAACACTAAATCGAAAAGATACATGCACCCCAATGGTCACAGCAGCACTATTCCCAGTAGCCAAGATACGGACGCAGCCCAAGTGCCCATCAACAGATGAGCTGCTAACGAAGATGTGATACACACACACACACACACACACACACACACACACACACACACACACACACACACTGGACTACTACTCAGCCATAAAAAGAATGAAATTTTGCCATTTGCAGCAACATGGATAGACCTGGAGGGTATTATTCTTAATGAAATAAATCAGACAGAGAAAAACAAACACTATATTATATCACTTACATGTGGAATCTAAAAAAATACACCAAACTAGTGAATGAAACAAAAAAGAAACAGACTTACCGATATAGAGAACAAACTAGTAGTCACCAGGGGGAGAGGCGAGATAGGGGTAGGGGACTAAGAGACACAAACTACTGTGTATAAAATAAATAAGCTACAAAGATATACTGCACAGTACAGGGAATATAGCCAATATTTTATAATAACTATAAATGGAAGTAACCTTTAAAAATTGTGAATCACTATGTTGTACGCCCAAAATTTATCTAATGTTGTACATCAATTACATCCCAATTAAAAAAAATTTTTTTTTTAAAGATTGCTACCTTCAACCCAGCCTGTGTGCCACTGTGAGACCAATCTTTTTCAACATCAGTCGTTACTTACGGACCCAGCAGTCAAGGTCACCGTGTTAATCTCTGCTCAAGAACCAACCTCCAAGCTCCTGAACCTGGAATTGAGCAACCATCACTTGACCTTGAGACACCCATCCCAATCTCTACAGCCACACTTCAGCAGGGCTCTGGCTCCCATTCAAAGCATAAAACACACCTCTCCTGTGAGGCTCTGGGCTAATGCAGGTCTCTAAGCGGCCACTCCCTCCCCAAAGCCTTAACAGACCCTCCAATACACACTGCTCCTCTCTCTCTCCTCTCCGTTCCTACATTTCAGCACTTGGATCCAGCTTTATCTCCCCAACAACACCGAGCTCTCAAAGGGCGGGGACCAAACCCCCCGTAATTTCTCCCCACTCCCTCTAGGCAGTCCCTCCGGACCTTGCTAGCTATTCTAATTCTCTCACAGCTTTCAGGGGCTGGCTCAAATACCAAATACAGGCCTCCTCAAAGAGACCTACCTTGACCATTTGAAGTAAAACTCCCGTCACCCACATCTTCCTCCAATCTGCCACCATATAGCATTGATGCCCTTCTAACAAACTGCGTAACATCACTTAGTCTATTTCTTACTTATTATCTATATGCCTCCACTAAACTGCCAGCTCCACAAGGGCAGAGATTTTCTTTTTTGGTTCCCATGACATCCCCAGTGCTTAAAACAGTACTCAGCCCACAGTACATGCTCCATAAACGTCTGCTGGGCTAAGCACAGTCTAGGTGTTTCGTAAACACTAGTGGGTATCGCCCCACACCTGTGACATGGCTATCATCAAAAAGACAAAAGATAACAAAGGTCGGTAAGGATGTGGAGAAAAGGCAGCCCTCATGCACTGCTGGTGGGATTGTAATCTGGGGCAGCCACTACAGCGAACAGTACAGAGGTTCCTCAAAAAATTAAAAATAGAACTACCATATGACCCAGCAATTCCACCTCTGGGTTATTTATCCAAAGAGACCTGAAACACTAACTTGAAAAGATATATATACACCTATGTTCACTGCAGCATTATTTATAATAGCCAACACACAGAAGCAACCTAAGTGTCCACTGATAGATGAATGGATAAAGATGTGATATGTATGTACACTGGAATATTGCTCAGCTATAAAAAAGAATGAAATCTTGCCATCTGTGACAACATGAATAGACTCGGAGGGCATTATGCTAAGTGAAATAATTCACACAGAGAAAGACAAATACCATATGACCTCACTTACTGGTGGAATCTTAAACAAAACAAAACAGAACAGAACAGCAAGTCCACAGATACAGAGAACATATTGGTAGTTCCCAGAGGCAGAGGTGGGGAGTGGGCACAATGGATGAAGGGTGTCAGAATGTACCAACTTCCATTTATAAAATACATAAGGCATGGGGGATGTAATATGCAGCACAGTGACTACAGTTAATAATACTGTACTGCATTATTTGAAATTTCCTACGAGAGTAGATCTCTTTTTTTTTTTGAGAGTAAATCTTAAAAGTTCTCATCACTAGAAAAAATTTTTGTAACTATGGATGGTAATGGATCTTAACTAGACTTATTGTGGTGATTATTTTGCAAAGCTCCAAATACAGAATTATTATGCCGTACACCTGAAATTAATATAATACTTTATGTGAATAATAGCTCAATAAAAATTTTTCCAATAAAAAAATGTTAAATACCAGTAGATATAACTTTTTACGCGGGCCTCTCACTGCTGTGGCCTCTCCCGCTGCGGAGCACAGGCTCCGGACACGCAGGCTCAGCGGCCATGGCTCACGGGTCCAGCCGCTCCGCGGCATGTGGGATCTTCCCAGACCGGGGCACGAACCCGTGTCCCCTGCACAGGCAGGCGAACTCTCAACCACTGCGCCACCAGGGAAGCCCAGATAAAACTATTTTTAAAACTTCACTTGGACTTCTCTGGCGGCGCAGTGGTTAAGAATCCGCCTGCCAATGCAGGGGACACGGGTTCGAGCCCTGGTCCGGGAAGATCCCTCATGCTGCAGAGCAACTAAACTCATGTTCCACAACTACTGAAGCCCGCGCACCTAGAGTCCGTGCTCTGCAACAAGAGAAGCCACCGCAATGAGAAGCCCGTGCACTGCAATGAACAGTAGCCCCCTCTCGCCACAACTAGAGAAAGCCCGCGCACAGCAACGAAGACCCAGTGCAGCCAAAAATTAATTAATTAAAAACAAAAATTTCATTAAGCAAACCTTCCTAATTCAAAACATAACATGAAATTACTTCTCTCAGACACAGGCACCTTATCACCACCATACTACTTTCCTGGTCAGACTGTGCTAAAACTCATACAGTAGCAAAGTGGCCAAAAGCTTGGGCTCTGGAGCTAAACTCCTCCTGGATTCAAATCCCACCGCTGCTGTGCGTGTTCTTATCGCCTTGGGCAAGTTACTTACCCTCTGTGTGCCTCAATTTCCTCATCTGAAATCAGCTCACAATACTTCATAGCTTTCAGGATCTTAATATGAATTAAGACTCGTAAAGGGCTAAACAATGCCAGTAGTATTCAACCCATGTTGGTTATTATTTTTCTATGTTAATAGTGGAATTTGATTCAACCAAAAAGAAATTTCTATGACAAAAAGATTTCCAAATGCTAGTCAATGCTTCCCAGCCTGGGGCGAGAGACTATTACCTCACAGGGTACCTGAGATACTCATTGTGCCACTTCCTGGTTCACTTTCTACCAATTTCTGATATCTACACGCTCAGGCTTAAGTGGGCAAAATAAACAAGACGCGGGATTTTTCAAGGCAGAAACATTCTTATTCATCACTGTACCGCAGGGGCCTATCTGGGTCAGGCCCGGGCCAGCTGTTTGCTCGATGGACTAACAAGGCCAGGATCACACAGCCTCACCATCCCATCCCAGACCAACATGCTTCTGCATCAGGAAACAGCTCCTACTCGGCACCGATGTCCACGTCCCAAACCCAACCACGGCCCTTAGGAGTGAGGCTTCTCACCCCAGTAAAGTCTGAATGGACTAAATGAACAAACTGTAGATTGCCCTTCTTGCTCCTAGAACTGATACAGAAATGTGATTATTAAACAGTAATAGGAACTCGACGCCTAAGGCATTCCACCTGCCATCTTCAGGAGTGGCTAACTTCATGAATAGGGGAACTGTTCAAGACACTGAGCACGGCCTCTCCTCCACCAGGAAGAACCCCTGAAGGCCTACTGCACGCACAACATCGTGGCCACAACGGGGCACCCAAGCGTAGATGGCCAAACCCTCTTAAGGGGAGCCCAGTTAGGGCAACAAGGCACACACAAGACAAAGGAAAAAATCCAGACACTCGAGAAACTCAAAGGGGAGGAGAAATGGAGACAGTGCCACGGCCAAGCTAGGGGTCAGGAAGGACTGATCTCGGACAAACGGCAGGGCAATCGCATTTGTATTTTCATTCAACAGATCCATGTCGGGCCTGCACGGTCAAGGGGCAGGCGAGGGTCCCAGAGGACTGAGCGGAGCTGCAGACAAGGTCACACTGCAAAAGGCCCCGAGGGCCACAGGGGGTCATGGAAGTTTCTGACCTTGAAGGCGGAGTAAGAAGCTGCACAAAGCAGTACCTTGCACACAGGCATCACTTCTTGACAATAAAACATATGACGAAAACATTTGTTTGGCTTCTATAACATCACCACTCTGGAGTCAGTGCGGTGAAGTAGAGTCAGAGAAGAAAAATCCTGTAAATCTAAGAATAAAATTACATGTTTTTTTCTTCCTTCTCATTATCACCATGGATCAAGTTTTAATGTTCTTAGACCAAAACATTTTACAACATAAAAGAGTGTATAACAAAAAGATATGAATAATGTAACTTATCTATGCAACTGCTGGGCACACGATAATACTGAGTTATCTGCACTAGTTCAGCCCCTTCAAAGCAGAAAAGCTGTTCCACGCTCTCCAGTGACCAAATCTAGGGTTCAGATGAGATACTGCCAAAAAAACAGGTAACCTATATTAAGCGCTTACTAAATTCAAGGCACTCAATCCTCACAAAATTCTCTGAGATTGGCACCACTATTAACCCCATTTTGCAGATGAAGAAACCAAGGACAGAGAGGTGGAAAGCGATGGAGCCCTGAGTCAAATCCTGGAAGCCCAGCCAGAGGGATTTATAAGGCTGGCAGTTTATAACAATTCAATTATTATATCTGGTTTTACTAATGATGCATTATTCAAGTTCTTGGTTACTTAAGAGACCCATTAAAAAAAGAAAAAGAGGGCTTCCCTGGTGGCGCAGTGGTTGAGAGTCCACCTGCCGATGCAGGGGACACGGGTTCGTGCCCCGGTCCGGGAAGATCCCGCGTGCCGCGGAGCGGCTGGGCCCGTGAGCCATGGCCGCTGAGCCTGCGCGTCCAGAGCCTGTGCTCCGCAACGGGAGAGGTCACAACAGTGAGAGGCCCGCGTACCACAAAAAAAAAAAAACAGAAAAAGAAAGAAAAAGAGGGGCTTCCCTGGTGGTGCAGTGGTTGAGAGTCCACCTGCCGATGCAGGGGACACGGTTCATGCCCCGGTCCAGGAAGATCCCGCGTGCCGCGGAGCGGCTGGTCCCTTGAGCCATGGCCGCTGAGCCTGCGCGTCCAGAGCCTGTGCTCCGCAACGGGAGAGGCCACAACAGTGAGAGGCCAGCGTACCGCAAAAAAAAAAAAAAAAGAAAAAAGAAAAGAAAAAGGCCCAATCTATAGAAAACATGTCCAAAATAGATAACTGTATAAATGTTAGTATTCAATTTTTTAATGCCACATCTTCGGACGCTCCTGTTTCACTGATCATTGACAAATCTTCGCTTCTGAAGCCATCTTTTAAGTCTTCCTGAAAGGAACCCAACTTACAAAGTAGGCAGAAAACCCACAAATTTACATAACACCTATAAATATTCTCTTTTCAACAGACTCCCTGACACACATGAGGGAACTTTTTCTGAAAAAATTCAAAATACTTTGAAAAGAATTCCCTAAAAATAACTCTCTTCAGAACTCTGCAGTTTACACACACACACACACACACACACACACACACACACGTGCAGTTTAGATAGATAAAGACAGACAGACCCATATCTATCCTCACCCCCACCGAGGTACATGTAGGGTGAAACAGTCTCTAAAAAATCCACATATAGATGGAGTATTTAGAAAATGATTTTGAATATCAGTTTCACTTTCATTATAGCTTCGATTAAATGAGCTTAGTTATAAATGCTTCTATAGTGAGTATTCCAGAGAACAGCTTCTAAAATTCTAACATTTTTTACCAAAACAAACTGTATTATACATATAAACAAAACCAGAAATTAAGATTTACATCAGCTCACTTTTGAGCCTATAAGTAAAATCACTCATCATTATCAGGGGCTTTGACATTTCCATCTCTGAGCACAGAGACTGAGCCTTCGACTAATGCTGTAACAAATGAAAGTCTATCATTTCCTTTCCTTTCAGTCTGGGTTGGCTTCCTACACTAACCAGGAAGAGGTAGAGGGTACGATAGAGTAAAAATGCAAAAATGTATAGATGTACACCAGTGCTTCTCAACCGGGGCAGTTCTGCTCCCCAGGGACATCTGGCAAGGTCTGGAGACATTTTTAGCTGTCACAACTTGCGGGGAGGGAGGAGTGACTGCCACCGGCATCTAGCGGGTAAGAGGCAGAGATGCTCCCAGGACAGCCCCCCACAATAAAGAATTCTCCAGCCCAAAATGTCACTAACATCTCTGCTGAAAACTCTGATATACACAAATATGACTATACTGCATTTGTGAAAAGTCAATATGCCAAATGTTCAGCATGGTTCTCTCAGCAGGAGTTGAGTGATTTCTATTTCGTTTTCATCTTTCTGCATTTTTGTAACACTACACATCTGCCCTTTACAATCAGGGGAAAAAAATCTATTTAGGAATAAACTATTAAGAGAAGGACAGACTACCTGCTCCCCATCCTGATGGGGCTTTTTCTCCAAGGACTGGTCTCTTTCAGCCTGCTGGCCTTCAGGGAAGGTCCAGCGCATTTTTCCTCTGAAAAAAATCACCTCTCCACCTTGAAGCTGTTATTCATTAGCCCTGGTTAAAATGAATATTCCAAATATCTCAAAACCAGCCCTCTAAATGCTCCACATACGAGGAAGAACACTGAAATGTAAAACTGCACAGCCTCGCCAGTGAAGTTACAGCTACACATCCTGTTTTCTAAACAGCCACAAGAGACAACATAGAATTACGTGCTGCCACCAATGTGAGAAGTAATGAACATCTTAAAAGTTACTGGCACACGATCTGAGTAGTCCCTTACAATTCAAACCACCCCCCACCCACCCAAAACATGCATTTGGGGTCACTACTGTCGCTGATGAGAAACAGTCAACAACATTATATTTAAATGTGTACATCTGCAGTCAATGAGAAATTCTCCTAAAGGTTAAATCTTAAACACAAAGGCTTTGCAGTACTCTATTGAAGCGGTAAATCTGATGATGCCAGATTCCCAACAAATCATTAGTAATGATTTTTCCACATGCAATCATTACATCACACGGGGGGGGGGGGGGAATACGAAACCTGAAATTCAAGTTCTTAACAAGAGGGTGTATTCTAACACAAATTAAAGGCACTTGGACAAAACCCAAGATTACAATCCTTTAAAGTAACATCTTCATCCCAAAGCTACTTAACGCTAACGGCAAGGACCACTCTCTAACATTTCTGAAATCAATATTCCATCCTCCCGTGGTCCTCAGGCACACAGGACGGCTCACGCAGAGATCAGGCACGGGTCCCTCGCCCACCCCGGACCACTGGCGGCCGAGGGGCCCGCCCTTCCCCTCTGCACCGCCGCCGCCGGCAGCGGCCCTGCTGAGGTGGCCTCGGCTCCCACCTCCTGAACTTGGGGACGGCGTGACTCACGCCCTGTCACATGGCACGGGAGGAGGCCGGGCAGGCCACCGTGGCCAGGTGTTCAGGCTCGGCCCGACCGTTTATTTGCCTTGCAAAGTGGCCCGAGCGCTGGTGCCGCCGTGGGGGCCGGCGGCCTCCGGGCCTCTCCTCCCTTGCACCCGCGCAGCCGCCCTGTCACCTGCCCGTCCTCACCTGAGTGGGCAGCAGGAGTTCCCCTTCCTCCGCCTGCCACAGCTCCACCACGTTCGGCAAGGGCTCGATCGCTGCACCAACACCAAAAAACACACCGCGTTTTTAATGCACGGAAAAAAAACGCTTCCTGTTTCCCGATTGTCCCCCCGTGCACCCACCTCACCAAAACAAGCCTCCCTTCCCTTCTAGAAGCGGAGGCCACCCGAGGAGCGAGCCGAAGATCGGAACACAATGGACGGGGTGCGAGCCGGTGGCCCCTCGGACGTGCGGGCTCGGGGGCTCTAGCGCTGGGGGGACGGAGAGGAGAGGCCACCCCGCGGGACCCTGCGCTCCGCATCCCGCAGCAGCTGGGACGGGCGTGTGCGGGACACGGCCCGGGCGGCCAGGGAACAAAGCTGCAGGAAGCCGGGCCGCGGCGGGGCCCCAGCGCGCGCCACACAAAGCGGGGGCTGCGCCCAGGGCGCCCGGGGCCCGCGCACAAAGGCTCCGAGGCGCGCGCGGCTAGCGGTCCGCGCCGCGGTCCCCGAGCCCCGCGACTTCCCAGCTTTCTGTTGGCGGGGGGCGGAGGGTGCCGGAGGGGACGCCGCGATGAGCAAAGGGTACCAGCCCGGAATTGCAACCGCTTTCCTTCCTCCTTTCCCGTTCCTCCCCTCGCCCTCTCATAGCTTTCAGCAGTTCCCCCAAAAGAAAGGGGGGGCGGGGTGGAGAGGGAAGCCAGCGGAGCGGCGCCAGGCTGACCTTGTCCCTGAGCCCCTCCCGGGCGACAGCAGGGCAGGAGAACCTGGAAGACGCCCAGCAGGAGGTTCACGGCCGCGGCGGTGAGGCAGTAGCAGCCCGGCTGCGGGCGTCGGAGCCCCGCCATGCTGCTGCTCGCGCTCCTCTGCGCTGCTCGCCGCGCTTGCCTCTCGCTAGCTGGCGCCCCGGCCTCCTCGCCCCGGGCCCGCCCCCGCGCCGCCTGCCCCGCCCCTCCCCGCGCCGCGTCGCCTCCGCCCCCGCCGCCGCCGCCGCCGCCGCCGCAGCTGCTGCAGGCCAGCCTCGGGCGCGCCGCTTGCTCCGCGCGTGTGCGCCACAGATAGGGAGGGACGGAGCGCGGCGGGGCGCGGGGAACGTGGACAATGCGAAGGCCGCAGCCGCCGCCCCGCCCGGCTCGGAGCACATGGCTGCGGGCCCGCCCCGCGGCGTCCTGCGGCTACCCCCCACGAGGCTGCGGGGCCCGGGCACGTTCCGCGGGCGTGACAGGGGCGCCGAGAGCTGGCGGGAGGGGCTCTCGGGCCACTATCGCCAAGAACTTTGGGGTGGTTTCCGCTTTGTTTGGGCACGCTGGCCACGATCGGGTTATTACCCACAGGGGCAGGGGCGGCGGTGGGAGGTGGAAATGAGGAGTCGCCCAGCAAGAGGCCCCAGACAGGGTATTAGTGGAAATAATGCAGTGGTTGTCAGGAAAGGCGAGTGCTGCCACATGGCTACTGCCAGTTCTGCAGCGAGGATATCCGGTGGCTGCAAAGTCTGTAATTTAGAATTAAAAAGAGCTCTCCCAAGACGCGAGAGGCTGACCTCAGCGCCGCGTGGCGATGGTGGGCCCGGCACCCTCTGTGGAGACGGTCCAGTTTGTGACAGGTGGGGAAGCCTCTTCCTAGGGGGTTTAGAGCTTTAAAGACCCTGCACACACTCCTTTCGGATTCCTATTGCAAAATTTAGTCAGCCTCTTCTGAAACCTGGTTGGGGTCAAGGATGTGGTGAGTTGCTATCTCTGACATTCACGGGGTAATATAAGTGATACTTGGAAATACATTTTTTGATGCCTATAACTAAAAAGTACGTCTAAGATCTGAGATCTCTTTTAAGTTAATATCATGCCTTTGCCAGTGGTATCAGGAGCAAGGTTTTTTAAGGGATCTATTTGCGCGACCTGGAAGTACTGGCAATCTTAAGATATTTTTAATTTGCTGCTTCCAGAGTAGCTTGTATGAAATTCAGAGAATATGAGCCATGTAAAATGAAGAGGGGAAGTGACCATGGCACACCTGTCTGCTTACATTGATCCTCTATTTAATTGCTTCTGGTGCCTTAGAGTCTAGACAATGGCAAAGCAGTGGTCGAATAGCAGGGCAGATGCAGAGAAGGACTAAATCAATTATGGATCCTCTCTTTCCCAAGGACATAATACAGTACTGTGAACCCAATCTCACACTGTCTGGGCATAACTCTAAACAAGGTTAAATAGCCTAATTGCTTGGCCAGAACTAAACATTTAAGAAGATTAGTACAAATATAAAACCTCGATGTGAAAAAAAAGAAGGGCACTTTGCATTATCCGCTCTCCAGTATTCTCTCTGTCCCTTGCCTTTTTTTCTGTGTTGCCTGCCAGCATCTACTTTTCCTTAGCAAGGATCTCCAGTCCCATCCCAATGCGTCCCTTCTTTTTTCTCTTAGTTTCACTTCTCTAGGTTTGCATTTGCCCCTTGGGCTCTGAAGGTCTTTCTTCTACTGTGTTAAGGGGGCCTTCTATGACAAGAATACTTGCCCAGCCCACTTCGGCAGTAACTGCACTTTCAAAGTTTGTTTCTACATGAAAGTTCTCTCATTGGCCTATTTATTTACAATACGTATTTTTAAGTCCACTTATGACCATACTACTTAGAAAGGAAAGCAAGCAAACATCAACAGCCTAACAGGTTTTATTCAACAGGTTTCATAAACAGACACAACCCAAAACTTTACTAATTTTTAACTTATTTTACTTTTTAGTAAAAGTCTTTCTCACACCAACCAGTATCTCAGAATCAATGGAAATGGCTTAAAAGATAGAAGAAAACTGCTATGGACCATATATAAACACAGCTCTATTTTATCTTCTACTGAAGCTTTTTAAAGGCCAGCTTAATTTTTCAAGTTGCAGTCTTGTGAACTTTACAAAGTTGGTAATGCTATTTGACTGTTGTTCAAAAAGCCAGAAATATGTATCTGCAGTGCCATGAGGTTGGAGAGGGATACAGGATTACACAGCTGTCTTCTTAGATAAATCTGACCTACTTAGCCTTCTCTGGAGGTATTTTTCATGCTGACTCATGAACAACAGGAAAGTTATGGCCCATTAAGTAGCATCCATGTTTTGAAGTAAATTTGTTCTCCAAAGAAGAGTCTGTGTCATTTGTGCTATATTTCCATTATTCCCCTGTGGATAATAGGTATTCTATTAGAGCTGGAAAAACCTTGGCTATTACATAATAGCCTAACTGCCTCATTTTACAGAAGCAACTGAAGCCCTGAAAGGATGAGAAGTATCCAAGTTATAGTGGCAGAGTTATGGAGAAGTATGTATGAAATAATGTTAACTGGAAGAAAATTAATGTAAACATGAATTAACTCAATACGCAAATTATATACAGAAGATTAAAGGGTGGAAGAGACACAGGAGATATTTTACTAGAGGATATCAATTTTAAATTAGATGCGTGTAATTTTTTTTAAACCACTCCTAAAATCAACTAAATCTATACTTATTTTAAACATGTAAGATATTGACCATGCTTTTGACGTACTTTACCCTTGTTCTTTTTTTTCTTAATGAGTACAGATGAAAACCAAGCAAGTTTATAACTGTGAGTTATAGCTCGACACATCCCACGTAAAGTTGACGGGGAAGGGTCAAGCCCAAATCACGTATATCTAATCCAGAGAAGATTCAACACACCAGGTCACAAGGTGGTTGTAAAGATTAAATGAGATACTGTAGGGTAAGCATCCAGGATAGGGGCTCAATAAATGCTAGTAATGGTATTACCCTGTGTTCACGTTGTGGGGACGTGCCAGACTATCATGAGTGTGGTAAATTTGACACTGATGTTCAGTTACTTGAATTACCTATTCATTGCCATTCACTGTCATCTCTTATCACTCAGACATGCTGGAAATGGGAATGATTAATGAAAATGTACAGGTAACAGCTGTTTTCTAGCTCACCTATTCATACATTTCAGGCCTCACCCCAGTAGAGACAACAAAACTAAGTCTTTTATCAAATCATCACCACCATCATTGCTGGGATGCAAGCCTCATCCTTGCCTGGGAGGAAATGCCCAGAAGGGATGGTTTTTGAGCTTGGCAGAAACCTAGGGATTATGGTCAGGTACTCTTGCGATGCAAACCTCCCCCTTGACTCAAGAGGACCCTTCTTACTCTTTCTTCCATTTCATCTCATCTCAGGAAGCATCAGTTAAGTATTCACACCTTTCTTAAACTACTCTGTTGTGGTTTTTTGTTTGGTTGGGTTTTTGTTTTTGTTTTTGGCTGAGCCATGTGGCATGGGAGATCTTAGTTCCCTGACCAGGGATGGACCTCTTCCCCCCTGCAATGGAAGCACGAAGTCTTAACCACCGGACTGCCTGGGAAGTCCTATCCTGTTGTGTTAATCCATTGTCCTTTTCTGCTGTGGGAACATCAAGCAATTTGAGGAAGCAACAGTATTCATAGTTAAAAATCGTCATCTTTCTTCATGTTTTTTTAAACTCATAAAACTGTACAATAAAAAGGGTAAATTTTACTGAATAAAAGTTAATTAAATTGATTACATTTATTAGATAGCTTTTTTAAAAATTAAAGACAATTTTTCAAGAGAGGCTAGAATGTGATTTACACAGGATGCCTCGAGTGTGGTCCTGCTACATGTTTAATTATGATTAAATGAATGATACATGAGTGAAAAAAAAAATAGTCACCTTCCCAGCCTCCTTTGCAACTTGGCATGGCTATTTGGCCGACTTCTGGTCATTGTGATGTAAGCAGACTTCTACTGGCATGGCTTCAAGGAAAGCTACTGTTTTCCTGATGAAGACGAATAGACTCAGCTAGTACAAGAGTTTTGCTCCGTGTTCCTCTTCCTGATGGAATATAGATGTGATGCCCAGAGGTTTGGCAGCCTTCAGACAAGCCTGAGGACACAAACTACCCGCTGAGGATGGTGCACTAGAAAGGCAGAAGTCTTGATCCTAGAGGAATTATAGAATTGCTAGTTTGTCTACCTTTTAACATCTTATTTTGTAAGCAAAAGTAACCTCTTCTTATTGTGGTCAAGTTTTCTGTTACTTCCTGTCAAAAACAATCGCAAGTGAGAGAAAGAAAAAACTTCACCAATACAAAAATGAAAGTGAGCCATAATCATTAACAATAACCAGTCTCAAAGATATTAACAGAATGCTCATATAACAAGAGGAAATAGCAAGTAATACTTGGTTTGTTTTACAAGTGCAAATTAAAAGACCTATCATGTATCATTTTATATCAACTAAATTAGCTAAATGAATAAAAGCAACAAAAGTAAATACTGATTAGAGGGCTGCAGAGAAAGTGTTTAGCACTTAGTAATCTAGTTTATTCTCCAGAAGACAGTCTACTCTCCCCAGGGCCATCACTGTAAGTCTGTGTCAATGGAGCTCCCATCAAGTACAGCAGACAACTCTTTCTACCATCTTCAACTGCCCTTACCTCCTCAATCTGCTTTGCAGCTGCTTCCTCCTATGCCCAACCTTTCAAAGTAAGAGGACCCCAGGGCTTGGTCCTGGATATTCTCTCTCTCTCTCTCTCTCTCTCTCTCTCTCTCTCTCTCTCTCTCGATGAATTCATCCAGCCCTGTATATTTAAATATTATCTATAAGCCGACGAGTCTCAAGTTTAGAATTTTGGCCCGAACCTAAAGTTCCACACTCATATATCCATCCAACTGCCTGCTTGCCATCCCCACTTGAATGGCTAATAAGCATCTCAGACATAACATGTCCAAACTCTTTATTGTACCCATCCAAACCTGTTAAATCCCCACTCTCCCTAACCTCCAGTCCATGGCAGCACCATCTACCCAGTTGCTCGAGCCAAAAGCCAAGGAGTCATATTTAATTCCTCTTTCCTTTACAGGCTTTAAATCTCTCAGCAAGTCCTGAGGCACTCAGCTCCAGAGTATTTCCCTTACCTCACCTTTCTTTCTCCACCACCACCCTGCTAGCGCCCCATCGCTCATGTAGACTCCTCCAATTGCCCTCTACTGGTCTCTCTGCTTCCATCCTCATCACTTATATATGTGTCGGCTGTGCAATGGCCAAAATGACTTTTTAAACATAGAATTCATATTATGTATTAATATGAAACCCTCTGGTGGTTTCCCATACAATTAGAATACAATCCAAACTCCTATCCTCGTCCTGCAGGGAGCTGCGCGATCTGGCCCTGCTCACCTTTCTGACCTCATCTTCCACAGCTTTCCCCTTGATAACTGCTCTTCAGCCCGGGGGCCTTTGTGTCCACCGAGCTCACCAGGCTTGACCGCCCTCCGCCCCGCCCCACCTCAGGACGTTTGCACTTGCTGTTTTCTCTTCCTGGAAAGCTTTCTGTCCTGATGAGCACACATTTGGCTCCCTCTCATCATGTACACTGGGCTGCCATGTATGCTCATGCCTGGAGCACCCGAGAAGCGGGGCCTGAAATCCAGCCCTGATGCACCCAGCTGGCCCTGGCTCCAGGCTGCCTACAGTGAGAGGAGCTGCCTTCTGATTCCACAAGGGCACTGACAAGCCAGACCACATGCCCGTGATGCTGCATCCTCCCAGAGGGGGCAGCTTTTTCTAATCAAAATATTCTTTCTTTTTTTAAAATTGAAGCATAGTTGACTTACAATGTTGTGTTAATTTCTGCTGTACAGCAAAGTGACTCAGTTATACATATATACACATTTTTTTCATATTCTTTTCCATTATGGTTTATCACAGGATATTGAATATAGTTCCCTGTGCTGTACAGTAGGACCTTGAAGTTTATCCATTCTAAACATAATAGTTTGCATCTTCTAATCCCAAACTCCCGCTCCATCCCTCCCCCACCTCCCCTTGGCAACCACAAGTCTGTTCTCTATGTCTTGTGAGTCTATTTCTGTTCTGTCGTTAAGCTCATTTGTGTCATATTTTAGATTTCACATATAAGTGATATCATATGATATTTGTCTTTCTCTGTCTGACTTACTTCACTTAGTATGTTAATCTCTAGGTTCATCCATGTTGCTGCAAATGGCATTACTTCATTCTTTTTTACTGTTGTGTAGTATTCCATTGTATACATGTACCACATCTTCTTTATCCATTCATCTGTTGATGGACATTTAGGTTGTTTCCATGTCTTGGCTATTGTGAATAGTGCTGCTATGGACATAGGGGTGCATGTATTTTTTTGAATTACAGTTTTGTCTGGATATATACCCAGGAATGGGATTGCTGGATCATATGGTAACTCTATTTTTAGTTTTCTGAGGAACCTCCATACTGTTTTCCACAGTGGCTGCACCAACAGTGTAGGAGGGTTCCCTTTTCTCCACACCCTCTCCAGAACAAAGTATTATTTCCTATGTCTAAAGAGAAGGGAGAACTGTCACTGGGCACTCACTTTACATTCGTGTCTTATGTAAACCTGGCAAAAACGCAATGGGATTAGCCTTATTGTCCTTATTTTACATGTTAGAAACTGAAACTGACAGGGTAGATTGTTAATCTGGAGTTAAAATTGGACTCTAATTCTACTGCACCATACTGTCTCCAAAGATAAAAAAGCAAGAACTCACTTGGAAACTTCCATTTTTTTCCCCAAGTTTCAATTCTATTTATTTTAGGATGCTTGTAGGAAGGTTAGAAAAGTCTATGAAGGCCCAGCTACAGTGATTAAGAATAAGTTACGGGGGCTTCCCTGGTGGCGCAGTGGTTGGGAGTCCGCCTGCCGATGCAGGGGGCGCGGGTTCGTGCCCTGGTCTGGGAGGATCCCGTATGCCGCGGGGCGGCTGGGCCCGTGGGCCATGGCCGCTGGGCCTGCGCGTCCGGAGCCTGTGCCCCGCAGCGGGAGAGGCCACAACACTGAGAGGCCCTGCGTACCACACACACACACACACACACACACACACACAGACACACACACACACAAAAAAAAAAAAAAAAGAATAAGTTACGATTGCACATATAGCTACAAATCATACCCCATCTGTACAATGTCCAGGTGATAAATTAAGGTCAATATGAAATTCAGTAAAATCTGTCATTTTTCTTTTGAGTCTCCACACTTTCAGACATACAGATCTTGTCCCTTTACTGATTTGTGTACATAGTAGCTTACAGTCTATTTAAGAAAGTTATTTGTGTAAACTTCTAAAATAGTGACTGAATTAACTGATTTGTTTATACTTGCTATTAAAATGTTCTACTTGGGAGTTCAAAATGTAGACCAAAGAGGAGAATTTATTTTTCTCTTCCTTCATTTCTTTCTTTCTTTCTTATTTGTTATTGGAAAAGATGTAGAAGTAGATTTCATTCAGAAGGTTGGCAAGAATTGCAATTCTGTAAATCGAGTCAATTTTCTTTTTAGATGATCTTGGAAAAACTGCTTTTTTTAAGGTCCCACTTAAGCTATAAAACAAGGCCCAGCCTTAGTCTGGGAAGCAAAAATAGTAAGCACTTTTTCAGCTCCATTTAACAGTCTAAAGTGATTCCATTGTAATTTAGCTTCCTCTTCCAGAAATAATGATAACCTTCATATATTGCTTATGTCATGTCAAGCCCTATCCTAAGAGCTCTGCTTATAATAAGTCATTTAATCCTTCCAGCAACCATATGGGGTGTAGGTACTGTTATTAGCCCTAATTTACAGATGGAGAAATTGAGGCACAGATCATAAAGCAATAAGGTGCAGAGCTGAAATTCAAACCCAGGCTGTCTGTCTCTTGAATCCACATTCTTCACCACCGGAGCAATACCGCCTTTACTCTCATGTGAATGGACAGTGATGTCATGGTGATCATTAGAAATGTATAGAAAGCACACGGAAATTGGAAACACTGAATAAAGGCCATTATGGCACCAAGAAAACTAAGAAATTCTCTTTAAGAGGTTGTCAATACTGTACAACCAACCAACTTCTGGTCACTGAAGGTGTCATGGTTCCAGAAAAAATGGCATGCTTAGTATTGGAAATGGGTCTGTCTAGATGAGGTAACCCTGAATTAAGTCATATGAACTTCTACATATTGCTGTAGAAGCTCCCCAAACTAATATCATCTATCAAGTTCCATAACTAGATAGGATTCTAATAGTAGCATTTCAACAACACTTATCTGACTTACCCATCTAAACAATCTAACTGAAATTTTGGAAAATGTGTTTCACATTTTGCCTTGAACAAGGCACTTCACCTCCCTGGGCCTTTTCTCTTGACTATAAAATGAAGCCATAAAATGATGTGACCTCTAAGGTCCTTTCCATGTCCTGCGTTGAATGATTTTCTGCCCAGACCTGATGGCTTGAGAGCAGGAAGCCTGCATTTTTTTTATTCATCATTTCTTACTATTCCAAAATCCACTGAGTAAAGCAACTTCACAGCTTCCTGAAACTGCGTGCTTTCAGATTACAATCATGTTAAGTTTGGCACTTAAAGTTCAAATAAAAAGCTGCCAGGTCAGCAGCAGGGAGCCAGATGTTATGGTTCTGACGTGATAAGGGGGATTGTTCTTGCCGTTTCTTCGGACCCGTACTGCCAGGCTCCAGCCACTGGCTAAGGATACAGTCAGCAGAATCTAGGGTCCTGTCTG
The DNA here is from genome assembly GCF_963924675.1 of Phocoena phocoena. Lineage (NCBI taxonomy): Eukaryota > Metazoa > Chordata > Mammalia > Artiodactyla > Phocoenidae > Phocoena > Phocoena phocoena. The sequence continues at coordinate 32,485,538 of NC_089223.1, read as the reverse complement.
GGGGGCTGGGCAAGTTACCCAACTGCTCTGGGCCTTAGTTTCTCACCTGTAAAATGGAGATAATAATCATCTACCTCATAAGTTGTGGCAGAAAAATGAGGTCATATATATAAGCCTGTAGAAGAGTGCTCGGCGCATTGTTTTGTTGTTGCCGTTTCCTGTATTAAGAAAAGCAAAATGAGAACTTGAAGGAGGTCAGCCCGAAGAGTTTGTAGGATCACAGCAGGAGAGAAGCTCAGGTTGATGGCCCGGACGATGCTTCTACCGAGTCAACGTTAATGCCAGGCCCACACGAACAGAATGCCCTCATGTTGTGAAAAGGCTCCACTTCAGTTCTTTTATTTAGACATGTGTTTCAATTCCCAGGCGGGCAAGGCAATATAGGGCTTCCTTATTTTCCCTCCAACTGCAAAATAAAACTGCCCAGCCATTGGGAAAGGAACATCTCGATTAAGATCTGATCAGCATGATCAAACAATACACGCTCACAGGGCACAACGATTCCACATCCTGCTAAACTCAGACCTCCCACACACCTCCCTCGGGAAAGAAGCGGCACACAAGCGATCAGGGGTCTCCACTGCGCACAAAGTCAGTTCGCCGCACCTCGCCACCCTCGCGGTACCCTGACCGCCTGGCAGCGCAGGGGAGCAGCCCTAGAAACCAAGCAGCAGGCAAACAAAAGGCAGGGCAAGCAACCTGAGCAAGCCGGCCGGTGCATCCCTAACTGGGGCACAGCTCTGAGGCCAAGGGCAGAATCACACACAGCTGGGGGTGAGCCTCGCGCTGCGGCTGCAGGAGCTGCAGCCAGAGGACTGGAGAGAAAGCCTTCCAACATCAGCCGGCGGCTCTTCGGAGACACCTGGCTTCCCAGAAAGTAGTGAGAGGCGCACGACGGAGAAAGCACACCATCTAGGGCTCGGGAGACAGGTTCAGTCTCAGGGGGCTGTGCCCTTGGTCCCTCCCGCGGCCCTGTTTCCTCTGTGAGCGCTTTAAACCGGGAGCTGCGGGTAAATGACTCGGGGAGTGGAAGGTTGGCGAATTGGTTAAGAGACTTTGGCAATCACCTGTGTGTGAGGAAAGCAGGGTCTAGACTAGAGCGGTACTGGCAGTTTTGCTAAACGGCAATCGAGTTTTTCCCGCCAGCGTGTAGGCAAATTCTTCCGAGCCAGCCCAATAGATTTGAAGAAATGACCCCCTTCCGCTCCCCTTGGAAATTATTTTTGCTCTGTGTTAAACATCATTCCAGTCCTGAAATTTTTTTTATTGCTAGATCAGCCTCAATTAAAAGTGCAACTTAAGGGGCTTCCTTCCCTGTGGCGCAGTGGTTGAGAGTCTGCCTGCCGATGCAGGGGACGCGGGTTCGTGCCCCGGTCCGGGAAGATCCCACATGCCGCGGAGCGGCTGGGCCCATGAGCCATGGCCGCTGAGCTTGTGCGTCCGGAGCCTGTGCTCCACAACGGGAGAGGCCACAACACCGAGAGGCCCGTGTACAGCAAAAAAAAAAAAAAAAAAGTGCAAATTAAGATAACGCTGCAGTATTATTTCATAATGATTAAATTAATGACAACAAAAACGCAAATTATTATGAAACCCAGTGTTGGGAAAGATTCAAAGAAGCCCACTCTTCACAGTGCCAAGGACAGGACAAGTTGGTACTTTTTCTTGAAGGCAACCGAGTACAGAATAAAAGCCATAAAAATGATTGTACCTTTTGACACAGTAATATTCTTGGAAATTTATTTTGAGAAAATCATTTTAAATGAAAAATATTTTACAAGACATTTATGGCAATGTTATTTGTGATAGCTCCAAACTGGAAACACCCGAAATAAATCCACTAACAGGGAAATGGCAACGATAACTATGATAGATTTGGTGAAAAACTACTCAGTACAGTGAGGAATATATAAAAGGTTTTTAAAATACTGTACAGAGAAAAAAGTACACACACGTGAGGCTGGAGCAAAAGGGACTTCTAGGCAATAAAGCCGGGAAAGGCTGGAGGACAGTGTTTCTTTTGGGCAGAACGTGCGGACTATGAAGTGGGAAGGGAGATGCAGCTCCACTTGGAAAGGTGTAAGTGGCAGGATCAACAAGCACAAGGCGTGTGGATTGAAACACAAACCAAGACCTGAAACTGTAGGAGAGGAGGTGGGTGAGAGGTGAAGATGGTAACCTCAGTGGGCAAGGGGATCAGTGGTCAGTCCTCTCTCTGTCCCTCCAGTGAGCAGATAATCCAAGGCACCTCTGAAGGAGGAAGCCGGTATGCAGGTCAGTGTCTTAGAGGGAGAAGGGATCTGAACAGGAAATGGCTAAGACTGTCCTAGTTGTCAAAGGAAGTTGACGTAATGAAGACAGGACTCTGGGAAAATGTTGTTCAATTATTAAGACCTAACACTTCAAATCACCTCTGAAAAAAAAAGCCGGGGTGGTATCTTAAAACAAACAGGTAAGAGGTCAAGAGGATTACATGGAATAATACGTGTAAAAGCACTGTGCCAACTGAGAAATGCTTGGTAAGTACTTGCTCTGGAGACTAGGGCTTCATTCTAAGGAAGAAGCCTGCAAAGTTAGCCAGTATGTTCTTAACTCTAATCGTAAATCAATAGATGACTTGATAAATTCTTACAGTTTTAGTTTTGACCAAGTAGTGGTAAAATCATATGCTTGTATCTTCACCATTCAACCATGTTGACTCTTTTCAAGAGATTCCGGTGATCTCTAAGCTAGCCATAATTAAATTGATTGAGTGAATTAGAGAAATAATCTAAAACGCCAGATCAACTGTGATTGGCTCCATGATGTTCGTATTCTGCGTGTTTTATGTGGACAAATTTTTTTAATTCTTTATTGAATTTGTTACAATATTGCTTCTGCTTTATGTTTCGGCTTTTTGGCCACAAGGCACTTGGGATCTTAGCTCCCCAACCAGGGATCGAACCCGCACCCCCTACATTGGAAGGCGAAGTCCTAACCACCGAACCACCAAGGAAGTCCCTATATTCTGAATATTTTAAACCCAACACCACTCATTCATTCATTCATCCAGGTCAATCTGGAGAGAAGTGCTGTGTCTGTGTAAGCAGGGTAAACTCTAAGGCAATAGGAAGTTACAGAACACTATAGACTTTAGGGAAAGAGAAATACAAAAGCAGGGATACGTTATACAAATTGTCCTTTCTGCTGATCAAAATGAGTAAATAACTTACATCTTTGCAAAGGACAACATTTGATCTTTCTTGCTAAGCTCATCATGCGGCCTCACAACGCCTGCTGAATTACGCTCGCTGCATGCTTGCACTTACACGCACTTACGTGTTTCCTTAATGTTCAGCTCACCAGGGCCAAGACTCAGCTTCTACTTCTGCCTGAGAGATATCAAGTTTCACTCCTGTTGTTTGAATCTTCTATACCTCCCCCCAACCCACCCACCTTCTGTGCCTTATTAAAATGAACACTTTCTTTTGATTTTCTTCTTGGGACCACTGGGTCTAGGGTTTTTTCCCTACTGTTGTTAAACATCACCTGTGTCTTTAAGCCCCGTGTCTGAAGGGATAGAGCAGCACTTCTAGCTGAAAAAGGCAGTCATCTTGATTTGATACCGGTTTATCCTTGTGATGAAAGTACCGTTTCATTTTTGACGGCCTTAATTTAGCATTTATCCTGGGGGTTGGGTTTTGTGTTGCCTTTACGCGCGCGCGCGCACACACACACACACACACACACACACACACAGACACACAGAGCCTAGTTCTTTTTAGGCACCTCTCCAGCTGTGAGTTTAGCAAGCCTTCCTGCTAATGGGGAGACAGACAGAATTACTGCTCCAAACATTCCCCTGCCACTGATCCAGAACATGTGTTATCATATCACACACTCTAAATTGATTCCGAATCCCTGCCAACAGGGCACAGTCTGCATTCCAAATACCTAAGGCCCTGAGACAGTGAGTTGTAAAACAGAAATAGGCCATGCTTCCTTCTTTTATTTGATGTAAGCATGAGTATGTTTGCTAAACATATTTGATTTTTAGAATGTTTTTTTTTCTGAAAACATAGAGCAGCCCACAAAATCTCTATACCTTAGTGACAATAGACTTTATCCTGAAAGTCCCCAGCCCCCCAATTCTTAATGTCACTTCCAATCTCTTGGTGAAGGGTGGTTAACAGGAAATAGGGCAAGACTGAGGGGAGCTCGCATTTAAGATAATAAAGTGACTCTCATTCAACTGGTGAGAGACGTAAACAGTCTGACTATGATGGTCTCCTGGGAGTAGAGGTCTAGGATTTCAAATGGTATATAAACAGTTGCAGAATCTCTGCAATTACTCTGGAAATGAACTCCTAGTCCAGATGGCAGTGTAAGGAATAATCACCTATTTTCAGTCCTGTGCTATCCCGTATGTATGACCTGAGCTACTGTCAATTTATTTCTTGTTCAGAATAATTGTGTAGATTATCGAACAAATATCGCTAAAACTTCTCTTTATTTTTGTGAGTCTTGAGGACTGAAGAGTGGGAGTTGGGAAAAGAAAGAGTAAGTGTCACTAGGAACCTGGCATTGGGAACATCCTGGGGATAAGTAGGGCAGCTGGTTATCTCAGAAGTTCTGAGTCCCAACTTGGTTACCATGGTCATACCATTCCACACCATAATTTCACCTGGCAAGGTCTCCATTGTGTCATCAGTCCTGAACACTACCCCATCCCACTCTGCTTTGATCCAACTCTTCCTCACTAGATCCTAAGAGATAGCCACACAAGCAGACATAGGTACAGGGAGTTAATACTTTGTGACAAATGGGATAATGCCAGAGGGTGAATTGCCAGGAAAGTACTCAAACTTTATAGAAGTGGGTTCTGCATATTTATGACTTAAATTTCATTGTATATGGAAGAGTGGTAGTATCATGTTGGCATGGCTTGGCTTTCCCCAAATGTATCAGCTAGTGCTAACTAATAAATAAAATCTGACTAGCTGCACAGTTACCCCAGCTGATTTTCAGGTTGCTCTGGCATAATGAAGACATTGCTCTGCTAGCCTTCAGGAGACCTGGCTTCCAGGACCAGCTTATGGTCCCCCAGCTGAGTGATTTCCACTCACACCCTCGAGTTCTTTTTTTTAATTTTTATTTTATATTGGAGTATAGTTGATTTACAATGTTGTGTTAGTTTCAGGTGTACAGCAAAGTGATTCAATTATACATATACATATATCCATTCTTTCAGATTCTTTTCCCATCTAGGTTATTACAGAATATTGAGTAGAGTTCCCTGTACTATACGGTAGGTCCTTGTTGTTTATCTATATAGTAGTATGTATATGTTAATCTCGAACTCCTAATTTATCCCTCCCCCCACCTTTCCCCTTTGGTAACCATAAGTTTTTTCAAAGTCCATGGGTCTGTTTCTGTTTTGTAAATAAATTCATTTGTATCATTTTTTTTCTAGATTTCACATATAAGTGACATCCCATGATATTTGTATTCCTCTGTCTGACTTACTTCACTTAGTATGATAATCTCTAGGTCCATCCATGTTGCTGCAAATAGTATTATTTCATTCTTTTTTATGGCTGAGTAATATTCCGTTGTATGTATGTACCACATCTTCTTTATCCATTCCTCTGTCAATGGACATTTAGGTTCCTTCCATGTCTTGTTGAGTGCTCTGGTTCTTTAACAGCAAGATGAAGGAGTTGGGCTGGTGTTGCACCCTGAAGCTCTTTCCTAGGTCTGAAGTTCAATGATCCTTTTCCTTACTGGTCTTTTCTTCTCTGAGATTAAAGATTTAACTGTACATTTCTAGATTGATTCGTTTGATATTGCTAATTTCAAACCTTTAAGAAATGAAAACAATAATGTTTGAAGGAGGAGTGCATATTCTCAAAATAAAGGAATTCAAACCTTATTATACAATTTTTTTTTATAAAACTGGTTTTATTTTTTTTTAATTTATTTTATTTCTCTTTGGCTGCATTGGGTCTTCGTTGCTACACGTGGGCTTTCTCTAGTTGCGATGAGCAGGGGCTACTCTTCGTTGCGGTGTGCAGGCTTCTCATTGTGGTGGCTTCTCTTGTTGTGGAACACGGGCCCTAGACGCGTGGGCCTCAGCGGTTGTGGCACACAGGCTCAGTAGTTGTGGTGCACGAGTTCTAGAGCACAGGCTCAGCAGTTGTGGTGCACAGGCTTAGTTGCTCCGTGGCTTGTGGGATCTTCCCGGACCAGGGCTCAAACCCATGTCCCCTGCATTGGCAGGTGGATTCTTAACCACTGCGTGACCAGAGAAGCCCTATACAATTTTTTAAAGGTATAATTATGTCTGTTTGGGAGAGGCAATACATAAGATTATAATAGGAAAGAATGATTCACGTCTGTTTAAGTATAATAGGTGTTTTCATTTCCTGAAAAGTCAAATTATGAACCATTTTATAAAACTGGATTTAAAGTCTATGGCAACAAAAGTGGATTCTTCTTAAGTATCAAGACATAAGTCTACATATTTTTAAATTTATTTGTTTATTTATTTTTGGCTGCATTGGGTTTTTGTTGCTGCACGTGGACCCTCTCTAGTTGCGGCAAGTGGCACATGGGCTCAGTAGTTGTGGCTCGCGGCGGGCTCCAGAGCACAGGCTCAGCAGTTGTGGTGCACAGGCTTAGTTACTCCACGGCATGTGGGGTCTTCCCGGACCAGTGCTCAAACCCGTGTCCCCTGCATTGGCAGGCAGACCCTTAACCATTGCGCACCAGGGAAGTCCAAGTCTACATATATAAAGTCCCCCTGGAGGAATGTTCTCCTATGTTTATTTCTTTGTATCCTGTTACAACAGATATCATGACCAGCACTTTGCTATAAAAGCCACTGACCATAAGTATTTGAATTCATTGACCTGGGTCCCAACCCAGAATGTTGGAACTCTCTGGAAGGAAGGAGATCTGCTTTAGTTGATTGTGAGATGAGAATATTGAAGAGCCATTTGAAAAAGGGCTGGAGAACTTTCTCCTGTGTAACCTGGAACAGGAGCCAGTTGGTGGTGGTGCAGTGGCAGACAGGAACAGACAATTTTCAGTAGGGAGGTCAAGGTGGGCCTCAATAAAAAGATGACATTTGAGCAGAAGTTAACTTTGCAACTAGCTGGAGGAAGAGTATTCCAGGCAGAGTATACCCTGTGGCAGGAGTGTGCCTGCGGAAAGCCAGTGTGGCCGGAGCAATGTGAGATGGAACATTTGGAAGATGCGATCAGAGGGCAGAATGTCAGGCAGAGTGAGCACTGCCTCCTGGGCCATTGTCAAGACTTTGAAATGTACTTTTACTTTGCAGAAAGATGGGGAGTCAGGAAAGGCTTTCGGCAGAATGACCTGATCTGATGGACATTTCGGGGGGATCCCTCTGGCGGCAGTGTTGAGAGTAGACTGTCCAAGGGCAGCGATGCAACAACCAGATTGGGGGCTAAAGGGTCATCTAGTCTAGAGATTATTAGTGACTTGCAGCAGGTGAGAGCAGGGGAGGGGCTCAGAGGTAGTGAGATTCCAGATCTGTTTTTTTTTTCTTTTTTTGCGGCACACAGGCCTCTCACTGTTCTGGCCTCTCCCATTACAGAGCACAGGCTCCGGACGCGCAGGCTCAGTGGCCATGACTCACGGGCCCAGCCGCTCCAAGGCATGTGGGATCTTCCTGGACCGGGGCACGAACCTGTGTCCCCTGAATTGGCAGGCGGACTCTCAACCACTGCGCCACCAGGGAAGCCCCAGATTTGTTTTAAGAGTCAAGAAGATTTCCTGACTTAGATTGCTTGTGAGATGTGAATTTTAAAAACGGAGCCAAGAATGACTCCAAGCAACCCCAAGAGTGGAGTCGCCATCAGCTGAGATGGTGGTAAAATAAAACTTCCAACTCCTCCACAAATCTGTATTTTTCCTTGTTTTAAAAAACCGTCAGGACGAAGGGAAGATGGCGGAAGAGTAAGACATGGAGATCACCTTCCTCCCCACACCAGAAATACACCTACACGTGGAACACGTGTTCCTACAGAACACCTACTGAATGCTGGCAGAAGACCTCAGACCTCCCCAAAAGCAAGAAAGTCCCCAGTTACCTGAGTAGGGCAAAAGAAAAAAGAATAAACAGAGACAAAAGGATAGAGATGGGACCTGCACCAGTGGGAGGGAGCTGTGAAGGAGGAAAGGTTTCCACACACCAGGAAGCCCCTTTGCGGGCGGAGACTGCGGATGGCGGAGGGGGAAAGCTTCGGGCCGTGGAGGAGAGCACAGCAACAGGGGGGCGGAGGGCAAAGCGGGGAGATCCCCGCACAGAGGATCGGTGCTGACCGGCACTCACCAGCCCGAGAGACTTGTCTGCTCACCTGCCGCCGGCGGGTGGGGGGGGGGCGTTGCTGGGAGCTGAGGCTCGGGCTTCAGGGAGAGGTCAGAGTGCAGGGAGAGGACTGGGGTTGGCGGCGTGAACACAGCCAGCAGGGGGTTAGTGCACCACAGCTAGCCGGGAGGGAGTCTGGAGAAAAGTCTGGACCTGCCGAAGAGGCAAGAGACTTTTTCTTCCCTCTTTGTTTTCTGGTGAGCGAGGAGAGGGGATTAAGAGCGCTGCTTAAAGGAGCTCCAGAGATGGGTGTGAGCCGCAGCTAAAAGCGCGGACCCCAGAGATGGGCATGAGACGCTAAGGCTGCTGCTGCCGCCACCAAGAAACCTGTGTGCGAGCATAGGTCACTATCCACACCCCCCTTCCGGGGAGCCTGTGCACCCCGCCACTGCCAGGGTCCCGGGATCCAGGGACAATTTCCCTGGGAGAACACACGGCGCGCCTCAGGCTGGTGCAATGTCACGCCGGCCTCTGCCGCCACAGACTCGCCCCGCACTCCGTGCCCCTCCCTACCCCCGGGCTGAGTGAGCCAGAGCCCCCGAAGCAGCTGCTCCTTTAACCCCGTCCTGTCTGAGCGAAGAACAGACACCCTCCGGAGACCTACACACAGAGGCGGGGCCCAATCCAAAGCTGAGCCCCGGGAGCTGTGAGAACAAAGAAGAGAAAGGGAAATCTCTCCCAGCAGCCTCAGAAGCAGCAGATTAAAGCTCCACAATCAACTTGATGTACCCTGCATCTGTGGAATACGTGAATAGACAACGAATCATCCCAAATTGAGGAGGTGGATTTTGAGAGCAAGGTTTATGATTTTTTCCCCTTTTCCTCTTTATGTGAGTGTGTATGTGTATGCTTCTGCGGGAGATTTTGTCTGTATAGCTTTGCTTCCACCATTTGTCCTAGGGTTCTATCCGTCTGTTTTTTTTTCTTAATAATTATTTTTTATTTTAAGAACTTTATTTTATTTTATCTTACTTTATTTTATTTTATCTTCTTTCTTTCTTTCCTTCCTTCCTTCCTCCCTCCCATCTTTCTTTCTTTCCTTCTTTCTTTTTTTCTTTCTTTTTTCTTTTTCTCCCTTTTATTCTGAGCCGTGTGGATGAAAGGCTCTTGGTGCTGCAGCCAGGAGTCAGCACGGTGCCTCTGAGGTGGGAGAGCCAACTTCAGGACACTGGTCCACAAGAGACCTCCCAGCTCCACATAATATCAAATGGCAAAAATCTCCCAGAGATTTCCATCTCAATACAAGCCCCCAGTTTCACTCAACGACCAGCAAGCTACAGTGCTGGACACCCTATGCCAAACAACTAGCAAAACAGGAACACAACCCCACCCATTAGCACAGAGGCTGCCTAAAATCATAATAAGTCCACAGACACCCCAAAACACACCACCAGACGTGGACCTGCCCACCAGAAAGACAAGATCCAGCCTCATCCACCAGAACACAGGCACTAGTCTCCTCCACCAGGAAGCCAACACAACCCACTGAACCAACTTTAGCCACTGGGAACAGCCACCAAAAAACAATGGGAACTACGAACCTGCAGCCTGCAAAAAGGAGACCCCCAAAAAACAGTAAGATAAGCAAAATGAGAAGACAGAAAAACACACAGCAGATGAAGGAGCAAGATAAAAACCCACCAGACCTAACAAATGAAGAGGAAATAGGCAGTCTACCTGAAAAAGAATTCAGAATAATGATAGTAAAGATGATCCAAAATCTTGGAGACAGAATACACAAAATGCAAGAAACATTTAACAAGGACTTAGAAGAACTAAAGATGAAACAAGCAACAATGAACAACACAATAAATGAAATTAAAAATACTCTAGATGGGATCAATAGCAGAATAACTGAGGCAGAAGAACGGATAAGTGACCTGGAAGATAAAATAGTGGAAATAACTACTGCAGAGCAGAATAAAGAAAAAAGATAGAAAAGAACTAAGGACAGTCTCAGAGACATCTGGGACAACATTAAACGCACCAACATTCGAATTATAGGGGTTCCAGAAGAAGAAGAGAAAAAGAAAGGGACTGAGAAAATATTTGAAGAGATTATAGTTGAAAACTTCCCTAATATGGGAAAGGAAATATTTAATCAAGTCCAGGAAGCACAGAGAGTCCCATACAGGATAAATCCAAGGAGAAATATGCCAAGACACATATTAATCAAACTGTCAAAAATTAAATACAGGGCTTCCCTGGTGGTGCAGTGGTTGAGAGTCCGTCTGCCGATGCAGGGGACACGGGTTCGTGCCCCAGTCTGGGAAGATCCCACATGCCACGGAGCGGCTAGGCCCGTGAGCCATGGCCACTGAGCCTGCGCGTCCAGAGCCTGTGCTCCGCAATGGGAGAGGCCACAACAGTGAGAGGCCCATGTACCTCAAAAAAAAAAAAAAAAAAAATTAAATACAAAGAAAACATATTAAAAGGAGCTAGGGAAAAACAACAAATAACACAGAAGGGAATCCCCCTAAGGTTAACAGCTGATCTTTCAGCAGAAACTCTGCAAGCCAGAAGAGACTGGCAGGACATATTTAAAGCGATGAAGGAGAAAAACCTGCAACCAAGATTACTCTACACAGCAAGGATCTCATTCCGATTTGATGAAGCAATTAAAACCTTTACAGACAAGCAAAACCTAAGAGAGTTCAGCACCACCAAACCAGCTTTACAACAAATGCTAAAGGAACTTCTCTAGGCAAGAAACACAAGAGAAGGAAGAGACCTACAATAACGAACCCAAAACAATTAAGAAAATGGACATAGGAACATACATATCGATAATTACCTTAAATGTAAATGGATTAAATGCTCCCACCAAAAGACACAGATTGGCTGAATGGATACAAAAGCAAGACCCATATATATGCTGTCTACAAGAGACCTACTTCAGACCTAGAGACACATACAGACTGAAAGTAAGGGGATGGAAAAAGATATTCCATGCAAATGGAAACCAAAAGAAAGCTGGAGTAGCAAGTCTCATATCAGACAAAATAGGTTTTAAAATAAAGACTGTTAGAAGAGACAAATAAGGACACTACATAATGATCAAGGGATCAATCCAAGAAGAAGATGTAAAAATTGTAAATATTTATGCACCCAACATAGCAGTACCTCAATACATAAGGCAAATACTAACAGCCATAAAAGGCGAAATCGACAGTAACACAATCATAGTAGGGGACTTTAACACCCCACTTTCACCAATGGACACATCATCCAAAATGAAAATAAATAAGGAAACACAAGCTTTAAATGATACATTAAACAAGACGGACTTAATTGATATTAATAGGACATTCCATCCAAAAACAACAGAATACACATTTTTCTCAAGTGCTTATGGAACATTCTCCAGGATAGATCATATCTTGGGTCACAAATCAAGCCCTGGTAAATTTAAGAAAACTGAAATTGTATCAAGTATCTTTTCCGACCACAACGCTATGATACTAGATATCAATTACAGGGAAAGAGCTGTAAAAAATACAAACATATGTAGGCTAAACAATACACTACTTAATAACGAAGTGATCACTGAAGACATCAAAGAGGAAATAAAAAAATACCTAGAAACAAATGACAATGGAGACACGATGACCCCAAACCTATGGGATGCAGCAAAAGCAGTTCTAAGAGGGATGTTTATAGCAATAAAATTCTACCTTAAGAAAGAGGGAACATCTTGAATAAACAACCTAACCTTGCACCTAAAGCAATCAGAGAAAGAAGAACAAAAAAACCCCAAAGTTAGCAGAAGGAAAGAAATCATAAAAATCAAATCAGAAATAAATGAAAAAGAAATGAAGGAAACGATACCAAAGATAAATAAAACTAAACACTGGTTCTTTGAGAAGATAAACAAAATTAATAAACCATTAGCCAGAGTCATCAAGAAAAAAAGGGAGAAGACTCAAATCAATAGAATTAGAAATGAAAAAGGAGAAGTAACAACTGACACTGCAGAAATACAAAAGATCATGAGAGATTACTACAAGCAACTCTATGCCAATAAAAGGGACAACCTGGAAGAAATGGACAAATTCTTAGAAATGCACAACCTGCTGAGACTGAATCAGGAAGAAATAGGAAATATGAACAGACCAATCACAAGCACTGAAATTGAAACTGTGATTAAAAATCTTCCAGCAAACAAAAGCCCAGGACCAGATGGCTTCACAGGCGAATTCTATCAAATATTTAGACAAGAGCTAACACCCATCCTTCTCAAACTCTTCCAGAATATAGCAGAGGGAGGAACACTCCCAAACTCATTCTATGAGGCCACCATCACCCTGATACCAAAACGAGACAAGGATGTCACAAAGAAAGAAAACTACAGGCCAATATCACTGATGGACATAGATGCAAAAATCCTCAACAAAATACTAGCAGACAGAATCTGAAAGCACATTAAAAGGATCATACACCATGATCAAGTGGGATTTATTCCAGGAACGCAAGGATTCTTCAATATATGCAAATCAATCAACGTGATACACCATATTAACAAGTTGAAGGAGAAAAACCATATGGTCATCTCAATAGATGCAGAGAAAGCTTTTGACAAAATTCAACATCCATTTATGATAAAAACCCTCCAGAAAGTAGGCATAGAGGGAACTTTCCTCAACATAATGAAGGCCATATATGACAAACCCACAGCAAACATCGTCCTCAATTGTGAAAAACTGAAAGCATTTCCACTAAGATGAGGAACAAGACAAGGTTGCCCACTCTCACCACTCTTATTCAACATAGTTTTGATCAGAGAAGAAATGGAAATAAAAGGAATCCAAATTGGAAAAGAAGTAGTAAAGCTGTCACTGTTTGCAGATGACATGATACTATACACAGAGAATCCTAAAGATGCTACCAGTGAACTACTAGATCTAATCAATGAATTTGGTAAAGTAGCAGGATACAAAATTAATGCACAGAAATCTCTGGCATTCCTATGCACTAATGATGAAAAATCTGAAAGTGAAATCAAGAAAACACTCCCATTTACTACTGCAACAAAAAGAACAAAATATTTAGGAGTAAACCTATCTAAGGAGAAAAAAGACCTGTATGCAGAAAATTAAAAGACACTGATGAAAGAAATTAAAGATGATACAAATAGATGGAGAGATATACCATGTTCTTGGATTGGAAGAATCAATATTGTGAAAATGACTCTACTACCCAAAGCAATCTACAGATTCAGTGCAATCCCTATGAAACTACCACTGACATTTTTCACAGAACTAGAAAAAAAATATTTTCATAATTTGTATGGAAACACAAAAGACCCCAAATAGCCAAAGCAGTCTTTAGAACAAAAAACGGAGCTGGAGGAATCAGGCTTCCTGACTTCAGACTACACTACAAAGCTACAGTAATCAAGACAGTATGGTACTGGCACAAAAACAGAAAGATAGATCAATGGAACAGGATAGAAAGCCCAGAGATAAACCCACGCACATATGGTCACCTTATCTTTGATAAAGGAGGTAGGAATATACAGTGGAGAAAGGACAGCCTCTTCAATAAGTGGTGCTGGGAAAACTGGACAGGTACATGTAAAAGTATGAGATTAGATCACTCCCTAACACCATACACAAAAATAAGCTCAAAACGGATTAAAGATCTAAATATAAGGCCAGAAACTATCAAGCTCTTAGAGGAAAACATAGGCAGAACACTCTATGATATAAATCACAGCAAGATCCTTTTTGATCCACCTCCTAGAGAAATGGAAATAAAAACAAAAATAAACAAATGGGACCTAATGAAACTTCAAAGCTTTTGCACAGCAAAGGAAATCATAAACAATACCAAAAGACAACCCTCAGAATGGGAGAAAATATTTTCAAATGAAGCAACTGACAAAGGATTAATCTCCAAAATTTATAAGCAGCTCATGCAGCTCAATCACAAAAAAACAAACAACCCCATCCAAAAATGGGCAGAAGACCTAAATAGACATTTCTCCAAAGAAGATATACAGATTGCCAACAAACACATGAAAGAATGCTCAACATCATTAATCATTAGAGAAATGCAAATCAAAACTACAATGAGATATCATCTCACACCAGTCAGAATGGCTATCATCAAAAAGTCTAGAAACAATAAATGCTGGAGAGGGTGTGGAGAAAAGGGAACACTCTTGCACTGTTGGTGGGAATGTAAATTGATAAGGTCACTGTGGAGAACAGTATGGAGGTTCCTTAAAAAACTACAAATAAAACTACCATATGACCCAGCAATCCCACTACTGGGCATATACCCTGAGAAAACCATAATTCAAAAAAGAGTCATGTACCAAAATGTTCTTTGCAGCTCTATTTACAATAACCAGAAGATGGAAACAACCTAAGTGTCCATCATTGGATGAATGGATAAAGATGTGGCACATATATACAATGGAATATTACTCAGCCATAAAAAGAAAATGAAATTGAGCTATTTGTAATGAGGTGGATAGACCTAGAGTCTGTCATACAGAGTGAAGTAAGTCAGAAAGAAAAAGACAAATACCGTATGCTAACACATATATATGGAATTTAAGAAAAGTAAATGTCATGAAGAACCTAGGGGTAAGACAGGAATAAAGACACACACCTACTAGAGAATGGACTTGAGGATATGGGGAGGGGGAAGGGTAAGCTGTGACAAAGCGGGAGAGAGGCATGGGCATATATACACTACCAAGCATAAGACAGATAGCTAGTGGAAAGCAGCCGCATAGCACAGGGAGATCAGCTCGGTACTTTGTGACCACCTAGAGGGGTGGGATAGGGAGAGTGGGAGGGAGGGAGACGCAAGAGGGAAGCGATATGGGAACATATGTATATGTATAACTGGTTCACTTTGTTATAAAGCAGAAGCTAACACACCATTGTAAAGCATTTATACTCCAATAAAGATGTAAAAAAAAAAAAGATGTTAAAAAAATAAATAAATAAAAATAAAATATACCTGTAAAGTTGAAAAAAAAATCTAGAAACAATAAATGCTGGAGAGGGTGTGGAGAAAAGGGAACACTCTTGGACTGCTGGTGGGAATGTGAATTGGTACAGCCACTGTGGAGAACAGTATGGAAGTTTCTTAAAAAACTACAAATAGAACTAGCATATGACCCAGCAATACCACTACTGGGCGTATACCCTGAGAAAACCATAATTCAAAAAGAGTCATGTACCAAAATGTTCATTGCAGCTCTATTTATAACAGCCCGGAGATGGAAACAATCTAAGTGTCCATCATCAGATGAATGGATGAAGAAGATGTGGCACATATATACAATGGAGTATTACTCAGCCATAAAAAGAAACGAAACTGGCCTATTTGTAATGAGGTGGATGGACCTAGAGTTTGTCATACAGAGTGAAGTAAGTCAGAAAGAGAAAGACAAATACCGTATGCTAACACATATATATGGAATTTAAGAAAAAAAATGCCATGAAGAACCTAGGGGTAAGACAGGAATAAAGACAGACCTACTAGAGAATGGACTTGAGGATATGGGGAGGGGGAAGGGTAAGCTGTGACAAAGCGAGAGAGTGGCATGGACATATATACACTTCCAAACATAAAATAGATAGCTAGTGGGAAGCAGCTGCATAGCACAGGGAGATCAGCTCGGTGCTTTGTGACCACCTAGAGGGGTGGGATAGGGAGGGTGGGAGGGAGGGAGACGCAAAAGGGAAGAAATATGGGAACATATGTATATGTATAACTGATTCACTTTTTTATAAAGCAGAAACTAACACACCATTGTAAAGCAATTATACTCCAAGAAAGATGTAAAAATAAAATTAAATAAACAAAAACGTCAGTTTGCTAAAATAACCACTGTGTCATCCCAGTTATCACTCCAGTTTATACCTAAGCTTGTTCTTTTGCTCACACCATTCTTCCTGCCTGGGATAATCCCCCCTCTTCCCGTCACTAAAGGGCTAGTTCAAGTCCCACATCCTGGAGTAAGCCTACCCTGACCACATCCCCAGCACAATACTTCCGCTGTTGTCTTCAACGTCCTCTCTGTAATGATTTATTTTAATCAAATAATACGATTTATGGGATCACTGTTGAGTTTTTTCCCTCAATAGCTACTTTCCCTTGTTTTTACAGTCTTCCACTTCTTTTTTTCCGGTTTTATTGAGATACTGACATGAACTATAGCATTAGTTTTAGACGCACTGCATAATGATTTCATATGTGTGTACATTGTGGAATGATCGCCACAATAAGTTTAGCTAACATCCATCACCTCACATAGTTACAGTTTTTCTTTTCTTGTGATGAGAACCTTTAAGATCTGTTTTCGTAGCAACTTTCACACATTCAATGCAGTATTGTTAACTCTGGTCACTATGCTGTACATGACACCCCCAATACGTATTCATTTTATGCCTGGAAGTTGCTGCCTTCTGACCATCTTCATCCATTTCTCCCACGGCCCCACCTGCCGCCTCTGGCAGCCACCGATTTTCCACTGTCCATTCTTGAGCCTCTAATTCTCTTACTCATCTTTCTCACTGAGAATTCACTCAGCAGTGACTGCCCCAATCTGAATACCATGCACTTTATCAGTGGTCGTGTTCCAGGCCTGGGCTGTGCCTTCAAGCCCGACGGCGTTCGTCCAGGCTGGGGGTCCCCTCCTTTGGTCTCACCATCACAACATCTTCAGATGTTTCAAGACAGTTAACAATGAAGGCCCTGCCGAGCTGGTGCTCTGGCCCCCGGCCCGGGGCTTGGAGCGCAGACGTCTCCAGGGCTGTTTCTTGCCTTCCTAATCCCACACGGCACTCAACTCCTGGAGAAGCACCCAGACTCTGAAAGGGCCAGCTCACCTGTCACAGGACCAGAAGTTAAAGAACTTCTGGGAAAAAATGTTGGTGTCATTTCCACTTGTCCTCTTGTGTAGATATTTGTATAACAGGGAGAAGGGCAGTGAACTTTAAAAGGGGGCAGGGAATCCTCCATTTCCCAGGCTCAGTGTTTCTCTTCTCCCTCCAAGTGAAGCTTCTGGGCTTCTCATCCAGCCCCATGATTCCAACTCCCACACCCTGAACTGTGTCTCTGTCCCCAACTTCTCTTCTGGGCACCATGTTACTGACCACAGACCCACTGCTCTCCCTGGAAATGTATAGGCTTCTCAAACTCCAAGAATTCAGAATCGAATGAATAATCTCTTCTTCCCCTGCCTGCTTCTCTTCTTCCATTTCCTCTCTTGGTTTCTTGCTCAAGGTCAAACTAATGATGTCACCTTCAACTCTTTCTATTCTCTTAATACTAGTAAGTGCTACTCTGAATTTTCTCATAAATGTCTGGCCCTCTACTCCACTCACAAATGAACCGATGGGTGTTAGCTCGAACATCCTTTACTGCAGTTCGTCCCTTACTGCATCCTTTACTGCAGTTCGTCTTGATGTTGCTGCCAGGGACCCCTCTAAAACACAGATTTGATGATCTCCATGCCTTAAAATTTTGGATGGTTTCCTCTTGCCTACGGAATACAGTCCACGTTCTTAGCAGAGCCTGCGAGGCCGTCCTCTCTGGCCTCTGGCCCCCCCTCCAGCACTTCTTTACTCCCACCCCTCCCCCAGTCACCCCCCAACTCCAGGAGTGAACTGACTGCGTTTCCTAAAAGGCTCACTGAATTTCCCACCTCTGCTGTTGCTATGCTATTCTCTCTGCACACACAGTAGCTGACCCCTTTCTTCCCTTTGCATTTCTACTCATCTTTCAAGACAAAAAGATGTTGATGTATTCATTCAAATATAATTATAGCAGTCACCACCCTATGCCAAGTAGGGCAGGAAGCTACCTTAAAATCGGTAACAGTCACCCCCGTCCTCAAGTAGCAGCAGAGTTTTTGAGCCAGATGGATGGACAGTGGATTTTGCAACTACACGAGATGATCAGTGTTGTTGGCCCGGTCCTTGTCGCCTGGGGGTACCTCCTCCACTCTCGCAGGAGGGCTGGCGACCCTCTTACCTATAGAGGTAGGGCTGCTCACCCTCTCTTCTGCATTTCCCTCAAGTAAACTTGATCACCCTTTTCTGATCTTACGTGTCTTTGTACCCCTGGTACATCTTCTGCACGTGTTTCAGAACCAGGTGGCAGTGTCCTCACGAATACTGACCAGAGCCACCTGTGTCTTCCACTGGACTCAATCCAAATGGCAGCAAGCACCAGGGACAGCAGCAGTAGACATCACCTCCTAAAGTCCTCATCTAGCTCTAGAATAAACATCATTTCTCTAGCAAACTTTCTAAAACTTTTTTTTCTAACGCATTTTTATCATGCCTTTCCCCCACAGAACCTACAGCAGCTTCCCACGGCTGATAACGGGACTGTAACTGGGATACCAAGTCACTGATTCCTCTGTTTCCACCCTGATGGTGGGGAGAGGAGAATGTTGCCCAGAATTGGCACAGAGGGGCCCAGATTCAACCCATCCATTATATTCACTGAGGTTAATGAGACCCTCTTCTGAGACACAAGTGTGTCTATCCGTTGTTCAGACTTAGAACACAGTATCTCAACCAAGTAATTTCAAACATGTATTGACTGTTAAGCGCTTGGTGACCATGGCTTACACATGCATATGACCAGGTGGTCAGATGGTTTTCCAGTTCTGAGGAATTGGAACCTTTACTTGAAGGGCACTTTTAGAAGGGATAGTTTTAAGACAAAGTGTAGTTTGAAGAAGGTAGACTTGTTCTGGGTGTGGCTGTGTTGGTGTGTAGGGCCAGGGCACTCAGAGGACACTAAACAATTAGGATTATGCCCATGAAGGGTGACAGGCAGGGAAGATTCAGGGAACAGATCGTTCATTCATTCATTCATTTTTGTTTAGAATTTTGACGATATACCTTCTTTGCAAACCATTTGCAAATCGTTTGGGGTGGTCACAGCCTGGACGATATGGCCAAATTCAAACCCACTCGGACCTTCATCTTCCCCACTTGAACTACATCCTCACCTTAAGTCACAAGTTACCCTCACTCTGACTGGCTGTGCCTGCCCCTGCTTCCACTTTCGGATTATTCTGCTTACCAGGGGCTAGAATATTACCTAAGCCCTACCCACCCCTCGTTCACTTATCCAGTCAACAAATATTCACCGAGGCTCCACGTTTACGGGACGATGCTGGGAGGGGCCACGAGCACCGGTGAGCACCAAGCTGGTCTCCACACCAAACTTGTTCTTATTTGGGTGCTTTTTCCTCCATCAAGGCTTCATTAATAGTTTAGCCAATATTATCTGAACAGAAGAGCAAGTCACACACCTGCCATGAGGTATGACGACAGCTCAGGATATCTGAAGTCCAGTCTGCTCTGGAAAGTGTAATTAACATCCTCCTTTCTGTCCACACTGCTGTACTGTCTGCGCTGTAAGGAACTAAGGAAAGAAATGGTTTTCTTACTCTGGACTGGAGTTTTGGATGAGACTAGATCCTGGTGGCAAAGGGATAGTGGGGATGAGAGTGAGAAAGACCACAGCCTCCCTGGGACACGAGCTGCTTACCACTCTCGTGATGCTAGTCAAGAAAGCTACTCTGGGGAACTCTTGTTAGGTTTCGTTTTGTTCTGTTTTATTTTAAATAGAGTTCATAGACACTACTACCAGATTTCAAAACTCTAGTGGTATAAATAACTTTGGACATGGTTCAGAGAAGACCCCCGGCGAGAACCACCAGGACTAAAGTGTGGGTAAAGGTGTCTATTAATAGACAAAGAAATGGAAATCGCTTAGCTTGGGGGACAGCAGGTTTACAGTAAACTTAATCATGATCTTTAGTGGATAAAAGACCACAGAAGAGCAATGGACCTGTAGAAAAAAGACAGTCTTCCAGCTACTCCATTTTAGAATCTCTGTTTTTAAAAACGGGTGAGAGAAGTACACATAATTTTGTTATAGTAAGGTTGAAAAAATGAAGGGTCCCTGACTATGTGCAGGGTTGTTTATACAAAAAGTAGGAAGGAGCCTCTGCATTCAGAGCGCTAACGGATTTTTAACATAGCCATCAAATGTACTTAATGCCACTGAACTGTACACCTAAAAATGGTCAAAATGGTAAATTTTATGTTACATATATCTTAAACACACACACACAAATATCCATGAAATAAGGCTAGAGCTAACACCTTCCCAATTGCTAAATAATGTCACTTTCAGGAAAATTATTTCAGAGCACCCAAAATACACCAACTCCCGTATTTTTCTAAAACTCTTATAATAGCCTCAGTTTTCCTGCAAAAGCAAAGGACTCTTAAAAGGAGAAATGCAAACAGTTAGCACATAGCCTTCTGACTTGAATCCAGACGCAGAGCGATTGGATGTAGTGGAAGGTCAAAGCATTGTCTCCTAGACCACCTCTGTGCAGAATTTCAGTCAAGGCTGGGGAACAGTATACCCGGGAGGCTGGCTGGGTGGGACAATATTTTTTACATCAGGCCAAAATGTCTAAGAACGGAGTGGAGAAGTATGAATTCTTGGGCTTCTTCATTCTTGAATTTTCTCCTTCCAGATCCTCCTTCCTCCACTCCTGAAATTAGAACTTCCTTCCATTTTGTTCGTGGAACAATCAGTGGTCTAACTTGTAAACTGAAACTACAGGGGCTACACAGTTTCCTCTCCCAACTGTCTTGACAGGAAGAACACTGGCTTTCTTGTCCAGCTTGAAAATACAGGCCTTTTCTAGTTTCAGTCTTCCAGAAAATAATTTTACATTAAAACAGCTCAGAATGACTTGTAAGAAACACGAACGCGTTCCCGCAAAAGAAAATCTTTTCAAATCTATCTAAATATATATTAATATATTTTAGATATATCTATATCTAAAAATCTTCAAATGGTCTAAAAACTCTAGTGTCTCCCATCCCCCTTTTGTAGTGCCTTTGAGTTATTTCCATGGGGACCATGTCTGTGCATCGGCTGTTGTAAACGCTCCTGTTTTCCTAGGTCCCTGCTCTGGGCGTGAAGAGATGGGCCAGGGGTTACTGACAGGCCCTGGTACCGTGCTTAACAACACAGACTTCAGAGACTACTGAGTTTGGGAGATTATCTTCAGGGCCAGCTGTCATTTCAAAGCACAAGGTGAGATTCAGCGTGCCTTCCTATCTGCCATTACCACAGGTGCCCCGCAGTGACTTAAAGAAAAAGGACTTTTTGATTTTGGGGGAATAAGGTCAAAAGCCACCCCCAAAGCCATTTTTGAGCTGATAAGGGGAGTCTTATTTCAGTAAAAGGCACAGAGTTTTGAAATTAAGGTTAGAGCTGAGAGGAGGAAAGTTATGAATTTCTTTAATTCACTTGATCTAAAAACCAGAACACAGCTCAGAACTCAGTGTCCAAAATTTGGATCCAGGAAAGGTATTCCTTTGTCAGGAATTCTACCTGAAAGAGCAGAGGCATGCCTCTTCCTTTTTTTTTTTTGTTCCCATATATTCTACCCAGAAAACTCTTCTGGGGGGGCTCAGGGGTCAGGGAGAGAAGGAGGGGGCAGGAATCAAGAGGACTGAGGGTTAACTCTGTCCTCAGTGTCATCCACTAATGGATGGTCTCTTGTTTGTGAGATTAAAAAGAACCCATCCCAGGAACTAAGAGGCCTTTGAACAAGGCCCTTGAAGTCCAGCCCCAGCCTCTTCTGCAACCAAATAAATGCTAAAAAATGTATTTGCTGCTGTAGCAGTTTTAAAAAAGTGATATATACACATTTTTCTTTTTAAGAAAAAGCAGATTCTGCATCATGCCTCCCACTTAAAAAGTATAGGCCCATTCATCTTTAAAATGGAAGGCATGCTGCAACCTGGATGTACAGTATGCTAAATTAAATAAGCCAGTCACAAAAGAACACTGATTCCATTTACGTGAAGGACATAGAAGAGTCAATTCCTAGACACAGGGAGTAGAATCGTGTGGTTGCCGGGGGCTGGGGGGAGGGGGAATGGGAGTTATTGTTTAATAGGTACAGAGTCTCAGTTTGGGAAGATGAAAAAATTCTGGAAATGATGGTGATGGTTGCACAACAATGTGAGTGTACTTGATAGTACAGAACTGTCCACTTAAAAATGGTTAAAATGGTAAATCTGATGTTATGTATAATTTACCGCAATGCAAGACATTTTTTTTTAAGTGTAGGCCCTCATCTGGTGACAGTTCTCTTTTCTAGATATTTTAACCTGGTGTAATCCATGTCTGGTTCCCAAAATATACTGCAAGACTCGTAAATTTGGTTTGTCTCTTAGTAAATATCTTTTTTAAAAGTTTGTATATTTGAAAGTCGCCAAGAGAGTACATCTTACAAGTTCTCACCACAAGAAAAACAATTTGTAACCATGTGAGGTGACCGAAGTTAACTAGTCTTATTGTGGCGATCAATGCACAATATATACAAGTATCAAATCGTTGTGCTGTACACCTTAAACTTATACAATGTTATATATCAATAAAACTGGAAAAAAGGTTTGCTTGTCAAATTCTTGTGATGTATTTAAGGAGTCTGTTAATTAAGTTTAAACATAGTATATGAATAAAGAAATATTACATTAATATTGTATTAAAAACTCATAAGATCTGAATGATTCACGCTCATAAGTTTGGTTTAGCTCTTAGGAAATTTCTTCTGAATCGCAACTGGGAACATAACAATGACTCAAATCACACCCGCCGTCTGCCAGCTGCCTGCCCCCCGATGGAGGTTCACAGCTTATTTTTACAATTAGCCTTAAGCAAGAGTTGATTAAATGTTTGATAAAATAACTTCTTGGAGGACGCTGCTTTCCTCCTACTTTCCCACCCTCTTTCCCTCCTTCCTTCCCTCATGAACACCACATAAAAGTTTGTAATTTTTTTTCCTTCTTTTTAAAGTATTAGCATCAAAGTTGGATGAGAACTTCATTCCTTTCTGAATGCAAACTGCCCACGTTCCAGTCCAGAAATATCTCTGATCTCTCTCCAACCTAGGCAGTGACCTTTTGAAGAGCTGGCGTCTCATCCATCACCAAATCAGGGTCTAAGGTGCAAAGGACACTTCCTGTGTGTCTTTCCCCCTATGTGGTTGCTTCTTAGGGGGAGGTGGGCGGGGTAGCGCGCTGAGCAATGAAGCCCTCTTGTCCCCTAGTTCCTCTTTCTGTTTCTTCAGTTTTCACTTCCCTCCTATCAGAAACCCCCCTGTGGCTGTAACGCTTTCTCCCCTCCTTTCCCTGTCATATCTTTTGCGTGTCTTCCTTGACACCTCTTCCGGGCCGGTCCCCATCACCCCGCTACTGCTACTTTCTCTGTCTTCACATCTTGATTTCCATTTCCCCCAAGGTATTGGCAGACGGTTTCAATACTTTCAAGAGTACCCTTCACACTTGCAATCCCAGTTGGCCTTTCCTGGCGCTTTTTCACACTGCAGACATTGGGTGAAGGAGCAGGGGCTGCCGTCTGACTGCTGTCACTTGCCAGCTACCACCAGCCATCTGGGGTGAAAGGGAGAGAACTTGTGTGCAGTTCCCTGATGTTCCCTGGTGAGTCAGAGAGAGATTTTTGGGAAGCCTTTACCTCCCACTCTTTGTTGGAGCTACAGGTCCCCACTTCACCGCAATGGTGTCTTTTGGAAAAATAGAAATGAAATAATGTTGTATTGAGTAAGCTGCCTCTGAAGCCTAAAATCTCATCAGGGCCTTTGCTGCCTGTCAAAAATTCCAGTCCTGGGCTTCCCTGGTGGCGCAGTGGTTGAGAGTCCGCCTGCCGATGCAGGGGACACAGGTTCGTGCCCCGGTCCGGGAAGATCCCACATGCCGCGGAGCAACTAAGCCCGTGTGCCACAACTACTGAGCCTGCGCTCTAGAGCCCGCGAGCCACAACTACTGAGTCTGCGCGCCTAGAGCCGGTGCTCCGCAACAAGAGAAGCCACCGCAATTAAAAGCCCGCGCACCACAACAAAGACCCAACGCAGCCAAAAATAAAGAAATAAACAACAACAACAAAAAAAAACTTACATCTGCTAACCCCAGCCAAGGATTTTTAGGTCTCTGATTGAAGAACACCCTTCTCTCTAAAGTAGTTGTCTAGTCTTTATATAAACATGTGTTTGTAGAGTAAAAAGTTGCGTTTCTTGAAAACTAGTTCACGAGTTATTCAAACTCTCTTTCTTGGAGAAAATTAGGAAGGCATTTCTAAGTTTATGTGTAATATTCCTCCTATATTATAGGACCACCGAACAGGCCCACACCTCTGGCTTGCCCACTGATTTTTATAACTAAGAAAGTGAAAAGTAATTACAAACATCCAACAGGGTATAGGAAATCTATTTTCACTCAGTGTGCATCCTGGAGAATCATCCTGCTTCCATCCTAAATATCATTCCAAACTCGGCATCATTCAGCAGACTTTTAATTACGGCCCAGGGCTGTGGCCATGACGGCGTTTCCCATTTCATTTATCCATTTATTCAGTTTCCATACAAGTAGCTACTTCAGCAGCACTTTGAAATAGTTTTGTTTTCAAGATATTAATGGACATTCGTATATGAACCTACAGTTTACAGAATGCTCTACATCCATTACCTTTTGACTCCCTCCTAATCACTATAAGTAGCTGTGGTTTGTGAAAGGACTTTTAAAATAGTATCTGCAGCTGACATTTGCCTACAGATAAGTACTGAGGCAAGGGCTTACTTAATGAGGGGATTCCCAGGCAGTTCTCTGGGGATGTGCAGAAGATGCCATATTAGAATAGCCATAACTCCTCCCATTTTTGTTATTTTTGTGGAAATCTGTGAATAGCATTATCTTGAGTGTACTACATCCTGAAATACTCAAGTGGTTCTGAAAATGTACTAAGAAAAAGGTTATAAAGTGGATCAGTGGGAAAAAGGAAGAGGTTTAATTTATATATATATATATATATATATAATTTTTACATGTAATTTATATATCACAATCAAAATTACAAATAATAAAAGTATTCCTGTAAATTTTACAACCCAGAAGGCATTCAGTACCTGAGAGAGAATGAGAGAGAGAGAGCAAGAAAGCGAAAGGTGGGACCTTAAAAATCTTGGCTTTCTAAGATTTCTAAATCTTGGAACTTCCTTCCCTTAGAGACATAAATGGTGAGAACAGAAAACGTGAGGGCTAGAGGTAATCCTTCTCATAAAAATAAACATTCACACACACCACACACACACACACACACACGCACACACACACACACACACACACACACACTGCTTAAAACAGCTAGAAAGATTCTTCATTTCTTTTTTTCCTCCAAAATGTAAATGGCAGACTTTTTTATTCAACTGTATTTCAAGGGTAAGTTGACACTGGACGCCCCTGGTGGCGTAGTGGTTAAGAATCTGCCTGCCAATGCAGGGGACACGGGTTCCATTCCTGGTCCGGGAAGATCCCACATGCCTCGGAGCAACTAAGCCTGTGTGCCACAATTACTGAGCCCACACGCCTAGAGCCCGTGCTCTGCAACAAGAGAAGCCACTGCAATGAGAAACCCGTGCACTGCAACAAAGAGTAGCCCTCGCTCGCTGCCACTAGAGAAAGCCCATGCACAGCAATGAAGACCCAATGCAGCCAAAAATAAATTAATTGATTTTTTTAAAAAGGGTAAGTTGACACCATCATCTGAGAAGTTACTCCAGCCAGAAACTGGGCGTCACATTTAACATCGCCTCCATCCCACCCCCACTCATCCCAGCCAACCAGCCATTCAGCCTTTTCTATTCGACTTGTGAAATAAGTTTAAGGTCTGTCGATTTCTCTCCCTCCTCGTCCTAATCCAAGCCTCCACCGCTTCTGACCCGGATTCTCACAGAACCCGTCTCCCCGCTGCCAGTCCCTCCGTCCACACTGCACACCAGGAGCCGCCAGACAGACCTGCCATTGCAGAGTGAACGGCAGGAGGAAAAGCTTAGAACTTCAATGTATCTCATCCTTTAAAACGACTGTTCTGTATTTTATAATACACATAACATGATGTGTATGCAAACGTGCTTGTATTGGCATGCGGAATTTAAATGTTTTATTGATAGAGGTACACTCCTTAAAAAGTTTGGTGGGCACCACTCTATACAGCAGTCAGAGTGATTTTTAAAAATACATATCTGGTCATGTTAATTCTTTAGCTTAAACCATCCAATGGCTTCCCATCATCCACAGAGTCCAAAATCTGTGACAGTTCCTGCAAACCCTGAAGGACGTGTCTACATCTCTGTTCGCCCTGCAACCTCCTCCCTTTCCCGGGCGTGGGGCTCTGTCCCCCTGACTCTCTGCTCCTCCTCTGAAGCCACGTTTTTCCCCACAGGAAACCACACACGCCCTTCCCTCGGCCTCCACGAAGCTTTAGGTCTCGGGTTTAATGTTGTTTTCTTCCCTGACACCCCCTGCCCCGCACACCATCTCTCTCCAATCCAAATGTCCCTGGGTTCAGATCTCCTAGCGCCCTGCATTTTCCATCACGGGACTTGGCAGAGCTGCTATTATACGTGTATAGTTTTTGTTCACTGTCTTCCACACTAGGCCATAATCTTCAGGAGAACATGTTTGCCACTGTAACTCCCAGTAGCTAATAAGTACAATAAATGTTTGTTGAACAAAGAATGAATTCAAGTACCGATTCCCACCCACACACTTACTTCCAAAAGTTAGGGAGCCTCAGAGGACTGTCAGAGCATCGTCTCAGGGAATCTCTGGCCTTTCCAGGGTTCACCTGCCCCGCTCCAGAACACCTGAAGACTGGGCCCTGATGAGCCATCTGTTTGTCTACGAGGACTTTTGAGAGGCCCATGAACAATCCCTCCCCAGCACTGTCTGAAAAGCTTTATCACAGCACTTAGTGATGTGTAACCACCTCTTTCCGCTTCTGCTTCTACACCAAGACTGATTGTCTTCAGGACTTGAAGCTTCTCATTCATCTTTGGGAGTAAAAAGAAGGCATTTCACAAGTGACTGGAGATTTCTGGTGTCCCAAGTTCTTTTGTAAAAAAAAAAAAAAAAGTTTCAGCTTGTTTAATTTCCAGAATTCGCAAAAAGTTCAAGCTATCCCTTAGAACAAGGCAACTGTACTGGGTGGATATCTTTATTTTTTATTTTATTTTTTTGCAGTACGCGGGCCTCTCACTGTTGTGGCCTCTCCCGTTGTGGAGCACAGGCTCCGGACGCGCAGGCTCAGCGGCCATGGCTCACGGACACAGCCGCTCTGCGGCATGTGGGATCCTCCCAGACCGGGGCACGAACCCATGTCCCCTGCATCGGCAGGCGGACTCTCAACCACTGTGCCACCAGGGAAGCCCGGGTATCTTTATTTTTACAAAATTTTTATTGAAGTATAGTTGATGTACAATGTCGTATTAATTTCTGCTGTACAACAAAGTGACTCAGTCATAAATATATATATTCTTTTTCATATTCTTTTCATGACGGCTTATCACAGGATATTGAATATAGTTCCCTGTGCTATACAGTAGGACCTTGTTGTTTATTTATCCTGTATATAATAGTTTGCATCTGCTAATCCCACACTCGCAATTCATCCCTTCCCCACCTCCCTGTTCTCTATATCCATGAGTCTGTTTCTGTTTTGCAGATATGTTCATTTGTGTCATATTTTAGATTCTACATGTTAAGTGATATCATATGGTATTTGTCTTTCTCTGATTTACTTTGCATAGTATGATAATCTCTAGGGCCATCCATGTTGCTGCAAATGACATTATTTCATTCTTTTTTATGAATGAGTAATATTCCACCATAAATATACCACATCGTCTTTATCCATTCATCTGTTGATGGACATTTAAGCTGTTTCCATGACTTGGCTATTGTAAATAGTGCTGTTATGAAACAGGGGTGCATATATATTTTCTTTTTTTTTACTTTTAAAAATTATATATTTATACATATGAACAAGACTTACCAAAACATTAACTATATTTTTTTCTCTATAGAAGGATTACAGGTGATCTTTATTTCATGTTATGTTTATCTATGTTTCCCAGCTTCTATGGAGGTGTATACTAATTTTTTTTTATTTTTTAGAATTTTATTTTTTTATACAGCATGTTCTTATTAGTTATCCATTTTATACATATTAGTGTATACATGTCAATACCAATCTCCCAATTCACACCACTACCACCACCCCCTGCCACTTTCCTCCCTTGGTGTCCATACATTTGTTCTCTACATCTGTGTCTTTAATTTTGCCCTGCAAACCACTTCATCTGTACCATTTTTCTAGGTTCCACAAATATGCATTAATATACAATATTTGTTTTTCTCTTTCTGTCTTACTTCACTCTGTATGGCAGGCTCTAGATCCATCCACATCTCTACAAATAACCCAATTTTGTTCCTTTTTATGGCTGAGTAATATTCCATTATATATATGTACCACATCTTCTTCATCCATCATATGTTGATGGGCATTTAGGTTGCTTCCATGACCTGGCTATTGTAAATAGTGCTGCAATGAACATTGGGGTGCATGACTCTTTTTGAATTATGTTTTTTTCTGGGTATATGCCCAGTAGTGGGATTGCTGGATCATATGGTAATTCTATTTTTAGTTTTTGAAGGAACCTCCATACTGTTCTCCATACTGGCTGTATCAATTTACATTCCCACCAACAGTGCAAGAGGGTTCCCTTTTCTCCACAGCCTCTCCAGCATTTGTTGTTTGTAGATTTTCTGATGATGCCCATTCGAACTGGTGTGAGGTGATACCTCATTGTAGTTTTGATTTGCATTTCTCTAATAATTAGTGATGTTGAGCAGCTTTTCATGTGCTTCTTGGCCATCTGTATGTCCTCTCTGGAGAAATGTCTATTTAGGTCTTCTGGCCATTTTTGGATTGGGTTGTTTGTTTTTTAATATTGAGCTGCATGAGCTGTTTATATATTTTGGAGACTAATCCTTTGTCCATTGATTCATTTGTAAATATTTTCTCCCATTCTGAGGGTTGTCTTTTTGTCTTGTTTATGGTTTCCTTTGCTGTGCAAAAGTTTTGAAGTTTCATTAGGTCCCATTTGTTAATTTTTGTTTTTATTTCCATTACTCTAGGAGGTGGATCAAAAAAGATCTTGCTGTGATTTATGTCAAAGAGTGTTCTTGCTATGTTTTACTCTAAGAGTTTTATAGTGTCCGGTCTTATATTTAGGTCTCTAATCCATTTTTAGTTTATTTTTGTGTATGGTGTTAGGGAGTGTTCTAATTTCATTATTTTACATGTAGCTGTCCAGTTTTCTCAGCACCACTTATTGAAGAGACTGTCTTTTCTCCATTGCATATCCTTCCCTCTTTTGTCATACATTAGTTGACCATAGGTGAGTGGGTTTATCTCTGGGCTTTCTTTGACCATTGATCTATATTTCTGTGCCAGTACCGTATTTTCTTCATTACTGTAGCTTTGTAGTATAGTCTGAAGTCAGCTCCGTTTTTGTCCAGCTTTGTTTTTTTTCCCTCAAGACTGCTTTGGCTATTCCGGGTCTTTTGTGTCTCCATACAAATTTTAAGATTTTTTGTTCTAGTTCTGTGGAAAATGTCATTGGTAATTTGATAGGGATTGCACTGAATCTGTAGATTGCTTTGAGTAGTATACTCATTTTCACAATATTGATTCTTCCAATCCAAGAACATGGTATATCTCTCCATCTGTTGCTATCATCTTTAATTTCTTTCATCAGTGTCTTATAGTTTTCTGCATACAGGTCTTTTGTCTCCCTAATCAGGTTTATTCCTAGGCATTTTATTCTTTTTGTTGTAATAGTAAATGGAATGTTTCCTTAATTTCTCTTTCAGATTTTTCATCATTAGAGTATAGGAATGTAAGAGATTTCTATGCATTAATTTTGTATCCTGCAACTTTACCAAATTCATTGATTAGCTCTAGTAGTTTTCTGGTGGCATCTTTAGGATTCTCTATGTATAGTATCATGTCATCTGCAAAAAGTGACAGTTTTACTTCTTTTCCAATTTGTATTCCTTTTATTTCTTTTTCTTCTCTGATTGTCATGGCTAGGACTTCCAAAAGTATGTTGAATAATAGTGGCGAGAGTGGACATCCTTGTCTTGTTCCTGATCTTAGAGGAAATGCTTTCAGTTTTTCACCATTGAGAATGATGTTTGCTGTGGGTGTGTCATATATGGCCTTTATTATGTTGAGGTAGGTTCCCTCTATGCCCACTTTCTGGAGAGTTTTTATCATAAATGGGTGTTGAATTTTGTCAAAAGCTTTTTCTGCATCTATTGAGATGATCATATGGTTTTTAATTCTTCAATTTGTTAATATGGTGTATCACATTGATTGATTTGCGTATATTGAAGAATCCTTGCATCCCTGGGATAAATCCCACTTGATCATGGTGTATGATACTTTTAATGTGTTGTTGGATTCTGTTTGCTAGTATTTTGTTGAGGATTTTTGCATCTATATTCATCAGTGATATTGGTCTGTAATTTTCTTCTTTTGTAGTATCTTTGTCTGGTTTTGGTCTCAGGGTGATGGTGGCCTCATAGAATGAGTGCGGGAGTGTTCCTTCCTCTGCAATTTTTTGGAAGAGTTTGAAAAGTTTGGGTGTTAGTTCTTCTTTAAATGCTTGATAGAATTCACCTGTGAAGCCATCTGATCCTGGACTTTTGTTTGTTGGAAGATTTTATTAATTAATTAATTTATTTTTTCTGTATCGGGTCTTTGTTTCTGTGCGTGGGCTTTCTCTAGTTGTGGCAAGCGGGGGCCACTCTTCATCACGGTGCACGGGCCTCTCATTATCGCAGCCTCT
The DNA here is from genome assembly GCF_963924675.1 of Phocoena phocoena. Taxonomy (NCBI): domain Eukaryota; kingdom Metazoa; phylum Chordata; class Mammalia; order Artiodactyla; family Phocoenidae; genus Phocoena; species Phocoena phocoena. The sequence goes on along the minus strand of NC_089223.1, from coordinate 32,454,372 downwards.
CTTGTTGCAGAGCACAGGCTCCAGACATGCAGCTCAGCAGTTGTGGCTCACGGGCCTAGTTGCTCCGCAGAATGTGGGATCTTCCCAGACCAGGGCTCGAACCCGTGTCCCCTGCATTGGCAGGCAGATTCTCTACCACTGCGCCACCAGGGAAGCCCCATTGGAAGATTTTTTGTGTGTGTGTGTGGTAAGCGGGCCTCTCACTGTTGCGCAGCACAGACTCCGGACGCGCAGGCTCAGCAGCCATGGCTCATGGGCCCCACCACTCCACGGCATGTGGGATCCTCCTGGACCGGGACATGAACCCGTGTCCCCTGCATCGGCTGGCGTACTCTCAACCACTGTGCTACCAGGGAAGCCCCTGTTGGAAGATTTTTAATCACAGTTTCAATTTCATTACCTGTGATTTTTCTGTTCATATTTTCTTTTCTTCCTGGTTCAGTCTTGGAAGGTTATACCTTTCTCAGAATTTGTCCATTTCTTCTAGGTTGTCCATTTTATTGGCATACAGTTGCTTGTAGTAGTCTGTTAGGATGCTTTGTATTTCTGCGGTGTGTGTTGTAACTTCTTTTTCATTTCTAATTTTATTGCTTTGAGTCCTCTCCCTCTTTTTCTTGATGAGTCTGGCTAATGGTTTATCAATTTTGTTTATCTTCTTAAAGATTCAACTTTAGTTTTATTGATCTTTGCTATTGTTTTCTTTGTTTGTTTCATTTATTTCTGCTCTGATCTTTATGATTTCTTTCCTTCTACTCTCTAGTTCCTTTAGGTGCAAGGTTAGATTGTTTATTTGAGATTTTTCTTGTTTCTTGTGGTAGGCTTGTATTGCTATAAACTTCCCTCTTAGAACTGCTTTTGCTGTATCACATAGGTTTTGGATCCTTGTGTTTTCATTGTAAATTGTCTCTAGGTATTTTTTGATTTCCTCTTTGATTTCTTCAGTGATCTCTTGGTTATTTAGTAACATATTGTTTAGCCTCTGTGTGTTTGTGTTTTTTACATTTTTCCCCCTGTAATTGATTTCTAATCTCATAGTGTTGTGGTCAGAAAAGGTGCTTGATATGATTTCAATTTTCTTAAATTTATTGAGGCTTGATTTGTGACCCAAGATGTGATCTATCCTGGAGAATGTTCTGTGTGCATTTGAGAAGAAAGTGTAATCTGCTGTTTTTGGATGGAATGTCCTATAAATATCAATTAAATCTATCTGGTCTACTGTGTCATTTAAAGCTTGTGTTTCCTTATTAATTTTCTGTTTGGATGATCTGTCCATTGGTGTAAGTGAGGTGATAAAGTCCCCTACTATTATTGTGTTACCGTCGATTTCCTCTTTTATAGCTGTTAGCAGTTGCCTTATGTATTGAGGTGCTCCTATGTTGGGCGCATATATATTTATAATTGTTATATCTTCTTCTTGGATTGATCCCTTGATCATTATGTAGTGTCCTTCCTTGCCTCTTGTAACATTCTTTATTTTAAGGTCTATTTTATCTGATATGAGTATTGCTACTCCAGCATTCTTTTGATTTCCATTTGCATGGAATATCTTTTTCCAACCCCTCACTTGCAGTCTGTATGTTTCCCTAGGTGTGAAGTGGGTCTCTTGTAGACAGAAGATATATGAGTCTTGTTTTTGTATACATTCAGTGAGCCTGTGTCTTTTGGTTGGAGCATTTAATCCATTCATGTTTAAGGTAATTATCGACATGCATGTTCCTATTACCATTTTCTTAATTGCTATGGGTTTGTTTTTGTAGGTCCTTTTCTTCTCTTGTGTTTCCCACTTAGAGAAGTTCCTTTAGCATTTGTTGTGGAGGTGGTTTAGTGGTGCTGAATTCTCTTAGCTTCTGCTTCTCTGTAAAGCTTTTGATATCTCTGTTGATTCTGAATGAGATCCTTGCTGGGTAGAGTAATCTTGGTTGTAGGTTCTTCCCTTTCATCACTTTAAATATATCATGTCACTCCTTCTTGCTTGTGTAGAGTTTCTGCTGAGAAATCAGCTGTTAACCTTGTGGGTGTTCCCTTGTATGTTATTTGTTGCTTTTCCCTTGTTGCTTTCAATAATTTTTGTCTTTAGTTTTTGTCAATCTGATTATTATGTGTCTCGATGTGTTTCTCCTTGGCTGTGTCCTGAATGGGACTCTCTGTGCTTCCTGGACTTGGGTGGCTATTTCCTTTCCCATGTTAGGGAAGTTTTCGACTACAATCTCTTCAAAGAATTTCTCGGGTCCTTTCTCTCTCTCTTCTCCTTCTGGGACCCCTATAATGCGAATGTTGTTGTATTTAATGTTGTCCCAGAGGTCTCTTAGGCTGTCTTCATTTCTTTCATTCTTTTTTCTTTATTCTGTTCCGCAGCAGTGAATTCCACCATTTTGTTTTCCAGGTCACTTATCTGTTCTTCTGCCTCAATTATTCTGCTATTGATTCCTTCTAGTGTACTTTTCATTTCAGTTATTGTATTGTTCGTCTCTGTTTGTTTTTTTGTTTTTGTTTTTGTTTTTGCCGTATGCGGGCCTCTCACTGTTGTGGCCTCTCCCGTTGTGGAGCACAGGCTCTGAATACGCAGGCTCAGCAGCCATGGCTCATGGGCCCAGCCACTCTGCGGCCTGTGGGATCTTCCCAGACCGGGGCACGAACCCATGTCCCCTGCATAGGCAGGCGGACTCTCAACCACTGTGCCACCAGGGAAGCCCATCTCTGTTTGTTCTTTAATTCTTTTAGGTGTTTGTTAAACATTTCTTTCATTTTCTCGATCTTTGCCTCCGTTCTTTTTCCGAGGTCCTGGATATCTTCACTAACATTATTCTGAATTCTTTTTCTGGAAGGTTGCCTATCTCCACTTCATTTATTTGTTTTTCTGGGGTTTTATCTTATTCCTTCATCTGGTACAAAGTCCTCTGCCTTTTCATTTTGTCTTTCTGTGAATGTGGTTTTCCTTCTACAGGCTGCAGAATTGTAGTTCTTCTTGCTTCTGCTGTCTGCCCTCCAGTGGATGAGTCTAAGTAAGAGGCTTGTGCAAGTTTCCTGATGGGAGGGACTGGTGGTGTGTAGAGCTGGGTGTTCCTCTGGTGGGCAGAGCTCAGTAAAACTAATCCGTTTGTCTGCTGATGGGTGGGGCTAGCTTTCCTCCCTGTTGGTTGTTTGGCCTGAGGCGACCCAACACTGGTGCCTGCCCAGCTCTTTGGTGGGGCTAATGGCAGACTCTGGGAGGGCTCATGCCAAGGAATACCTCCCAGAATTTCTGCTGCCAGGGTCCTTGTCCTCACAGTGAGCCACAGCCACCCACTGGCTCTGCAGAAGACCCTTCAACACTAGCAGGTAGGTCTGGTGCTGTCTCCTATGGGGTCACTGCTCCTTTCCCTGGGTCCCGATGTGCACAGTTCTTTGTGTGTGCCCTCCAAGAGTGGAGTCTGTTTCCCCCAGTCCTGTCGAAGTCCTGCAATCAAATCCCACTAGCTTTCAAAGTCTGACTCTCTAGGAATTCCTCCTCCCGTTGCTGGAACCCCAGGTTGGGAAGCCTGACGTGGGGCTCAGAACCTTCAATCCAGTGGGTGGACTTCTGTGGTATGTGTTCTCCAGTTTGTGAGTCACCCACCCAGCCATTATGGGATTTGATTTTATTGTGACTGTGCCCCTCCTACCGTCTCACTGTGGCTTCTCCTTTGTCTTTGGATGTGGGGTATCTTTTTTGGTGTGTTCCAGTGTCTTCCTGTCAATGCTTGTTCAGCAGTTAGTTGTGTTTCCGATGCTCTCGCAAGAGGGAGTGAGCGCACACCCTTCTACTCCGCCATCTTGAACCAGTCTCTCTTTTCGAATTACAGTTTTATCTGGGTGTATGCTCAGGAGTGGGATTGCTGGGTCATATGGCAACTCTATTTTTACCTTTTTGAGGAGCCTTCGTACTGTTTTCCATAATGGCACCAGTTTCCATTCTGTGTGGGGTATCTTTATAAGGCTTATTTTGGTATATTAAATGCTTTTATCCTACCCTTCTTGAGAACTTGCTTCGTCGAGGGGGTAGAACAAGAGAATTAACTGTCTGCCTGGTTCTGCTTTTTTCTTCTCCCTCTTAGAGAAACTAACTTAAAAGAGAGGGTGACTCAGGAACTGAGCCTAAACCTGGAATAAACAGCAGAGAGTACGTGGATGCTGCTTTTGCCCACATCCACAAGGACATAAGAAAGAGAAGCAAAAGGAAAGAAAAGACATTCTTGATGCTCTTTGTGGTAATTACACAACATGGAAACATCAGAGAGTTAGAAAAATGCTTTCTTGGGACTTAGGATGGATTTAAAACAGAACAAGTAACTTTTTGTGTTAGGACAGCAATCTCATACAGATCACCTATATTCATATCTAACAGCTTCATCCGAAACACAGTATAGTTGATTCATGTAGTATCTTCCAGATTCTACACACAGGACAGCCTTAATCTTAGCCCCTGAGCTGTTTAACTTTTAAACTTGGATCCTAATAAGGGTTCGACTTGCTTGCTTCAGTACCAAGAACTGCAGTGGAACAGCTGCCATACAAGGGCAGGAAGGCTTCTAGGAGGGGTGGGGGAGGGGCGCCACTTCAGCACAGTGTTATGTAACCACAAGGGGGGCGCTGCAAAGGGAAAAGCTCCCTCTGCCTTGCTTCAAAGTACTGAATTCTAAAAATGTCTCAGAGACACCTAATAATCACATTTGAGTTGCTGGAGTTAGAAGCTTAAATATAATTAGACCCAGAAAATCAATTCAATCTGATGGGCTTATACGGCTGCTATTTTCAATAACTTTAGATACTTGTTGTCCCCAAGAAACAGTTGTAAAAATGTATGTACAGTATGTTTCAGCAGGAGAAATGTCAATTCCTTTTTCATTGACAATGAGTTATGCATGTTGATCTACCAACAGTCCCCAAACAAGTTGCATTCCAATAGGTCCTTTCTAAGTCAGTCGTTAGGCTGGAACATAGTTTCCCATGGAAACAATTTTAGATGTGGTGGTTCAGATGGCCAGATATGGCCAAAGAAGTCCATTAACCTAATTTTACTAAAGACCCTGACCACCATGGATGACAATGCTTTTCTGTAAGAAAATGTTTCCTAACCTCTGAGCTGGCCTCCCTGTAACTCATCTTCCCCTGTCCTGGCAGGAGTGCAGGAGGCCCTGAGTGCAGAGGCTGGCTGGGGGTGAGGGTAATGCAGGCAAGTGTAGGCTACTCCACAGCAAGACCAAGGGCTCCAAGGTGAGAGTGAGGTCTGGTGGTGCCCAGACCCTGGAAGGCAGTGCACCTGTGCAAGTAACCACCATCACTGTATTTGCAGTATTTTATTTTCTCCGGACGAGAACTTCCTAAATGTTCAGAATGACATGACTATCTTCTGCTGAGCCTATACTCTGTGCTAGAGCACAGTGTTAATTGCTGTATCTACATCATTTCTCTTAATTCTCCAAACAAACTCCAGATCTTTGAGGCCAGTTATTTTATCCAGATTCAAGAAACAGGGCGGGGGGAGGAGGGGCAATATAGGGGTCTGCGAGTGGGAGGTACAGACTACTGGGGGTGAGACAGGCTCAAGCCTATTATTGTACAACACAGGGAATAGAGCTGATACTTTGTAATAACTGTAAATGGCATGTATAAAAATTAAAAAAAAAAAAGAAAAAAGAAACAGGGCAGGAAGGCGTAGGGATGTTAAGTAACTTGCCTAAATTCACAGTGAGAGCCAGCACTTGAACTCAAGCTTGTTTGATCCAGATCCATACTGTTCTCCAGGGACTAAGGAAACACTTCCAACAGTCTACTGTTTATTTTCATTCAATGGTTTTCATTAAGACAAAATTATCCTGCTCAGCGAATGGATTGGATTAATTGATTCAAGAAATATTAAGTGCTTTATTTATATGTGGATGATGCAAGGAGGTATAAGCTGGGAATCTAGTGGATACAAAACATCCAAACACGAACATTATTTAGGTAACGTTACAAATGACCAGTGCCACATGAGTGGATATACCGTAACTTGTTATATAGAGCGATGGCTTACGGGAGGTTACTGTGAGCTGGTGTTAATAGAGAAGGCCTAATGAAGGATGCTGGACTTGAGCTGCTCCATGAAGAAATAGGGTTTTGATAGAGGACATGCCTGATGAAGGGCTCAGACGAGCAAAACTTGCATGCTAATGATCCTTCGATTAAGAGATGAGACTAGCTTAATTTGTATCATGATGCAGAGAAGTGTAAAATAAAATTGAAAAGTTGGGGCCAGATGGTGCAGAGACCTCTAGGATTTCTTTGTTGTAATTCAACTTTTTGAACAAGCAATATACAGTTAAAAATAAAATTTATAAAAAGGAACAGAGGAAAAATCCCTCCCTTTCACATAGGTAACCATTATTAAGTTTCCTGTGCATCCTTTCAGGTTTTCGTGTGTGTGTGTGTAGACACAAGCAATTATATGTGTTACTTTCCCCCTTTGTTAAAAGGTAGCAATATGGTCTGTAGAAATTTTGGATAGCAATAATTTACTATCGTATATATTTTTCTTACTATTTAAAATGATTATGTTTAATTATTAAAATATAATAGTGTTTCCCACTGTGGATTTATTAAACAGATATCAATAACTGGGAGCCAGAATAGGAACAGTCATTTCCAGAGGTGGACCCACCCAGGGTCAATTTTATATCTATGGAACTACATGCTAGGAAGTGTGGGTGTAGGCTGGTGTGGCAGTGCTCCTCTACCACATCACCCTAACACCTGTACACTCCTCACCTTGGCTTTCTTTAGTTTTATAATTCCCTGCTTGTGTGTCTGCCTCATTCACTTAACTGGAATCCTTTGAGGCAAGGACTATAGAACTCATTTATCTTCATATCATCAACATCTAATATAATGCCTGGCAAATATGAGATTATTAAATGAATGTTCAAATGATTTCATAAATAGAGAAAAAGTGACTGTGAGTAGCCTTCAAAAATGACTTAATTTATCTGAACCCTAGGATATTAGAATATTAGGAGAAGAAATGGTATTTTATCCTATCTGGTAATGTGGTCTGATGCAACACTGTGGAGGCGTGTAAAGAAAGATCAGACAGTAGAGAGGAAGAGTGAAGATACTGGGGGAGGGAAAGAGGAGACAAAATGAAGCAGAGCAAGTTCTTGGAGCAACCAGGAGGGAGCTGGGCCTCGGCAACAGTGGAGATGTTAGTCTAAGCAGAAGTATGGGTGTGAAAATAACTGGAGGTAGGGGGTTAGGGAGTTGAGATTATGCCTGAAGAGCTCATATTTTAAAAAAAATTTTTTTTAAATAAATAGAGAAAATTGAGGAAAGTAGAGTTGAATAGAGAGGCAAATGTTTGAAATAGTTTTAGGGACTGAGAGGAAAAGCTGATTGAAAGTAACAGCTGCTTTATAGCCTTTCTGGAATAAGGCCAGTTATAGCTTTAAGTAAAAGCGTTGATAAGCAATGCTGAGAGTCTATTTGAGGCAGGAGATTATGAAGTTGCAATTCTTTTGTGCCAAATAATATGTGAGGTGCCCTGGCCCTACAGAGATTAAAAATCAACATGCCCTCAAGTAGCTTTTGTCTAGTATGGAGAAGAGTATCTTCAAAATATATTTAGTTCCAACACTACCACCTTACTCTTTAAATGGTTTTATTATAACATAGTTAATATTGCCATATAATATGGCTGTCACTGCTTCTAAATATTGTCTATATGTGAGAAAAGTTAAGCAACCTCTTAGAAACTTTCAGATATGGTTATACAAAATAATTTTCATATCCAGGTACTTTAATCCCTCAAGCTGTGCTATGTCAAATGTCGACACCGTGCTAAAAAAGAAGTTATCTTTCTAAGTGCATTAAGAAAATTGCTGGGCTTCCCTGGTGGCGCAGTGGTTAAGAGTCCGCCTGCCGATGCAAGGGACACGTGTTCGTGCCCCGGTCCGGCGCGGAGCGTCTGGGCCCGTGAGCCATGGCCGCTGAGCCTGCGCGTCTGGAGCCTGTGCTCCGCAACGGGAGAGGCCACAACAGTGAGAGGCCCGCGTACAGCAAAAAAAAAAAAAAAAAAAAAGAAACTTGCTGTCATTGAAAGTATATTTCTATCTGTTAGAAACAAACAAACAGGCCATTTCAGTCCCTGTATATACAAGCTGATTTTATTAGGGTCCTTAAAGGCAAAATATTTGTTCCAGTTGACCTCAGAATCAAACCAAATCTGCTCGGATGGAAACTTGCTAATAAGCAAGTTAAACTCAGTCAGGTGTGGGTCCCTGGAGCTCACGTAACACAGGAAAAACATGTAAGCAAGAAGTACGTTTACTTAAACATGGTAACAACCACAACTGGACGGAAAAAAATTACACATCTGTTCAATTTAAATGTGTAAAAAGTTCCCACAGTTACTTTTCAAAATGTTATGAGAAACATGATGCCTTCCAAGTCCCGGCTTTCAAAATAATTTGCCCTTTCTGCATCAAATCCAGTCTCCAAACTGGTAAGGTACATTTTAGAGAGGTTTTTCAGAAAGCATTTGGGATTTCACTTCTAAAAGCTAACCTGAAGACACCTGAGTATTAATTACAAATTTTCTTTTTCATTAATAAATTTCAGCTAAAAGGCAATAATTTTTACAAATCTGTTTTTTTTTTTTTTTTTTGCGGTACGCGGGCCTCTCACCGTTGTGGCCTCTCCCGCTGCGGAGCACAGGCTCCGGACGCGCAGGCTCAGCGGCCATGGCTTACGGGCCCAGCCGCCCCGCAGCGTGTGGGATCTTCCCGGACCGGGGCACAAGCCCGTGTCCCCTGCATCGGCAGGCGGACTCTCAACTACTGTGCCACCAGGGAAGCCCTACAAATCTGTTTTTGATAAAAAGTTCCCAGATAATTTTTTACAAATCTTTTTATAATTCATTTCTGAAAACCCATGGAAAAAGCAATTTAAAAATTCCTCAAAGCTATTACCATTCCACTTCTTTTCTATAAAATCCAGCTTTATCTCATATTTCTTATATTCTTTTTAGAGGATCAGTTCTTCACGAATAGGGACTCTTCTCTTTTATCTTTAGTCAAGGAATTCATCTTTGAAACTCCCATAAATGTGCAAACAGATATTTGGAAATGTTCTTTAGAGGCCAGGTAGTTCCAGTGTTATCAATACAAAAATTGTTTCAGAGCAAATGAAAGAAAACTTGCAAATCATTTTTAAGAAGTTATAAAGCAGAAACTAACATAACATTGTAAAGCAATTATACTCCAATAAAGATGTTTAAAAAAAAAAAGCAGTTATAACATTGATACCTAAATCTGAAGAGACAGCACATAAAGAAAAAATTAGAGACCAGTATCACTTATGAATATTGATGCAAAAATTCTAAATAAACTATTAAAAATCTCTAATATCACATTAAGGAAATAATTCACCATGACCAAGTAGGTTTTATGCCAGGAATATAGGGATAGTTGAGTGTTAGGAAATATATTAATATCATTCAACTTATTAATAGATTTCAAAAGAAAGATCATATGCTTATCTCCATGGATGGAGAAAACTGACAAATTCAACAAGCGTTCCTTATACAAATCCTTGAGAAAACAGGACTAGATTAATACTTCCTTAATATTAACAATTATATATTATAAAAGGCCAGCATTTTACTTAATGCAGAATTACAAAGGCATTCCTACTAAGGTCAGAAGACAGATGTTCTCTATCTCCACTACAGTTTTATGAGTGGTATTAGCCAATGCAATTAGATACGAGAAAACAATTAGAAACATAAGAATTAGAAAAGAAGAATTAAAACTATGTCTATTCATAGAGAATGGATTTGAGGACATGGGGAGGGGGAAGGATAAGCTGGGACAAAGTGAGAGAATGGCATGGACATATATACACTACCAAACGTAAGATAGATAGCTAGTGGGAAGCTGCTGCATAGCATAGGGAGATCAGCTTGGTGCTTCGTGACCACCTAGAGGCGTGGGATAGGGAGGGTGGGAGGGAGACGCAAGAGGGAGGAGATATGTATAGCTGAGTCACTTTGTTATAAAGCAGAAACTAACACACCATTGTAAAGCAATTATACTCAAAGATGTTAAAAAATTAAATTAAATTTTAAAAAATGGAGACCGTTGATAATATCACAAAGCAAAAAAAAAGTTTAAAAAAACCTCACGGGCCCAGCCGCTCCAAGGCATGTGGGATCTTCCCGGACCGGGGCACGAATCCGTGTCCCCTGCATCGGCAGGCGGACTCTCAACCACTGCGCCACCAGGGAAGCCCCCTTTAATTTTGTTTCTTATCTCAGAAGTCTCTTTCAAGAATTATCTATTGGTTAGAGAAGATCTGAAGTTCAGTAATCCCCTTATTTTCCCTTCAGTTTTTAGTTATGTTACATTTACAGCTATTTATTTATTGATATTTATTGATGTTTTTATTTTGGAATAGAAAATAAAGTGTTAATTTTCAAAGATTAAAAAAAAACTATGTTTATTGAAGATGATATGATCTTGGAAAACCTCAAAGAATTAATTATAAAACAAACTCAAAGAAAAAAGAACTTAGCAAGATAGCAGCATATAAAGTTAATATGCAAAACCCAATGGCCTTCAGATACATAAATAATGACCAGTTAGAAGATAAGATGGAAGAGAAAACTCCATTTAAAATGGCAACAAAAAAAGATAAAATACTTAAGAAACACTTAAGAAATACAAAAATTTTATATGAAGAAAACTTTATAGTTTTCCGGAAAACTTAGAGTTTGCTGGAAAAACATAAGAGCATGTTTGAGCAAATGGAAAGACATCCCTTGTTCTTGAATAGAATGTTTCATCATCAAGATATCAGGTCTATATTAATTTAAAATTTTAATACAATCTCAATAAAAAAAATAGCACCTGGATTTTTTTTTCTGGAATTTGAAAAGTTGAAACTAAAGTGTGATCTCAAGTCAGTTGTCAACTTGGAGCAAAACTGTGACTTAAGGAAGAAAGCTGTATTTGGCATTCCTCTCAGAAATGAACTCGCCACCACTGAGCCAGTCCTATTCACCTCTAGCAGATTTGCTGCCATGTGGGTTGCTAAATCAGCCAGTTTCCAAAAGAAGCTGGAAATCTCAATTTGCATGTGACCTTTTACATGTGAATATGTTGACAACTAATTTAAATTAAAAATAAAACACCGGTTAGGCAAAATAAAATACATCTCGCAGGTCATATCTAGACCACAGGCGGTCAGTTTTTGGTCTGTTGGAAGTTGGCAAACTTTTTCTGTAAAGCGTCAGATGGTAAATATTTCAGGCTTTGTAGGCTACATACAGCCTCTGTTGCATACTCCTATTTTTACATCATTAAAAATGTGTATAAAAGGCATTCTTAGCTCAAAGGCTGTAAAAAAACAGGCCTTGGATTTGGCGCTCAGGGTGGCAGTTTGCCATTCTTGGTTAATAGAAATCATTAGCCTTGAGATTCAATGAATACTTTCAAAGATAGCCATATTACCTGAACTCTCTTACAAATAATTTTTAAAAAGTCAAGCTGGGATAAACATAATATAAATTCACTGCAGTGGACATCTCGTAATGCAGTACATTTCCCTCCCAATATTCAGGAAGCACATCCTGAAAGGGAGTTTATGTATAATTTTAAGACACCTTCCCCCCATCTGTCACAATGTAACTGCTCTTACAAATGATGCCATATTAGCTGGAAAATGCTTTCTATTTTACTCCAATCATGTTCGCAAAAAAAAAAAAAGCCCCAGTATTATTGGGTTTACAATTTAGATCTTTCTGCTCAGGAATTATTAGGGTGGTTCTTGCTTCTTGGCTGTCAGCTGTACACATTTCCTTTTCTAATCCCTTAGAATCATGTTTGATAAAGTTTAGGATAATAGCACCTATTTATGAGACAGACCAAGAACTTTATAATCCTATTAGACTAATGATGCGGCAAATATCAGAGGAAAAGTCATATCCAATTCATCCTTATGGATTGCTTTGGTCCTGGCCCAACCTCAGAAGTGACATTTCAGTGATCTGACCTGGCCCTGAACCATTGTGAAACTTACTAGGAAACTGTAAAATCTTTTCTAGAATCCTTTAAAAATAAGACAGGTAGTGAGATTTTAAAAATAACTACATGTGAAGAAGATTGATAAGATGGAAATCAGCTCTCAAATACCTTTTACACTTCACAGTTCATTGAAACGATACTGGGAGTATCAATTATAACATTTACTGAATCAAATTTGATCCTGGATCACTAGTCATTTGACTCTAGGTCTACCTAAGTTGCCCTCAGTCTTCAGATCAATTACAAAACCAACCCAGGACGAAGGATTACTTAGAGTTTGGCTGGACCAATGCCCCTGGGCTTCTTAATCAGTATCTCTAATTACAGGGCAGAGCAAGCTCAAAAGCAGCTCTTCAAGATGAAGAACAGCTGATGTGCTGGAATAGGCAAAAGTCAACTTAGTGAGCCAGCTGTTAACATCACTAAGATTAAATTACATAAACTATGATGAACTATATTACATGAAAAACAATGGTACTGGGCTTCCCTGGTGGCGCGGTGGTTGGGAATCCGCCTGCCGATGCAGGGGGCGCGGGTTCGTGCCCCGGTCCGGGAGGATCCCATGTGCCGCGGAGCGGCTGGGCCCGTGGGCCATGGCCGCTGAGACTGCGCGTCCGGAGCCTGTGCTCCGCAACGAGAGAGGCCGCAGCGGTGAGGGGCCGTACCGCAAAAACAAAAAACAAAAAACAAAACAATGGTACTAAAACTAAAAACTCAACACTCCCTAATTATTTTACATTTTACCATTATCTGTGCTCTTGAGATTTACATCTATTGTATATGCACGGTAGAAATACTATACAACAGTATGCTACTGAGCATCTTTCCCCAACCCTGCACTGTCACCATGTTGGTAATCTGAAATTGGCTATGCTGGGAGTATTTATACCACACAGATAGGCAAATTCTATAAACCAGGCCCCACTCCACTTTCCAAAGAGTCAGTTTAGTTAAACATCCACCAGCACATTTCTGGCTTAGGAGGATACCACAGCCTCTAAATAGCTCATGAACAGACTCCATCTCAATCATTCTTGTGCTAGACCCATAAAATATTCAAAAAAAAATTTTGAAGTTGTCTAAATATTTATGAAATAGAATCTTTTAAGGGATCACTAGAAATGGATTTCTTTTTGAACATACAACATACCTTCTCTCTGAACAAGGAAGCATCTTTCAATTTTTAAAATTATTTTTGGCCACACTGAGTAGCTTGTGGGATCTTTTTTTTTAATTAATTAATTTTATTTATTCATTTTTTTGGGGGCTGCGTTGGGTTTTCATTGCTGCATGTGGGCTTTCTCTAGTTGAGGCGAGTAGGGGCTACTCTTTGTTGCGGTGTGTGGGCTTCTCACTGTGGTGGCTTCTCTTGTTGCGGAGCACAGGCTCTAGGCGCACAGGCTTCAGTAGTTCTGGCACGCAGGCTCAATAGCTATGGCTCGTGGGCTCTAGAGCACAGGCTCAGCAGTTGTGGTGCGCAGGCTTAGTTGCACAGCGGCATGTGGGATCTTCCCCGACCAGGGCTCAAACCCGTGTCCCCTGCATTGGAAAGTGGATTCTTAACCACTGCACCACCATGGAAGCCCTAGCTTGTGGGATCCTAGTTCCCCGACTAGGGATCAAACCTGGGCCCCTGGCAGTGAGAGCGCGAAGTCCTAACCACTGGACTGCCAGGGAATTCCCAGAAGCACCTTTTCTAATAAATAGCAAACTGGGTCTGAGAAATCGTGGAATTCCCATTAGTGTATTAGGGAAAGGCTTACGATGGGTTATTTTTATTTTTTGTCCTTTGTCTCTCACCTCAAATACTTTCTCCTGTGAGAAGAGCTATTGCCCGAAGGCAACAAAGACTGGCCTTGAGAACAAACAAAGTTGGACCAATAAGCTCCCCGCCCACATCCAGGAAGTGATTAAGTAGGTCTAGGGCAAGTCCATGCAATACAAAGACCAGATTCACTAACAAACGGCATGAATACCATCTGGGTCATTTCAGACATGCGGAGTACCTCATTCAAGTTACTCAAAAGAATATCAAAATTGGACAGTGTGAAAAAAAATTAAGGCATATGTGTAACGGGCATTACACACATTAGTTTTTTTTTAAGGCATTTTTTAAAATTAATTTTATTTATTTAGTTTTGGCTGTGTTGGGTCTTTGCTGCTGTCGCAGGCTTTCTCTAGTTGTGGCAAGCAGGGGCTACTCTTCCTTGTGGTGCAGGCTTCTCATTGTGGTGGCTTCTCTTGTTGCGAAGCACAGGCTCGAGGAACGCAGGCTTCAGTAGTTGCAGCACGCAGGCTCAGTAGTTGTGGCTCGCAGGCTCAGTAGTTGTGGCACGTGGGCTTAGTTGCTCTGTGGCATGTGGGATCTTCCCAGACCAGGGATCGAACCCGTGTCCCCTGCATTGGCAGGCGGATTCTTAACCACTGTGCCACCAGGGAAGCCTCCACACATTAGTTTTGATTTTTCTTTTAAGTTTGTCTTGGAGTGCCTGCAAATACACTAAATGCCTAAGCTGAACCGGAAAAAGATATATACACAGGGCATACATTATTTTTAACCTCCTCTTTTTTAGGTAGTTGAAAAAAAAATCCCTGAACTCTTGCTGGTTATGTGTGCTATACTAACACCACTATATCATCTTATAGAAAGTGCATAAATCAGGACAAAGGGCCACGTGCTTGTTCTTTACAGTAGAAAGGCATCAAACATTCAAAAGAAAGTAGTTTTCATGTCTGAGGAATTACTACCTAACTCCAAGTTTGAGGAACACCAACTTTCTGTATTTTTTCCTGTGGGAAATTTGCAAATATGATGCTATACACTGAAAATCACTCACTCACATTTTTCCACTAAATACTGAGAAATAGTAAAGCAGCCATTAGAGTTTTTAAGGTTGTTTCCAAGCATGTATGTATGGGTGTATAGGTATAATACAGCCTTCAAAATTACCCTTAGTTCTTAATATTTAATATTTGAGAGAAACTAAAAAATGTTATCATGTCATGGGCTTTAATCTATAAAAAATTATTGGCAAAACTAAAAGGTGGATGACTTTACTTGCATTCTCCTACTCTAATGAGCACTGAGAGAACATGGCTATTATTCTGCTTTTGACTGATCAAAAAGAGTGCAAAACATCTACACTTTATACTTTATTTAAAATTAATAAAACAAACACAGTTATAGGTAAATGAAAATTCAGTACATTTAGCTGGATAATATAAAAGTTTACATATTCACAAGCACATAGCTCCTTCACTGACACCAAACATTTTAATCTATGTAGTCAAAGTCTTCTGGAATTCCAAAATTTTTATCAATTTTATTTTCTTCGAGCCCAAATTTTCTTTTGGCCCAAGATTTTATTGCAAATATGTTATCTATAAAGAAAATTGAGAAATATTTTTGAGAATTGAAAACATAATCACAAAACATTTCAAATATAATTACATTCAGCATTTTTTTTTACTTCTATTACTTTTAGAAGTATCAAAATAAGGAGTTTTCTGTATTTTCAAGAGTAGCAGCAATTAACTTCAGAAGAAAGAAAAGATTTAATGATTATTTTGAATAAACAGATTTCATATTAAAAAATTCAGTAGGGGGCTTCCCTGGTGGCGCAGTGGTTGAGAGTCTGCCTGCCGATGCAGGGGACACGGGTTCGTGCCCCGGTCCGGGAAGATCCCACATGCCGCGGAGCAGCTGGGCCCGTGAGCCATGGTCACTGAGCCTGCGCGTCCGGAGCCTGTGCTCTGCAACTGGAGAGGCCACAGCAGTGAGAGGCCCGTGTACCGCAAAAAAAAAAAAATTCAGTAAATTAGTTGCCACTAAAGAATACCCAACTTAAAGAATAATTCAAAGCCAGGGAGAGGTTAATGGTGCCTCTTCCACATTTCCACAGCAAAGGCAGGATTCTGTTACCTCAGGAATTAGAGTTGCTCCTGTTCCCAAATGGAACCCCCTTCCCTCCCCCACAGAGAGAATGGCTTCCAGACAATCCGGCCAGGGAGAAGGGGTGAGGAGGAAGGAAGGGATTCTCTTAAGACTAAAAGAGGAACAGATATATCCTGAATGTCTTCTAGGGAATTTAAATGCAGTTTACCACTGAAAAGTGTTACATCTATATAAAGGGATTTAACCCAAGGAAATAAATTGTGTACAAAGATTTATGAGCAAATCTTCATCCCAGTGTAACAAAAGAAAAAAATAAAAGCAATCAAAAAATCTAGAAACTATAAATGCTGGAGAGGGTGTGGAGAAAAGGGGACACTCTTGCACTGCTGGTGGGAATGTGAGTTGGTACAGCCACTATGGAGAACAGTATGGAGGTTCCTTAAAAAACTATAAATAGAAAGACCATACGACCCAG
Source organism: Phocoena phocoena (assembly GCF_963924675.1). NCBI lineage: Eukaryota > Metazoa > Chordata > Mammalia > Artiodactyla > Phocoenidae > Phocoena > Phocoena phocoena. The sequence continues at coordinate 32,437,928 of NC_089223.1, read as the reverse complement.
CAATCCTACTACTGGGCATATACCCTGAGAAAACCATAATTCAAAAAGAGTCATGTACCAAAATGTTCGTTGCAGCTCTATTTACAATAGCCAGGACATGGAAGCAACCTAAGTGCCCATCAACAGATGAATGGATAAAGAAGATGTGGCACAGATATACAATGGAATATTACTCAGCCATAAAAAGAAACGAAATTATTTGTAGTGAGGTGGACGGACCTAGAGTGTCATACAGAGTGAAGTAAGTCAGAAAGAGAAAGACAAATACCGTATGCTAACACATATATATGGAATCTAAGAAAAAAAAATGTCATGAAGAACCTAAGGGTAAGACAGGAGTAAAGACACAGACCTACTAGAGAATGGACTTGAGGATACAGGGAGGGGTAAGGGTAAGCGGTGACAAAGTGAGAGAGTGGCATGGACATATTTACACTACCAAATGTAAAACAGATAGCTAGTGGGAAGCAGCCGCATAGCACAGGGAGATCAGCTCAGTGCTTTGTGACCACCTAGAGGGGTGGGATAGGGAGGGTGCAGGGGAGGGAGACGCAAGAGGGAAGAGATATGGGAACATATGTATATGTATAACTGATTCACTTTGTTATAAAGCAGAAACTAACACACCATTGTAAAGCAATTATACTCCAAGAAAGATGTAAAAAAAAAGCAATCTAAATGTCTAATCAAGTAGAAGGGTGTCAATGCATAGGCAATGAAGGATGCAAGGCAGTACCAACGTGCTCACAATGGCTGCACTGAGGGAATGGGAATGATGGTGAGTTTTCTTTTTTTAATTTTACACATTCTCTTTAATGTACATATACCATCTTTATAATGAATATGTGTTATAAATACAGAAAAGTAATGGTGTACAGTTTTCTGGTTCAGAGTATTCTATAAAACATTAAGCACTGTGTTAGTTGTGATAATGAAATGAAGGGTTAAAGTAGGTTCTTTTGGAGTGTTATTGGCCGAATTATCACCTCCCCCTAATTCATATGTTGTAGTCCTAAACCCCACTACCTCAGAATATGATTGTACTTGGAAATTGGGTCTTTAAAGAGGTGATTAAGTTAAAATGAGCCCACTGGGATGGGCCCTAATCCAATCTAACTGGTGTCCTTACAAGAAAAGGAAATGTGGATACACTGAGACACCAGGGCCAGGCATTGGAAAGACTCTGTCAGGACACAAGGAGAAGAAGCCAAGGAGAGAGAGGCCTCAGGAAAAACCAAGCCTGCCTACACCTTGAGTTTGGACTTCCATCCTCCAGAACTGTGAGAAAATCAATTTCTTTATTTACACCACCTGGTCTGAAGTATATTGTTATGGTACCATTAGGAAATTAATATATGAAGTTCAGTCAGTCTTAAAAATATTGCTTTAGGAAGTTTAATTCCAAGTATCAAATATTGATAACTAAATGTTTGGAACGAAGTTCACTGCTGAGGTGAATACTACTATATCAAATAGAATAATGTTAACAAAATGTCCTCATTTCGTTAAATAAAGAGTTATAGGATATCAACAGATATTAAAATAAATCTTTATGTAATGATCTAAACCAAATCTCTACTTTTCATAAGAACCTAAGAGAGAATACTAATAGCATGAGGTACTCTAGAATAATCTGTTTAATTTGATTAGTGTCTGCACAACCTGTGCAATCTTGACAGTCACAACCAAATACTTATAGAGGGCCCATTGCTACGTAAGACAGCTATTAAGTGTATTACAGGTATTCCAGAATATAAAGAGCCTATGCCTTCAAACTGACACAAGAGTAGAGAGAGAAAAATCAATTTATCACTAAACAATTCCAAAGTGATATGTATGTTAGAGAGAAAAGATCAAGTGTTATGTGTAGAGCTTGTACAATAGGCTCCAAGAATACAGAAAGATTTCCAGAAAACAAGAGGACAGATGCAACGCTGTAGGAGCCTTGGAGGAATGTATTTCAATCCGGGAACAGGAGAGAAGAAAACGAGGCACCATAGTAAGACTAGAGCCTCTGCAGGAAGGAGTTCCTGGTTCATGTGAGGGCAAGAAACCATTTTATTATAAACCTTCAAAGATTAAGAACAAACAAAAGAATAAACAAATAAAAAGCCTCTGTATACAATGCTTAATGGACCAGTTCAAAAAGACTCTGATTAAATATGTCCTTGGGCCACTCAATGTCTGCCTTCAAGACAAAGTCACCCGCAATCTTGATAGTTCATCCCTGTCAACTAATTTTTCTATTGTGTGGAAATGTTTATGAAGGGATAAAAAATACTTTTATTTTTAAAGAAACAACCTTAAGACTGGTAGAATTAATATTAATTTATATGGTGGCAAACCCAAGATATATACAGGAATAGGATGGGCAATATCACATGCATGAGTCTATGTTAGAACCTCACAACATCTTTCCCCCCTCACTCATTTAGATGCCTCTCATACAAAGTCATAAAAACTCCACTATCTTAGTTATTAGGCAAGGTTTTATATAATTTGATAAATCACTTTTAAAGTTACCTAATGTCACAAAACATTTAGATACTATATTTCTCGTTATATTTATACCCTGAGGTGACTTCTCATTCTATAAAATTGAAATACTGAATTACTGAACAGTAAGTATGCTCAATTTAAAATACATTTTAGGGACCTTTTCAGTATAAAGAAACCAAATCTTAACTAATGATTATATAACGATCTTCAGTTATAAGTATTATTGATGTTTTCTTTTTGTTTGTTTTGAAAACAGGAAGATTTTCTGAGGTCTAATTCGTTTTAACTCCATGATTTTTTCATAACACTTTTATGTTGGAAGGAGCAAGCTGTAAACTCAAATGGAAATATGTTTTTTTGTTTGTTTGTTTTTGCGGTACGCGGGCTTCTCACTGTTGTGGCCTCTCCCGTTGCGGAGCACAGGCTCCGGACACGCAGGCTCACGGGCCCAGCCGCTCCGCGGCATGTGGGATCCCCCTGGACCGGGGCACGAACCCGTGTGCCCTGCATTGGCAGGCGGACTCTCAACCACTGCACCACCAGGGAAGGGAAGCCCCCGGAAATATAGTTCTTAACAGCTGTTTCTACTGTTCTGAAAATATTATCCTTTCCGTGTGATTTAAAAAGTTTCAGGTTCTTTCTCAGCTAATAACACAAGGGAAAAAAAAGTTGTTCACGTTTTTTTAATTACAATTTTTGAAGTTTCTGATCAACTGGAAAACATGAAAGGATTTTTTTAAGAGACAGGGAAAAGGGCAGTATTTGTTTATCAATGTGTCTAATGGTGTGCTAAACGGCTTACAAACTGTTTTATTTAATCCTTCCAAAATGTGAGGTAGATATTATCCACATTGAACAGATGAAGAAGCAGGGTCAGAGAGGTTCAATAAATCACATGGCAAATAAGGAGAACAACCTGGATTCCTTTGAAAGCCAAGTTTACACAGGCTGCCTGTGCCTACTGTTTGCTGAGCTGCTTTGTTAATTAGGGGAAATCATTTTGTGACTCTTGTCTTATTTTTAACCTAAAAATCCACTTGCCTTTTTACTTACTCAAAATTTTATATTTCTCAAACCTATATGATATCACTGTATTTATTATTTATTTATACTTTATTGGACACACATTTCATTATTCTCTTTTATTTAATGTTAGTTTGCTGTTTTTACCCTCCTCTGTTCTTATCACTAAAGCATTACACAATTTAGGAAATAACTTTGTAATAAATAAGACTGCAATTTTATAGGGACCAAAGGCCAGTTATATTGATTTTATCAGTGTACTTAATTCTAAAATAGACAAGGAAAAACGATTCTTAAGTTTTCTGTGAAATACAGAGGTCTGGACATGGAATCAGGGAAATCTGGCTCTAATCCCTGTTCTTCCAGTGACTAATCACCTTTGACTTAAGGCAGCTACTTCAAGCTTTCTGCATCTCTGTGTCAATGCAATCTTATCCATGCTGTCCCACGGAAACAGAATAAGTGTAACACATATAAAGGCATTAAAGACTCTTACCAGGATGGAAAGGTTCAATTACCATTATTTCATAATTAAATACTGAAAAAACATCAGTGTAACTTCTAGACAATAATATTATTTATTGTTTTAACAATAATAATCATACTTGTATATAATTCATAACAATCATTATTTATTAATGTTCTTCTAAATTTTAAGACACATAGATAATGCCTCATTAGTTCCCATTTCTTAGTATATACCTGGTATAGACCAGAGGGTGTATCCATTGGCAAATGGATTAATGAGGCATTTACATGAAAGCAGGTACACAGAGAAGACTACCCCATGTGGTGGGTGAGAGCTTGGACTCTGAAATCTAATTCCTGTTCCACTGCCTAGCACCTGTGTGACTGTGGGTTCCTAGTGGCCTCAGTTTCATCTCTAAAATTAGGGATAATAATCCTATCTACCTCATAAGATTGTTGTGGAGATAAAATGAGAATGCAGCACAGACATGCTTTATAATGCCCGGCTCATAATCAGTCCTTGACAAATGTTTGCAATTATTATTATGAGCAAGAAGACAAATCTTTAGGATTGCATGAAACTCTTAAAAGTTGTATCTTGCATTAATATATAAGAAGGTTAAGTGATTAGCCCAAGTGATTTATCTGGGAAAAGTTACACAAAACTTAAAATAATCATTGGTTTTACAAAAATGCCTTACACTTTACAAAATGACTCATAATAAGATTTTTAAAATTCCTCAAGTAAATGAAATGATTTAAGATATAAAAACTTGATTAATACATACACTTTCAGAAATGTCTTTTCTTGAACTTAACCAGGCACAATAGTTCCTGCATTTCACATCATAGTAAGTGTACAAGAGTTTGACTAGTTTATCAGTGCCACTGTAATACATACCAGTCCATCTGTTAGCAGCTTCTTTGGCCACTTCATTTGCTTGACCTGAAAAAAACCCAACCATATATATACAGATTCATCCTTTTTGGAAAAAAAAGCTCAAATAGTGACACTGTATCTCACAAACCTGCTCAACTTCCCAAGGAAATTTTAGATAGTTGCAGTTATCTTAGTCATGAATAGAAAGTCAATGTGAACAATTTCCCTTTCCTAAATGTCCACTATTATGGTACTTCCTCTTTAAAAACATGTTTAACCGAGATGTTTCTCAAATAATTTACACCAGAAGAAAATAAAATAATTTAAGTTTAATGATAAGCATTTCAGTGTATACATATTAGACAACAATAAACTTGACAATATAATTTTAATGGCCATACAGTAGCCCTGAAGGAGGAAGTATTTACTTTATATTTAATTATACTTCTTGCTATTAAATGTTATCTGTATCTATATGATGTCGTTCAAGTTAATCTACACAGCACATAACAATGCCATGATCACCTGGGCATAAATAGTATTCATAATGATAGCATTTATTTATTTATTGAAATACAAGTTATATACCAAAGAATTCACCATATTAAAGTGTATTATTCAGCGGTTTTTAGTATATTTACAAGGTTGTACAACTATCACCGCTACCTAATTCCAGAACATTCTCATCACCCAAGAGGAAATCCCATACCCATTAGGAGTCACTCCACTTCCCCTTACCCCCATCCCCTGGAGACCACTTACCTACTTTCTGTCTCTATGGATTTGCCTATTCTGGACATTTCATATAAATGAAATCATATATGTCTGGCTTCTTTTCACTTGGCACAATGTTTTCAAGGTTTGTCAACTGTAGCATGTATAAATACTTCATTCCTTTTTACTGCCAAATAATATCCCATTGTATGGCTACACCACATTTTGCTTAGTCACTCACCAGTTGATGGACATTTGGGCTGTTATTACTAATATGAATAATTTAACAATTTTTGTGTGAACATGTTTTCAATTCTTTTGGGTACATACCTAGGGGTGGAATTGCCAGCTCAAATGGTAACTATACATACAACATTTTGGGGAACAGATAACTTGTTTTCCAAAGTGGTTGCATCAACACACCATTGTAAAGCAATTATACTCCAATAAAGATGTTCAAAAACAAAAACAAAACAAAAAAATGTGGCTGCATCATTTTCACAATCCCACCAGCAATCTAAGAGTTCCAACTTCTCCACATCCCCACCAATAATTATTTTGCCTTCTTTTTATTATAGCCATCCTAATGGGTATCTCATTGTGTTGTGATTTGCATTTCCCTAATGACTAATGATGTTGAGCATCTTTCCATATGCTCATTGGCCATTTGTATATTTTCCTTGGAAAAATGTCTATTCAAATCCTTTGTCTGTGTTTAAATTTTTTTTATTGTTGAGTCTTAAGAGTTTTTTTAATGTATATTTTTGATATTGGACACTCGTCAGATACAGGATTTGCAACTATTTTCTCTCATTCTGTGGGTTTTCTTTCCACTTTCTTGACAGTGTACTTTGACACACAAAATTGTTAATTTTGATGAAGTCAAATTTATCCACTTTTTCTTTGGTTGCTTGAGCTTTTGATGTCATATCTAAGAAAACTAGGCTACAGAGACACACATCTATGTTTTTTTCTAAGAGTTTTATAGATTTAGCTCTTACGTTTAGGTCTCTGCTCTACTTGAGTTAATTTTTGTATACAGTGTGAGGTGGGAGGGGGTTGATTCATTTGCATGTGGATAACCAGTTGTGCCCAGCGTCCTTGGTTGAAAACACTATTTTGTTCTGATTGAATGGTCTTGGTACCCTTGCTCAAAACCTTGTTTACTTCTGGACGCTCAATTCCATTTCATTAACCTGTATGTCTATTCTTATACCAGTACCAAATTGCCTTGATTACTCAAGTTTTGTAGTAAGTTTTGAAATTGGGAAATTTGAGTCTTCCAACTTTTTTTTTTCCCCAAGGTTCTTTTGGCTGCTCTGGGTCCCCTGCATTTTCATATGAATTTTAGGACTAATATCAAATTCTGCAGAAAAGAAATTGGAATTTTGGAGGTTTTACAGTTAATCTATAGACCAGTTGGGGGGTACTTCCACCATGACAACATTTAGGTCATTCAATTCATGAACACGGGATGTCTTTCTATTTATATAGGTCTTTAATTTCATTAAATGTTTTTTACTTTTCAGTACAAGTCTTGCACTTCTTTGATTAATTTTACTCCTAAGTATTTTACTCATTTTGATGCTACTGTAAGTGGAATTCTCTCTTAATTTCATTTTCAGGCTGTTTATTGATAGTTTATAAAATACAATCGTTTTTTATATATTGATTTTCTATCTTGCAATCAGCTGATCTCACTTGCGAACTCTAATAGTTGTATTTTGCTGTTGTTGTTTTGTGGATTGTTTAGGGGTATCTATCTATCTAAGATCATGTCAACTGCAAATAGAGATAGTTTTCTTTTTTCCTTTTCAATATGGATGCTTTTTATTTCTCTTTCTTACCTAACTGCCCTGGCTTGAATTTCCAGTGGTGTTGAACAGAAGAGGTGAGAGTGGACATCCTTGGGGAGAGCATACAGCATTTCACCATTCAATGTGCTAGCTGTTCTATTTACAGTAGGCAGGACATGGAAGCAACCTGTCTATTGACAGATGAATGTTTAAAGAAGATGTGGCACATATATACAATGGAATATTACTCAACCATAAAAAGAAACGAAATTGAGTTATTTGCAGTGAGATGGATGGACCTAGAGATTGTCATACAGAGTGAAGTAAGTCAGAAAGAGAAAAATAAATACTGTATGCTAACACATATATATGGAATCTAAAAAAAAAAGGTTCTGAAGAACCTTGGGGCAGGACAGGAATAAAGACGCAGGCATAGAGCATGGATTTGGGGACACGAGGAGGGGGAAGGGTAAGCTGGGACGAAGTGAGAGAGTGGCATGGACTTATATACACTACCAAATGTAAAATAGATAGCTAGTGGGAAGCAGCCACATAGCACAGGGAGATCAGCTCTGTACTTTGTGACCAAGATGGGTGGGATAGGGAGGGTGGGAGGGAGATGCAAGAAGGAGGAGATATGGGGATATATGTATATGTATAGCTGATTCACTTTGTTATAAAGCAGAAACTAACACACTATTGTAAAGCAATTATACACCAATAAAGATGTTAAAAAAAAAAGTTAGATGTGCATTTTTTTTTTGGCTGCACCACATGGCATGTGGGATCTTAATTCCCCAACCAGGGATGGAACCTGTGCCCCCGGCATTGGAAGCGCAGAGTCTTAACCACTGGGCCGCCAGGGAAGTCCCAGCTGTGCATTTTTTACAGATACACTTTTTTTGTTTGTTTGTTTTTGTGGTACGCAGGCCTCTCACTGTTATGGCCTCTCCCATTGCGGAGCACAGGCTCTGGACGCACAGGCTCAGCGGCCATGGCTCACGGGCTCAGCCGCTCCGCGGCACGCGGGATCTTCCCAGACCGGGGCACGAACCCATGTCCCCTGCATCGGCAGGCGGACTCTGAACCACTGCGCCACCAGGGAAGCCCACAGATACACTCTTATTAGACTGAGGAAGTTCACTTCTTTTCCCAGTTTGTTGAGTGTTTTTATTACTAAAGGGTGTTGGATTTTATCAAATACTTTGTTTATTGAGACAATTATGTGGGGTTACATCCACGTTTATTCTATAAATAGGTTGCATTAGATTGATTTTTGTACGTTGAACCAACCTTTCATCCCTGAGATAAATGCCACTTAATCAGGGTGTATAATCCTTTTTATATACTGCTGGATTTGATTTGCTAGAACTTTGTTGAGAATACTTACATCTATATTTGTAAGCAATACTTAACTATAGTTTTTTTTTCTTACGAAGTCTTTGGTTTGGGTATCAAGGTAATACTGACTTCAAAGAATGAGTTAGGAAGTGTTCTCTCTTTTCTAATTTTTTTTTAATTGTAAAGTTACTTCTTTAAACTGACAGAATTCACCAGTGTAGACTTGGCTTTTCATTGTAAGAAGTTTTGAATTTCTAACTCAGTCTCTTAAGATGTTATACATCTATTTATTTACAGCATTCATTTCTGCTTGAGATAGTTTTGGTAACTTGTATCCTCCTAGAAATTTGTTCACTTCATATAACTTATCAAATTCATTGACATACCACTGCTCATAGTATTCCTTTATAGTCCTCTTTCTATCTGTAAGGTCAACAATGATCCTTCTAATTCATTCCTGATTTTAGTAATTTGAATCTTCCTTTTTTCCTGGCCAGTCTAGCCAAAGTTTGCCAATTCTGTTGATCTGCTTAAAGAACCAACTTTTGGTTTTATTGACTTTCTCTTGTTTTTCGATTCTCTAGCTCTTTTATTTCTGTTCTAGTCATTTTATTTCCTTTCTTATATCTGCTTTGGGTTTAGTTTGCTCTTCTTTTTCTAGTTTCTTAAGATAGAAGTCTAGGTTTTTATATTGAAAGTTTTCTCTATTTTTCAACATAGGCATTAAAATATTAATAAATTCCCCACTGAGCAATGCCTTCATTGCACCCAATAAGTTTTTGTATGTTTTCATTTTCACTATCTCATAGTATATCCTAATTTCCCTTGTGATTTTGTTTGAGCCATCCCTTTTGGGAGTGTGTTGATTAATTTCAACATATTTGTGAATTTCCCAAATTTCCTTCCGTAATTTATCTCATAACATTCCACTCTCATCAGAAAACATACTTTGTATTATCAATCCATTTAAATTTATTGGGACTTAAGCTTAATATGTGGTCTACCTTGAAAAATATTTCATGTGCACTTGAGAAGAACGTGTCCCCTGCTGTTGTTGAATGTTCTATAGAGATTTAGTTGGTTTGTAGCATTAAGTCTTCTAATTTCTTGCTTATGTTCCATCTTGCTATTCCATTCTTTATTCAAAATGGAGTATTTAAATTTTAAACTATTATTGTTGAATTGTCTATCCCTTCAATTCTTTTGGTTTTTGCTTATGTATTTTGGTTCTCTATTGTTAAGTGTATATATGTTTGTAATTGTCATATCTTCTTGAAGAGTTGATCCTTTTATCATTACAATTATAAACTGTACTTGTCTCTAGTAACAATTTTTGTCTTAAAATCTATTTTCTCTGGTATTAGTTTAACCACTCTAGCTCGCTTTTGGTTATTGTTTTCATGGAATATCTTTTTCCAGCTTTTACTTTTACCATATTTGTGTCCTTGAGTCAAATGTGACTCTTCTGTAGATAATATATAGTTTATGTGTTTTTAAAGTATTCTGCCAATCCCTGCCTTCTAATTGGAGAGTTTAATCCATTTACATTTAATACAATTACTGACAAAGTAGGATTTACATCTGCCATTTGCTATTTATTTTCTATAAGTCATATGAATTTTTGTTCCTCAATTCTTCCACAGTTGCTTCATTTTATGTCAAACATATTTTAGTGTATCAGTTTAATTCCCTTATTTCTTTTACCAAATATTTTGGGGATGTTTTCTTAGTGATTGCCCTGGGGATTACTATTAACATCTTAATTAGAATGACCAATAGTACACAAAAGTTTTGCTCCTATGTAGCTCCATTCCCCTCCCCACTTTTATGCTGTTATTGTCACAAAATATATTTTATACATTGTGTGCCCAACAACATGTTTATCAGTAGTGCTTTATGCAGCTGTAATTTAAATCAGATAGAACATAACAGATACAAACAAAAATACACACATACTGTCCTTCAGATTTACCTATGTAAATCTATTTTATCGCTTCGTCTTGATCAAGTTACTGTCTAGTGTGCTTTCACTCCAATGAGAAGGACTTCCATTTTTTTTTTTTTAAGGGCAGGTCTGCTAATGACAAACTCTTTCACTTATTTACCTCAGACTATCTTACTTTGCCTTTCATTTTTGAAGGAAAATACTTCTGTATATAGAATTCTCAGTTGACAGTTTTTTCTTGCAGCACTTTGAATATGTCATCTCAATGTCTCTGGCTTCTATGGCTTCTAATAAGAAAAAAGCTGTTAATCTGACTGAAGATCCCTTATATATGATGAGTTGCTTCTTTCTTATTGCTTTCAAGCTTCTGTTTATCTTCTGACAATTTGATTATGGTAAGCCTATGTGTGGATCTCTTTGATGTTGTCCTAATTGGAGTTTATTAAGCTTTTTGGATGTGTAAATTAATGTTTTTCATCATATTTGGGACATTTTCAGCCTTATTCTTTTGGCCCTTTCTCTCTCATCACTTTCTGGGACTACCATTGTGAGTATGTTGGCATTCCTGATGCCATACCACAGGTCTCTGAGACTCTGTTAAAGTTTCTTCACTCTTTTTGATTTCTGTTCCTCAGATTGGATTATCTCTATTGAACTATCTTCAAGTTACTGATTCTTTCTTCTGCCTGCTAAAATCTGCTGTTAATCCTTCCAGTGAATGTTTTACTTAATTACTATAGTTTTCAGCTCCAGAATTTCTATTTGGTTCCTTCTTAATAATTTCTACCTCTTTATTGATATTCTCTACAGTAAACCCCCTACATATGAAACTTCAAGTTGTGAACTTTCAAAGATGCGAACATGTGTTTGCATGTCCAATCAAGTAAGTTAGTTCACATATCTGGCGTACACTGTCACGTGCATGCATCCTCTACAAGTGGTTGTGCTTTTGTGTACTTTACTTACAGTACTATATAGAGTAAAATAGTACAGTATCTTTATTTCAAGCAAAGGATGCCCAGAAGCAAGCGTAAGAGCAGCAGTGATGTAGCTGGTACAGCTAAGAACTGCCAAGCGTTAACAATGGAAACAATAGTGAAAATAATTGAGAGAGTGGAATGAGGCAAAAAGATGGAATTGGAGGCCCAGAGAAAGGATGAAGAGAGACAAGAGGAAGAAGAAGTAACTGAAGAACTGTAGAGATTCATGACGCAGGATATGGCAAGGGGATTTTCTTTATTTGAGGAGGCACTGTTAGTTTTTGAGGCACAGGACCCGAATGTTAAAGCAGCCATTCAGAATCCAATCCAGTGCTACTGTGTCACCTATGATGAGAAAAAAATAGCTATGACCCAGACATCACTGGATCGCTTTTTCAAGAGGGTAGACAGAATTGAATCCAGCAAGGAACCAGATTCTGTGCCATCAACTTCAGGCGTGAGTGAAATTGCAGCTTGCCCTCCGTCTCCTATTGCTAACGATCCTTCAGCTCTACCATCTCCCACGTCCTCTCCCTCCTCCAGTCAGTAACTCTTCTTGCCTGTTCACTTGATGCCAGCCCCTGTATGCCAGCTGTTGTACTGTACTACTGAACTTTTCAAGTACTGTAAGATTAAAAATGTTGTAGTTTTTGTGTTTGTTTTTTATGTATTATTTGTGTTAAAAGTATTATAAACCTATTACAGTACAGTACTTTATAGCCGATAGTGTTAGTTGGGTACCTAGGCTAACTTTGTTGGACTTAGACCAAACTGGACTTACGAACGTGCTCTCAGAACAGAACTTGTTCGTATGTAGGGGACTTACTGTATTTGGTGAGATATCATTCTCAGACTTTCCTTTAGTTCCTTAGACATATTTTTCTTTAGCTCTTTTAACATATTTAAAATAGCTGATTTAAAGTATAAAATCATGCATGAGCCATATTTTCTTGTTTCTTTTCATGTCTTGCAACATTTTGTTGAAAACTGGACATTTAAATTAATATAATGTTGCAACTCTGGAAATCAGATTCTTCCCACCTTCCCAGGGCTGCTGTTGCTGCTACCTGTAGTTAATGATAATTTAGTGATTTCTCTGAACTAATTCTGTAAAGTCTATATTCTTTGTTATGTGTGGCTACTGAAGTCTCTAGTCAGTTTGCTTACTGATCAGCCAATGATTGAACAGAGATTTCCTTAAACACCTGGACTAAATCTTCAAGTCTTTGCTGAGAGTCTGTGTGTGTGTGCTGGGGCAGGTTTCAACAATACTCAGGCAATTTACAACTCTGCTTTAGCCTCCACTTCTGTACAGAGTGCCAAGGTCAGCTAGCAGTGGGAGATTAGGACCATCTCAGGTCTTTTCTGAGAATGTGCACAGCCCAAGGTGTGCATGTGGCATTCTAGATTTCCAGGAATATGCTGATTTCAAGGCACCTATGAACATCTCTTTTGGCCTCTCCTTTTAAACGTTATGGTTAGTCTACTCTTTTCCTTAACTGTTACTCATTACCCAAGACAGCTATGAAGTTAAAACTCTTGCCTGTAATTGTTTTAGACAAATGCGCCCCAGGAAGACGCTGTTAGTGATGGGCATACTCCAAGTCATGTCAAAAAAAAAACCCAATCCTTTCTATTGGTGGCTTTTAGGGAAGCACCAAAGACGCCAAATAATGAAAATTCTTTGGAGTGAAGGTCTTAAAGAGCTCCAGGTCCATTCTATTCCCTTGATACCAAGAAGGCAGGGCCGTTATTTTTCAAGATTATTGTTGAGCTGGAGAGTAGAAGAGGAGAATAGAGCAAGTTAAACACCACAAAGCTTGCCCTTCATGCAGAGATCAGACCATTTTTCTTGAACAGGCAATTCTTCATTTAGTTTCTAAAATTCTGGAAAAGTTGTAACAATATTTGCCAGCTTTAATGGAAGTGTACATTTTCAAAGGTCCTCACTCCACCATTTTCATTGTCATCTGGGCATTTATTTCTAAGAAAATCTCTTAAGTACTCCTAAGATTTACTTTCCAAACCCTTTATTGTGAGAACTCAGTTTTTACTACAACTTATTTTATCTGTTCTCACTTAAAATTCCTATGTTCAGAGTAGCTAAAATAAAAATTCATTATTGCTTTTACTTCTCATTTCTTGGATATTTGCAACTAATCTTGTTAATAGTTGTTTAGTGATATCAATAATTCAATTGGCATGATGAAATATAAATATTTCCTGCAGGAATTATTGAGAAATAAGAGATAATACATAGCTCTATCTACATGAACATAAGGGTTACAGCTATTATCAGCAGAAAACTTGTTTCAAAATAAGCGATGATAGACTTAGAGATAAGCCTGATTATTATAATTTGGGTACTATAGCCATGTTATTAAGAACCCAATCCTATTAAATTTGTGAAACTCATAATCCTTTAATCTAGTATAATCTGTTCTCCAATAACACATGGCCAAATCTTATGAAGCCCATCATTATCAAAAAGCACATTTTAAAAACAATAATCTTGGGGGGAACCTTCAAGATGGCAATGAGTAAGACGTAGAGATCACCTTCCTCCCCACAAATACATCTACACGTGAAACAACTCCTACTGAACACCTACTGAATGCTGGCAGAAGACCTCAGACTTCCCAAAAGGCAAGAAACTTCCCACGTACCTGGGTAGGGCAAAAGAAAAAAAAAACAGAGACAAAAAAATAGGGACGGGACCTGCGCCTCTGGGAGGGAGCTGTGAAGGAGGAAAAGTTTCCACATGCTAGGAAGCTCCTTCACTGGCGGAGACGGGGACTGGCTGGGGGGGGAAGCTTTGGAGCCACAGAGGAGAACACAGCAACAGGGAGGGGTGAAGAGCGCAAAGCGGAGAATCCCGCACAGAGGATCAGTGCCAACCAGAACTCCCCAGCCTGAAACACTTGTCTGCCCACTGGGGTGGTGTAGGGGCTGGACACAGAGGCTTGGGCTTCAGAGGTCAGACCCCAGGGAGAGGACTGGCATTGGCTGTGTGAAGACAGCCCGAAGGGGCTAGTGTGCCACAGCTGAGGGAGTCTGGGAAGAAGCCTGGGTCTGCCAGAGACGCAAGGGACCATTGTTGTGGGGTGCACAAGGAGAGGGGCAGGCCTGAAATAGAAGCTTCTTGCTCCATGTGCTCAGATGGCAGGAAACTGCCTACACAAGCTCCAGGGGCGGGAGTGGGCTGTAGCTGTTATTTCGGACCCCAGAAGCAGGCACAATGGCTACTGCTGCTGCTGCCACCAAGGGTTCTGTGAGCAAGTGCACTGCCCACACATTCCTGGGAGCCTGTGCAGCCCACTGCTGCTGAGGATCCCGTGATCTGAGGCCAACCTCCCCAAGAGAGCGCATGGTGTTGTGCTCAGGCTCAGGTTTGCAAGAGCCTCAGGCTGTTGCAAACTTCCTGCTGGCCTCTGCTGCCACAGGCACTTCCCACACATCCCAATGGTGATGGCTGTATCCCTCCCTTCCCCAGGCCTGAGTGAGCAAGTGAGCCCTAATCAGCTGATGCTTCGCTTCCTCTTGCCTGGGTGGGGAACAGACGCCTGCAGGTGGCCCACACACAGATGTGGGGCCAAAACCAAAGCTGAACTCCAGGGGCAGTGTGACCAAAGAGAGAGGGAAATATGCCCTTGCAGCCAGAGGAGCAGCGGATTAAATCCCCACAGTCGCCTTGGTAAACCCTGCATCTGTGGAATATATGAATAGACAAGGAGTGTTCCCACAATTAAGGCTGCAGACTCTAGGGGTAAGTGTGGAGTTTGGGGGCAAGTACACACGGGAGTCATGCCAGATCAGAGTCTGAACTGGCCCCACAGTGCCCACAGCAGGTCCAGGGACTGACCTAGAAGTACTGGGGACATCCTGGGCAGGCAGGGATTGGCTGTGGCTCACTGTGGGGGCAGGACACTGACACCTGAAGGTCCAGGAAAATATTATTATTTTCTTCGTTTTCTTCTGTTTTTCTTTTTTTCAATTTTTCTTTTAATTTTTATTTACTTTTTCCTTACTTTTTTATCCTTTTATTTTTAATATTAAACATTTTTTTCTATTTCTACTTTACTTTCTCATTATATTGTGTTTTTTCCCTTGCCTTTGTTTTTTCCCCTTGTTTTGCTTTATTTTTCTTCTTTTTAACTATATTTTCTATTTTTTTGCTGTTTTGTGTTTCTTCCTTTTGCTTTCTTCTTTCGTTTTTATCTTTTTCTTGTTTTGTGTGTTTTATGCTTTCTTTGCCTTTTTTTAGCTTGCTTCTGCTTTTGATTTGTTTTTGGTTTTTGTTAGTTTAGTTTTAGTGTTTGTTTTTGTTTTGGGGTTCATTTATTTGTTTGCTTGTTCTCTTTTTTTTTTTTTTTTTTTTTTTGCGGTACGTGGGCCTCTCACTGTTGTGGCCTCTCCCGTTGCGGAGCACAGGCTCCGGACGCGCAGGCTCAGCGGGCATAGCTCACGGGCCCAGCCGCTCCGCGGCACGCGGGATCCTCCCGGACCGGGGCACGAACCCGCGTCCTCTGCATCGGCAGGCGGACTCTCAACCACTGCGCCACCAGGGAAGCCCTCTCTTCTTTTTTTTGTTTTCTCTCTTTTTCTTTCTTGTGAGTGTGTGTGTGTGTGTGTGTGTGTGTGTGTGTTTATTTGTGTGTTTTCGTCTGTTTGGTTTTTCTTTTACCATTTGTATTGGGGTTTTATTTCTCTGTTCATTTTCTTTTCTTTCTTTTTTTCCCTTTTCCTCTGTGCCTTGAGGCTTGCAGAGTTTTGTTACTCCAGCCAGGGGGTGGGCCTGAGCCTAAGAGGTTGGAGAGCTGAGTCTAGGATGTTGGACCACCAGAGAACTCCCGGCACCTCGGAATATTAATCGGTGAGAGTTCTCCCAGTGGTCTCCATCTCAACACTAAGACCTGGCTCCACCCAACAGCCAGCAAGCTCCAGTGCTGGATGCCTCATGCCAAAAAACTAGCAAGACAGGAACACAACCCCACCAATTAGTAGACAGGCTGCCTAAAATCATAATAAGCTTACAGACACACCAAAACACACAACCAGATGCATCACTGCCCACCAGAGGGACAAAATCCAGCTCCACCCATCAGAATGCAGGCACCAGTCTCCAGCACTAGGAAGCCTACACAAGCCACTGGACCAACCTCACCCACTGGGGGCAGACACTAGAAGTAAGAGGAACTATGACACTGCAGACTGAGGAAAGGAGAACCCAAACACAGTACGTTAAACAAAATGAGAAGACAGAGAAATATACTGCAAATGAAGGAGCGAAGTAAAAACCCAAAAGACCAAACAAATGAAGAGGAAATAGGCAGTCTATCTGAAAAAGAATTCAGAGTAATGATAGTAAAGATGATCCAAAATCTCAGAAATAAAATGAAGAAAATACAAGAAACATTTAACAAAGACCTAGAAGAACTAAAGAGCAAAAAAAACAGTGATGAACAACACAGTAACAAAAATTAAAAATACTCTAGAAGGAATCAATAGCAGAATAACTGAGGCAGAAGAATGGATAAGTGAGCTGGAAGATAGAATGGTGGAAATAACTGCCATGTAGCAGAATAAAGAAAAAACAATGAAAAGCATTGAGGACAGTCTCAGAGACTTCTAGGACAACATTAAAGGCACCAAGATTCGAATGACAGGGGTCCCAGATGAAGAAGAGAAAAAGAAAGGATCTGAGAAAATATTTGATGAGATTATAGTTGAACACTTCCCTAACATGGGAAAGGAAATAGTCAATCAAGTCCAGGAAGCGCAGAGCGTCCCACACAGGATAAACACAAGGAGAAACATGCCGAGACACATATTAATCAAACTATCAAAAATTAAATACACGACTTCCCTGGTGGCACAGTGATTAAGAATCCACCTGCCAATGCAGGGGACACGGGATTGAGCCCTGGTCGGGGAAGATCCCACATGGCGTGGAGCAGCTAAGCCCATGTGCCACAACTACTAAGCCTGCACTCCAGAGCCTGCAAGCCACAACTACTGAAGTCCATGCACCTAGAGACCATGCTCCACAACAACAGAAGCCACCACAATGAGAAGCCCTCGCACCGCAACAAAGAGTAGGCCCTGCTCGCCATAACTAGAGAAAAGCCTGCGCACAGTAACGAAGACCCAACGCAGTCAAAAACTTAAAAAAAGAAAAATTAAATACAAAGAAGAAAACACTAAAAGCAGCAAGGGAAAAGCAACAAATAACATACAAGGGAATCCCCATAAGGTTATGAGCTATTTTTCAGCAGAAACTCTGCAGGCCAGAAGGGAGTTGCAGGATATATTTAAAGTGATGAAAGGGAAAAAACTACAACCAAGATTACTCTACCTAGCCAGGATCTCATTCAGGTTCGACAGAGAAATCAAAAGCTTTACAGACAAGCAAAAGCTAAGAGAATTCAGCACCAGCAAACGAGCTGTACAACAAATGTTAAAGGAATTTCTCTAAGCGGGAAACACAAGAGAAGAAAAAGACCTACAAAAACAAATCCAGGGCTTCCCTGGTGGCGCAGTGGTTGAGAGTCCGCCTGCCGATGCAGGGGACGCGGGTTCGTGCCCTGGTCCGGGAAGATCCCACATGCCGCGGAGCGGCTAGGCCCGTGAGCCATGGCCGCTGAGCCTGCGCGTCCGGAGCCTGTGCTCCGCAAAGAGAGAGGCCACAACAATGAGAGGCCCGCGTACCGCAAAAAAAAAAAAAAAAAAAAACAAATCCAAAACAATTAAGAAAATGGTAATAAGAACATACATATCAATAATTCAGAGTAATGATAGTAAAGATGTGAATGGATTAAATGCTCCAACCAAAAGACACAGACTGGCTGAATGGATACAAAACAAGACCCATATACATGCTGTCTATAAGAGACCCACTCCAGACCCAGGGACACATACAGACTTAAATTGAGGGGATAGAAAAATATATTCTATGCAAATGGAAATCAAAAGAAAGCTGGGGGCTTCCCTGGTGGCGCAGTGGTTGAGAGTCTGCCTGCTAATGCAGGGAACACGGGTTTGAGCCCAGATCCGGGAGGGTCCCACATGCCGCGGGGCAACTGGGCCCGTGAGCCACAGCTACTGAGCCTGCACGTCTGGAGCCTGTGCTCCACAACAAGAGAGGCCATGATGGTGAGAGGCCCGCACACTGTGATGAAGAGTGGCCCCTGCGTGCCACAACTAGAGAAAGCCCTCGCACAGAAACAAAGACCCAACACAGCAAAAATAAATTAATTAATTAATAAACTCCTACCCCCAACATCTTTAAAAAAAAAAAGAAAGCTGGAGTAGCAATACTCATATCAGATAAAATAGACTTTAAAACAAAGACTATTACAAGAGACAAAGGACACTACATAATGATCAGGGGATCAATCCAAGAAGAAGATATAACAATTGTAAATATTTATGCACCCAACATAGGAGCACCTCAATACATAAGGCAAATACTAACAGCCATAAAAGAGGAAATTGACAATAACACAATCATAGTAGGGGACTTGAACACCCCACTTTCACCAACGGACAGCTCATCCAAAATGAAAATAAATAAGGAAACACAGCTTTAAATGATACATGAAACAAGATGGACTTACTTGATATTTATAGGACATTCCATCCAAAAACAACAGAATACACTTTCTTCTCAAGTGCTCACGGAACACTCTCCAGGATAGATCATATCTCGGGTCACAAATCAAGCCTCAGTAAATTTAAGAAAACTGAAATCGTATGAAGCATCTTTTCCGACCACAGCGTTATGAGATTAGAAATCAATTACAGGGACTTCCCTGGTAGTGCAGTGGTTAGGAATCCGCCTGCCAGGGCAGGGGACACGGATTTGGGAAGATCTCACATGCTGCGGAGCAACTAAGCCTGTGCACCACAACTACTGAGTCTGTGCTCTAGAGCTCGTGAGCCACAACTACTGAACCGTGTGCAAGAACTACTGAAGTTCCCATGCCTAGAGCCTGTGCTCTGCCACAAGAGAAGCCACCACAATGAGAAGCCCGCGCGCTGCAATGAAGAGTAGCCTCTGCTTGCTGCAGCTAGAGAAAGGCCATGTGCAGCAACAAAGACCCAATGCAGCCAAAAAAAAAAAAAATCAATTACAGAACAGAAAACTGTAAAAAACACAAACACATGGGAGCAACACAACATGCTACTAAATAACCAATACTAAATAATCACTGAAGAAATCAAACAGGAAGTCAAAAAATACCTAGAAGCAAATGACAATGAAACACAACGACCTCAGACCTATGGGATGCAGCAAAAGCAGTTCTAAGAGGGAAGTTTATAGCAATACAAACCTACCTCAAAAAGCAAGAAAAATCTCAAATAAACGAAATAGAAGAAAAGAAAACAACAGTAAAGATCAATAAAACTAAAAGCAGATTCTCTGAGTAGATAAACGATAAACGTTTAGCCAGACTCATCAAGAAAAAAAGGGAGAAGACTCAAATCAATAAAATTAGAAATGAGAAAGGAGATGTTACAACAGACACTGCAGAAATACAAAGGATCATAAGAGATTACTACAAGCAACTATATGCCAACAAAATGGACAACCTGGAAGAAATGGACAAATTCTTAGAAAGGTATAACCTTCCAAGACTGAACCAGGATGAAAGAGAAAATACAAACAGACCAATCACAAGTAATGAAATTGAAATTGTGATTAAAAATCTTCCAACAAGTCAAGGACCAGATGGCTTCACAGGTGAATTCTATCAGACATTTAGAGAAGAGCTAACACCCATCCTTCTCAAACGCTTCCAAAAACATTGCAGAGGAAGGAACACTCCCAAACGCATTCTACGAGGCCACCATCACCCTGATACCGAAACCAGACAAAGCTACTACAAAAAAGAAAATTACAGACCAATATTACTGATGAATATAGATGAAAAAATCGTCATCAAAATACTAGCAAACACAATCTAACAACACATTAAAAGGATCATACACCATGATCAAGTGGGATTTATCCCAGGGATGCAAGGATTCTTTGATATATGCAAATAATCAATGGGATACAACATATTAACAAACTGAAGAATAAAAACCATTTGATCATCTCAATAGATGCAGAAAAAGCTTATGACAAAATTCAAAACCGATTTATGATAAAAACTCTCCAGAAAGTGGGCATAGGGGGAACCTACCTCAACATAAAAAAGGCCATATACAACAAACACACAGCAAACATCATTCACAATGATGAAAAACTGAAAGCATTTCCTCTAAGATCAGGAACAAGACAAGGATATCCACTCTCACCACTATTATTCAACATAGTTTTGAAAGTCTTAGCCACGGCAATCAGAGAAGAAAAAGAAATAAAAGGAATACAAATTGGAAAAGAAGTAAAATGGTCACTGTTTGCAGATGACATGATACTATACATTGAAAATCCTAAAGATGCCACCAGAAAATTAGTAGGGGTAATCAATGAATTTAGTAAAGTTGCAGGATACAAAATTAATGCACGGAAATCTCTTGCATTTTTATACTCTAACAACAGAAGATCAGAAAGAGAAATTAAGGAAACAATCCCATTCACCATTGTAACAAAAAGAATAAAATACCTAGGAATAAACCTACCTACAGAGGTATAAAAGACCTGTATAAGAAAACTATGAGACACTGATGAAAGAAATCAAAGATGACACAAACAGATGGAGAGATATACCATGTTCTTGGATT
The DNA here is from genome assembly GCF_963924675.1 of Phocoena phocoena. Lineage (NCBI taxonomy): Eukaryota > Metazoa > Chordata > Mammalia > Artiodactyla > Phocoenidae > Phocoena > Phocoena phocoena. The sequence continues at coordinate 32,416,553 of NC_089223.1, read as the reverse complement.
GGAAGAATCAATATTGCGAAAATGACTATACTACCCAAAGCAATCTACAGATTCAGTGCAATCCCTATCAAATTACCAATGGCATTTTTCACAGAACTAGAATAAAAAAATCATAAAATTTGTATGGAGACACAAAAGACCCCGAATAGCCAAAGCAACCTTGAGGAAAAAAAAAAAAATAATGGAGCTGGAGGAATCAGACACCCTGACTTCAGACTATACTACAAAGCTACAGTAATCAAGACAGTATGGTACTGGCACAAAAACAGAAATATAGATCAATGGAACAGGATAGAAAGCCCAGAAATAAACCCACTCACCTATGGTCAACTAATCTATGACAAAAGAGGCAAGGATATACAATGGAGAAAAGACAGTCTCTTCAATAAGTGGTGCTGGGAAAACTGGACAGCTACATGTAAAATAATGAAATTAGAACACTCCTTAACATAATACACAAAAATAAACTCAAAATGGATGAAAGAGCTAAATGTAAGACCAGACACTATAAAACTCTCATAGGAAAACATAGGAAGAACACTCTTTGACATAAATCATAGCAAGATCTTTTTTGACCCATCTCCTAGAGTAATGGAAATAAGAACAAAAATAAACAAATGGGACCTAATGAAACTTAAAAGCTTTTGCACAGCAAAGAAAACCATAAACAAGATGAGAAGACAACCCTCAGAATGGGAGAAAATATTTGCAAACGAATCAACAAAGGATTAATCTCCAAAATATACAAATAGCTCATGCAGCTCAATATCAAAAAAAAAAGAAACAACCCAATAAAAAATGGGTGGAAGAGCTAAGTAGACATTTCTCCAAAGAAGACATACAGATGGCCAAGAGGCACGTGAAAAGATGCTCAACATCACTAATTATCAGAGAAATGCAAATCAAAACTACAATGAGGTATCACCTCAGAATGAGGTGAATGGTCAGAATGGCCATCATCAAAAAATCTACAAACAATAAACGCTGGAGAGGGTGTGGAGAAAAGGGAACCCTCTTGCACTGCTGGTGGGAATGTAAATTGATACAGCCACTATGGAGAACAGTTTGGAGGTTCCTTAAAAAACTAAAAATAGAATTACCATATGACCCTGCAATCCCACTACTGGGCATATACCCAAAGAAAACCATAATTCAAAAAGACACACGCACCCCAATGTTCACTGCAGCACTGTTTACAATAGCCAGGTCACGGAAGCAACCTAAATGCCCATCGACAGAAGAGTGGATAAAGAAGATATGGTACGTATATACAATGGAATATTACTCAGCCATAAAAGGGAATGAAATTGGGTGATTTGTAGAAATGTGGATAGACCTAGAGACTGTCATACAGAGTGAAGTAAGTCAGAAAGAGAAAAACAAATACAGCATATTAATGCATACATGTGGAATTTAGAAAAATGAACTGGTTTGCAAGACAGAAACAGAGATACAGACATAGAGAAGAAACATATGGACAGCAAGTGGGGAAAGGGTGGGCAGGATGAATTTGGAGATTGGGATTGACATATATACACTAATATGTATAAAATAGATAACTAATGAGAACCTGCTGTATAGCACAGGGAACTCCACTTCGCTATACAGTAGAACCTAACAACACTGTAAAACAACTATACCACAATTTTAAAAATTAAAATAAATAAAGAAAGAAAAACAATAATCTCATTGGGGAAAGGGGATTTGGGATGAGTCAAGTTAAAACCTAAAACGTTCTCTAGATTTAGCGATAAGGAGATTACTGCCATTTACTACTTACATATCTAAATTTCTTGAATCTGTGGGTTTATAGTTTTTATCAAATTTGGAAAAAATTTAGCCTTATTTCTTTTGATATGTATTTCTTCAGATATTTTTCTGGCCTGAAACACCCCTGCCCTGCCCCCATCCCCAACATACACTCCTTTTGGGACTCTAATTACACATATATTGGGGTCACTGAAGTTGTCTTATATCTCATGGATGCTATTTTTCATTAAGAAAATTTTTTTTTCCCTGAGTTTCATTTTGGATAGTTTCTGTTGCCATGTCTTTAAATATACTAATCTTTTCTTCTGTGGAAGTTTAGTCTGTTGTTAATCCAATTCAGTGTATTTTTCTTTTCAGACACTGTATTGTTCATCTCCAAAAGTTTGACTTGGGTCTTTTTTATATCTTCAATGTTTCTACTTAACTTTTTTTTTTCTCTACTTTACTTTTTGAACATATAGAATACATTTATAATAATTATTAATGTTATGGTCTTCTAATTCTACTATCTGTGTCAATTCTGGGTTAGTTTGATTGGAGGATTATTCTTCTCACTAACAATTAGGTTTTTCCTACTTCTATGCATGCCTGGTAATCTTTCATTGTATGCCAGAGATTATGAAGTTTACCTCCTGGGTGCTAGATATTTTTGTACTCCTATAAATATTATTGAGCTTTGTTCTGGAATACATTTAAGTTATTTTACAGTAGTTTGTTGCCTTCAAGACTTGCTCTTATGGTTTGTTAGGGGGGTTGACAGCAGAGCTCAGTCTAGGGCTACTACCTTCTATTGAAGCAAGACCTTCTTGAGTACTCTACTCAATGCCTTGTGAATTATAAATTTTTCTAATCTGGCTGGTGAGAATAGACACATTCCTGGTCCTGTGTGAGTGCCTGGCACTGTTTCTTCTAGTCCTTTGAGATGGTTCTTTCCCCAGTTTTGGTTAGTTTCCTCATATGTGTGCACAGAATACTTGAAAGGAACCCTCTCTAGATACCCAAGGTTCTCTTTCTGTGTTACCCCCTCCTCTCTAGTATGGTATCCTGTGAACTCTATCCACGTTGGTCTCCCTGATTCTCAGTTCCACCTCCTTGACTCAGGGAGTCTGTAGGTCTCTGCCTAGGTTGTTCTTCCTTGTGTTGCAGCCAGGAAACTCTCTCAACAAAATAAGCTGGGACAATTGTAAGGCTTACTTTGTTTCCTTTTTCTAGGAATTGCTTCCCTTTGCTGTCTGATGTCAAGTATCTTGAAAATCATTATTCCATATATTATGTTTGTTTTTGTTCTTATGTGGGAGGATAAATTCAGTACATTACTACTGTATCTTGGCTGAAAGTCAAAGTGCCACATTTGAATAAACTTCTGTTAGCTGTTCTGAATTTTAAAAGCAGAGGACAGGACATCACTGTATAAAAGTATGAACTAAAGTTAGTCTAAAAATCCTTTCTATAGGTATACAGGCTCTGACAGTTGTTTTTTCTTCTGATTGTAGTTCCATAGCTTTCCATAGAAAAAGAAATCCTACCGTCACATCTAAAATATACTTATGAAATAATGTAATTATTCTACATATCTACTGTCTATTAAATATGCTGTAATTTTCTATAATTATGTATTCTATAAAAATAGATGATTTTTTAATGGAATTAAAAAGTAATAGCACAAAGCCAGGAAGGAAGGAAGGACTCTTATCCTCTCATTCCCCTATTAAGATAAAAAATGTACAATGTGAAAATTTCAAAAATTCACATATGTGTAATAGATTCATGATTATAAATTCTATAAGGCCCAAATACAGATCCATCTTATGTGGATGCATAAATATTAAAAGATAATCTAAATGTGATGTTGATGAAGAAACATAAAGTCTCTTAATTCACTGTAAACCAGAAAACTTTCTGCTCATTCACTTAGACCTCATACCCTGATTATTACTCATTCACATTGGTGTGTTTTCCTTTGGTTGAGAAATAAATTACCAAACTGTTAAATTTAAGGGTAAAGATGGAGAGCAGAATTCAGGCAACCAGTATAAAATTATAGTTGCAACTTCTATCTCAACTATGCTATTCTACTCTCCAGAAAACACACCATCCTTAACATACTTGAAACGCCTTCCTTCAAGTTTTATTACCTTTCTAAGAGGTGATGCACTTGCCAAAATTGCTGCATGATTCAGAGGTACAAGGAATATCAACATCTCAAGTTACATGCTTGAAATGAGTTTTCCCACTTCGTGAATTAGTCTGGCATAATTCTTTATCCCTAGTGATTTTCTGTACCTCAAGATGATCCACTGGCTTAGGATCACAATCAGTATATTTCAGAATAGTTTTTAAGTCTAAAGAAGAGTTTTTAGTCATTTCTGTGTGGACAGATATCATCAAATTGTGAAAAGGACTAAAAAATGAGAGGTCACAAGTGGAGGTGGTATCAGTCAGGGTCATCTGCCCAGGGAAAGAGCTGTGGCAATACAATGGGGACCACAAAGTGAAAAAGCAGAAGCCTTCACTGGGTATGGCTAAGAGCTATGGGTCCCTAGACAGAAAAGGGAATGAGGTGGGTAAGCAAAGAGTTGGTACTTCAAGAAAAAAGTCCAAGAATTACACAAAACTAAAATCAGGAAGGAAGGTAGAACCAAGTAAAAGTGATAAATGAAAGATCATATTTGGTTACTGTGAAAACAGAATTTCCATGATCAACTGCTGGAGAGCATAGCTATGCTGATCCGGAAAATAAACCACCTGAAGGTATTAAAAATCTGGTAAGAAAACTGTTCTTAAAATGCTCTTTCACAAGAAAATGCTCTAGATAGGATACACACCATTTGATGTCCTCTTAAACAAGCAGTCTGTGTCTTCTTTTAAAGGTGAATCATGAGCAGCCCTCACTTCCTAGTAGTGAACTCCTAACTTGTCTCCTGCTGCTTTGATGTGCTTGTGTTCACTGAGGGTCACTTGATATTAGTTAAAACTTTAAAACAGATTAAAGTGCTTAATTTTGTAGCACATTCGGTTAGTACTTTCTTCTGCGGGAAGATGATAAATGAAATGAATCCATGGGCAGCACGAAAGAGCTCCCCAAGTACTTAATTCACAGAAAATGACTGGCTCAGAGGGTTCTTCTGCCTCCACTTTGCTTTGAAAATCACCCTGGGTAATCAGCTGAACCAGGGCTACTACATATTGTCTAGGCCGTGCATGGACTACATGTACTTGCATGGCATCTCCTGGAGTCTTGCAAAGCAGAACCTGTCTCTAAAATTAAGTTTAACTTTAGATTATACTAATTGAACTGCTTAAAATTTTTTTTAATTGTAAAGAATACCATCAAACTTAATTGTAACCAAACTATTCTCAGGTTAATTTAAAAATATTTTCAATTTCTCTCAAAGTCTTCAATCACATACTATAATATCAGTTTTTCTAGATGTTTCACTTGATAAAGTTTCTTAAATGAAAAGACAGGCTAAAACAGAAAAATGAGAAAAGTGATGCATACTTTTCTAAGCAATTAACTGCAGTATCTTTCATTTCCTCAAATATTCAAAATTCTATCTTTACAGAAATATAAAAAATATACTGAAAATGAAGCTTTGGGGACTCTGTTTTAAAAGTAAGGAAAAACATCATTGGAATATTTAAAAGGCAAGTCAACACACAGACTACTTTTCTGCAGCTTGTAAACTCGTATTTTTTGGTATTACTTTTCCTAGAAGATAATGGTGGATTTCTTTCCGGAGTCAAGGTACTTGAGGCCAACTTAACTCCTTCTCTGACTTCTCAGTTTCCTAAGCCTATATTTTATGTCTTTACCCTTCTACCCCACCAACCGTCCTTATTCTTGAGATGCTCATAATTTCAAAGTTGTCACTGTTCAGTGCTTTAACATTAAGGTTCCTTAATGCAAATATTAATGCAATAGTAATATTATTAAGGGTTTTATTTTCTCATATACGTGGAGAATGGTTATCAGGCAACCAGAAGTATAAAGTATCTTTGTTAGCAAAGTTAAAAACCCTCAAGGTGTAATACAAACTTACGTATTTCTTCCACAACTTGCGGGTCACATTCTTTGTATTTTTCTACTTCGGCCTTTAGCTGTTCCCTTTGGTCTCGAAGTGAAGAAAGCTCTTTTGCTAGCAAGGTTCGCTCTTCCTGTATTCAAAATAACATTATGTACAATTAAGACAAACAATATGCCATAAGTTTATACATTTTATAAACATTTTATTTTCTCATAACTGATACGCGTTAGGTTTTGACGATATTATATATACATATACATACATATTCACAGTGTAAGAACGAACTCAATTCTCATTTTTCTCTGCAATCTCAATTATCTTATATAAATGTTAACTGAATGGAAATTAATATGTAGAATGGAAGCTCATAAACAGATTAGAGGTTACCAATTATGTCTGAACTCAAAAGAGGACTGTCATTACATTAGGAAAAAAATTATACCACTTCTTGGGTAGTTTCGCAAGATTGTATCTATATATATGTAAGTAATATTTTATGGCAACATCAATCATTATAAAATTTTCCTTGAAAGTGTTCTAGATAATTTTCCAGACTTCAAGGATGATTAACCTTTAAAAATATCAGAAATAACAGAACTGTAGCTTGTGACCTCCTATCACTTTCCTTTAAAGTTAAACCAGAATAAAGCTTTTACACAAAATGATCCAATAAACACCATTTGAAATTTCTAGCCATAGTTTTCACTAACAGGTAGAAGTAATAGTGCTATCGGTATTCAGTTCATATGTGTGAAAATTAAGTCCAAATAAAAACCAAATACTGAAAAAGGTTATGGTACAGAATTATAGGAAAAGTCTGAGGCAAAACCAAATAAGAGTTCAAACTGCCTGATGGGACTTGTTTAAGGTTCCTTGCTAGCTTGTATTTTTGTACTTGTATTTTTCTACTTTTGCCTTAAGCTATTCTTCTCGGTTCCAAGTAAAGAAAGCTACTTTTGCTAGCAGTTATATAACAGAATGCATGTACAGACCTCTGAAGTAGCAGAGTCCAACAGAACTGTGCAATGACAGAAATGTTCTAGATTAGTCTTCTCCAATGCAGGAAACTACACAGGGATACTACATAGGGATACTGAGTACGTGAAATGTGACTGTTACTGAGAAACTGAATTTAATCGTATTTAATTTTAATCCAAATGTAAATTGTTACATATGATTAGTGTATACCACATTAGCATAGTGTAGGAGAGATTGAAAATTAACTGCAATATAAGGTGATCACTATTTGCTATTAACACCCAAATTATACATACTCCACAATGAAAAGCAAGAGGAGAAAAAGCTAATGAAGACAGGAGAAGCAGGGTGGTGACTATCTGTGTGGATGCAATGACAGCTCTCCAGATACCCTGAGTTGGGAGCCTGGTTATTCGCACCAAGACCTTTGCCAAATTGCTTAACCTTTTTGTGCTTTCAGTTCCTCAAATGTAAAAATGAATATAGTAATAGTAGCTACCTCCTTAGACTGTTGGCAGGATTCAATATAGAAAATGCATTTGGAACAGTACCTGCCTGGCTCATAGTAAGCAGAATATATATGTTAGCTATTTCTTTTTCTTCATTACCATCATCAGCAGTATCATCATCACCATGAATAATATCTAGTAGATAGAAAAAGCTTTCAGATATTTCTGAAAACTCGTGACTAGTGAACACAGGATGAACACAAGAGTTCATCTTTCTCAGGAGTCTTTCTGAACTCCTATAATCTTCTGATAGCTGTAGGTACCAACTGGGTTTGCTAGTAGGTTTTTTTCCTAGTTTCAGTGGTTACAGTGGACTGGGTAACCTTCAGCAGACTGGCTGACTACTTTGTGGCATGAACATGTCACCATTAGTTGAAGGTGCTTCTACAAGTTATTGCCAAATCAAAGGAAAAAAACAGGATCAAATAAAGAAGTGGTAATTGCTGTCAACTGAAGAAGAAATAAAACAGTTTCAGGTTATATCCAGAACTTACCTTCCCTTAAATATTCTTCAGCAATTACCATTCTCCAATTCCTATCTGTCACTGTCCTGACTATTCACATGAAAGAATGTATGTAAAATAACTCTGAAAAGCATAAAGCCATGTAAACCTGTGATGTATTCTTTTCTATTGGGTTGGCCAAAAAGTTCGTTTGGGTTTTTCTGTAAGATGTTACAGAAAAACCCAAACGAACTTTTTGGCCAACCCAATACAATGTGACAAGTTTTTGAGTCTCTTTCACAAGTTGTACAAATAGAGGTTGAGATGAAATGCTTAGAGGTTCATATTGATCTTCAACATTTTTTCAAGTCATAAGTCCATACCTGAGATAATGGTAAAACTAAAAAGTAAAGTGAATTTTTAAAAACCCCTAACACTTTTTAAAATAAAATAGTAGGTCAAAATTCATGTAAATAATTTAGAAATATTACAAGGCCATGAAAACACTGTATTGATAGTTTTCTTTCTTTTTTTAGATCGATCTATCTATCTATCTATCTATCTATGGCTGCATTGGGTCTTTTTTGCTGTGCCTGGGCTTCCTCTAGTTGCCGCGAGCGGGGGCTGCTCTTCATTGTGGTGTGCTCATTGCAGTGGCTTCTCTTGTTGCAGAGCATGGGCTCTAGACATGTGGGTTTCAGTAGTCGTGGAGCGCGGGCTCAGTAGTTGTGGCTCTGGGGCTCTAGAACTCAGGCTCAGTAGTGTGGCGCATGGACTTAGCTGCTTCATGGCATGGGGGCTCTTCCCGGGCCAAGGATTGAATCCATGTCCCCTGCATTGGCAGGCAGATTCTTAACCACTGCACCACCAGGGAAGTCCGATAGTTTTCAATTTATTCAGTGCCAAGACTTAAAAAGCTGACTCTTAAAAATTTACATAAACATTTATATAAGGCTTACTTTGTGCCAGGCTCTCTTCTAAGTGCTTTGCAAATATTAGCTAGTTTAATCACACAATAACTCAGTGACATAGATTTTATTATTCCCCATTTTACAACTGAGAAAATCGAGAAGAAAGAGTTTAGGAGACTTTCAAACCCAGGCAGTCTGGCTCCAGGGTTTATGCTTCTATGCTACACTGCTATACACAATATAATACAATAATAATAAATCTAGATTCACAGTTAGGGAATCCTACCAGGTCAAATGTTCACAGCCTTTGCTGTGACTCGCTTCTTTTCTAGTGGGAACAGCATCCTCCTCACAGGAAGCTCGATGCTTTTATTCTTCTATTTAGAATTGACATTATAAAGAATCTACAGATACAAACTTACTGTTTCATGTCGGCCAATTTTAGCTTTCTCGATGCTTTTCTGCAGGTTTGCATGCTTTTGGTTTCCCTCAGATAACTAGAGAATTGAAACAAATAAAATGGTTTGCTAAGATAAACTTGCTTAACATAAAGTTTATGAATCAAGAAGACAAAATGAGATTTGTCTTCAGCCCAAGTCAGTATAACAAAAATGTCAAAGACTAATTTCTCTAACTTGAAGAAAACCAAGTACCATGAATCATTAGGGCAGACTGAAAAAAAAAAAAAGTTTAAAATATTTCTTTTTATACTATACAAAAAAGTATACAATATGCTTTCAATCTTTTCTACAGTCTTGATTTATTAGGTTCCCCGCCCCCATCACAAATAACTTGAGGTATATTATTTAGTTAAAAATTTAACTTGAAAGTTAAAAAAAAATCTGTTTTATATAAATTCTCTCTTCACATTTCATTTCACTTCTGACGAAAGTCTTGTTTGAAACACTCTATACTGTTTCTTATAGGCTGGTAGTACCGTGACCTGCTTCACTAACATAGAGTCAAAAATGAACACATCACTGTATACTAAGTTCTTAGAGAAGAAAAAATCTATTAGATTGTTGCCAAATTTAGGCATGTTTTACATACGTTAAAAGTGAGCAGTTTAAGCATTTTACGAAGCTTAGAAAGTAGTAAGTTATATTGTAAAAGGATTAAATAATACCAGCCTAAAGAGACCTTAGATACAGAATATTCATTAGCATGTGGCTGGGCCCACACCAAAAATGACTGGTTAACTTCAGAACATTGCCTCCCCATCTCAATTTTATTAATCTCACCTGGGCCCAAGATTAAATAAATAATCACAGGAAATTCTCAATACTAAATTCTCCATCACATTTTTTGCTACATAAACTAGTTAGAAATTTTAGACTCATTTAATTGGGTAAGGGCTTTTTAAAAATATATTCCACTCCTCACTAACTCTTGAGTTATGAACATTTGGGAAATAATTAACAAATGGATGAGTAATTTCTTTTGGCTGATTCTAAGAAACTGACCTTTCACTATATGACCTTGTTATATGTAGAGGGTGAATTATATTTAGATACCCTTTTTTTCTTAAAAATCACAAAGAGTATCTTCAAAAAGTTTGTAGCTTTACCCTGACTTTGGGAAATGTTCCACTTCTCAATATGCACAAAGGGAATATTGTCAGTTTTCCTTTAATGGCTCTAGTCCCTGATTCTAATCCATAGCATGAACAAGATCCATCTGTGATGCCAAGAAGACACCACTACCAAACCAGTTATACCTCTTCTTGAGAGTAATTATCTTCCTAAGTTAAAAAAACAAAAATCTGCTGTAGAGTTAAGAGCCAAAATAAGCTTTAAAGCCCTAAATTTAGCAAAGAGACCTTGTTCTTTAAAACAAGGGTTCTCACTTATAACACTCTGTTTAAAAGGTTAATATTCTACCCTGAAGGACCCACCTGAAATAATTAATAAATGCATGTAACATCTGAATTCAGGAGTAGAGAATTTTCCAGTGAAAAAACACACACATACATTAGCATAACACTTTTCCATTACAAATGTTTTTAAAATAACCAAGTAGGCAGATGTTACCCAAAAAATGAAGAACTATGTAAAAATTAGCCAATAATTAATGGACATATATCTTAACTCTATTAATGAAGTGTCTCCCCGGTATTGTATGTCTGCTTGTAATTATTTACAACTTAAAAACATTTGAAAGAGAGCTAATTCAGGAATTCCTTAACTCTGAAGATAACCTTATGTATTTTAAATGTGATTTCATGACTCGTCATTTTAAGTATCTTGGTAATGGAGGGAGGCACAATCTAAATGATGTTATCAAATGAGAAGCTTCTGCTAATTATCCTAAGTACTGAAACAATTTGGTTCAACTCAATAGTGAAGGCTTCTTGGCTCTGTTTAGTTCTTAAAATCTCAACTACTGGAAACAATGAAAGCAACTCTTGTGAGGCAGCCTGTGCTACCAGTTTTTCATCTACATATCGCTTAGAAGGAATACTGCTATAGCTCCTAACACATACCTTGGAATTAAACCAAATCCAGGCCTCAAGTGATTAAGAGCTGAGATTTTCAGCCACTCTATAGGTATTATCTAAACCACAAGTTCTGAACTTTAGCACACATCAGAATCACCTGAAAGGCTTGTTAAAACACAGGTTGCTGGGCTCCACCTCCCAGGTTTTGAACAGTAGAGGTCTGGGATAGAGCCTAATAATTTGCATTTCTAACATGCTTCTGGTTAGGGGCACCACACTTTTGAGAACTACTGGATTACACATAAACCTGTTTTCTTGCAGTAACAAACCCAACTAAAACACACAAGATATTAATATATGGGAGAATATTACCTAGTTCATCAGCAAAAAATGAATTATTGCTAAATACTGTAGTCTGAACTAGAAACAAAATATCTCAATATTTCTGTCACTGAAAGAAATACAAAAGCCCACATTTAGAAAAATAGAAAAAGAAGCGATACTCTATAGTTAAGAAAAGTATTCACCACAGGATTCCTTTAAAGAGCAAACTCTCTTGACACATTTCTGTAACATAAAACAAGAACCAACTATATATATTAACACTGTAACAAATCCATTTCCAACTTTCACTAAAGCAAATAATAATTTTTAAAGCCAAGTAACTCAGAAAAAACAGCAGCAGCAACAAAAACAAAAATGTCTTGTAATTAGTAAGAACAAGATTTCATCTTTAGACTTGAGGAAGGATCTGACACAATGCTTCTCTTTAATGCATTCCAGACCACCTATACAGATACTCAGGATTCAGAAACATAATGCCAATGTTTTCTAAAGAGCTAATTCACTGCCTGGAGGAACTGCCTTTTCAGAAGAGGAACAGGAAGATTGATTCAAGCTGGCTGCACTGGAATTCTGATTTGCTCCTTTTCAGAAATAAAAAAAATTTCAAAGCATTATGAAAAAAATATAGAGTTTTCATAGGTGGGAAAGAATGTCAAGGAACAGAGGATGGGGAAAAGAGGTAATAGCAAGAGAAACCAGAACAGTCTACTGCTTTATCAAAACTCACGTACGGTATGTTATGGAAAAAAAAGGTTCTATGTCTTGTTTTTCCTTAAAATAACAAAAAAGCAAGGTAGTATAATTTAAGATTTCATATGTTTAGAAACTCCTATTAGTGTATCTACAATTTTAAAATTTATTTTTTAAGGCAATATTCCATTTAGGAATCAATCATAAGGAAACAATGAACACTATAAAGATGTATTTATATATAAAGATGGGAGCTATATAATTGTCTTAACAATAGAGAAATGTTAAATCATTATTTCACAGTATGGATGTGTCACAATTATGTAGCCAAAGGAAACATTTTAAAAGAACTTTTAATGACACAGATACAGAACAGAGTTTTAAAAAAACTGGAAACAAAACTGTCAATACATTTGAGAGCCTATCTATCACCAAAAAACCTCAAAACCCCCCCAAAACTGCAAGAAAGTGCACAAAACTTAACAAATGGTTACCTCTGTATTGTGGAACATACTTATAAATTTTCTATATTATGAGCATATATAACTACTATTTAAAAAATCATTTTCCTGGGAAATGGGGTAGGGGGAGGAAACGAATAGGTGAGGGAGATTAAGAGGTAAAAATTTCCAACTGCAGAATAAATGAGTCATGGGTATGAAATGTACAGCATGGGGAATATAGTCAATAATTATGTAATATCTTTGTACGGTGATGTATTATAACTAGAGTTATCATGGTGATCAGTTTGAAATGTACAGAAAAACAGAATCACTATGTTGTGTAATAGGAACTAACAAAGTATAGTAACTTACAGAAAAAGAGATCAAATTTGTGGTTACCAGAGACAGGGGTTGGGGGGATTGGATGAGGGCAGTAACAAGGTACAAACTTCCAGATATAAGATAAATAAGTACTAAGGATGTAATGTACTACATGATAAATATAATTAACACTGCTATATGTTATATATGAAAGTTAAGACAGTAAATCCTAGTTATGACAAGAAAGAAAAATTTTTTTCTATTTCTTTAATTTTTTTATCTATATGAAATGATGGATGTTCCCTAAACTTACTGTGGTAATCACAGCATGACGTATGTAAATCAAATCATTATGCTGTACACCTTAAATTTGTACAGTGCTGTATGTCAATTACATCTCAATAAAACTTGAAGAAAAAATTATTTTCCCATTATAAGCAATATATGAATATATTTTCAAGAGATTAAAATGAGTACATTTTTGTTTTAAAAGACTCAAACAACAGAAGTATTTAAACAAATTCCCCTTTGCTCTCCACCTCTGCACCATCACCACTACCCCCCTCCTAGGGAGGGACCCCTATAAAGTTTAGGGAGCATCCTTCTTGTCCCAATTCTTTTGCTTCATATACTGATATGATCAATGTGGAGAACATGTCAAAACACACATGGAATTATTCTTTATGTTTCATGTCAACATATTTTCTAAGGTCTACTTCATTTTCTAAAAAATAATTTTATTTTTTAGAGCAGTTTTAGGTTCACAACAAAATTGAGTGGAAGTTAGAGAGAGCTCCCATATAACCCTTGCCTCCACATACACACAGGCTCCCCCAATCATAATTCTCCAGAGTGGTACATTTGTTACAACTGATGAACATATACTGACACATCGCTATCGCCCAAGGTCCATAGTTTTCATTAGGGTTCACCCTCGGGGTTGTACATTCAATGGGTTGTAACAAATGTATAATGACATGTATTCATCATTATGGTATCATAGAATATTTTCACTGCCCTAAACATCTTCTGTGCTCTGCCTATTCACGCCTGTCTCCCCCCAGCCTCTGGCAACCACTATCTATATAGTTTTGCCTTTCTAGAATGTCATGTAGTTGGAATCATACATTATGTAACCTTTTCAGATTGGCTTCTTTCATTTAGTAATATGCATTTAAGGTTTTTCCATGTCTTTTCACGGCTTGATAGCTTATTTCTTTTAATCATTGAATGATATTCCATTGTCTGAATGTACCACAGTTTTTTTATGCATTTACCTACTGAAGGACATCTTGGTTGCTTCCAAGTTTTGGCAATCATGAATAAAACTGTTATAAACATTCATATGCACATGTTTTCCACGCATCTGAGTAAATCTCGAGGAATGCAATTGGCTTCTCCGTACTGCTACACTTATCTGTCCATTCTTACACAACTAGCAAGTTTTAATTACTGTAGCATTATATTTTGATATCTGATAGGGAAAATCCTACCCCATTGTTCTTCCTTTTTAAATACTTCCTTGGTGTTTCTTGTAGTTTGTCTACTACATGAACTTGAGAGTTGTCCATAAAAATCTAGTGGGATTTTGGTTACCATAACATATAAATGACATAAATTGATGCTTTTATAGTTGAGTTTACTTATTCATGAATATGTTGCTCCATTTACTTAAGAGTTCTTTCATGTCCTTCAGTAGGGTTTTGCAATTTTCTTCATGTTTGCCTTGCCCATTTCTTGTCAGGGTTTAATCCGTTTTTTGTGGGTTTTTTTTTGCGGTACGCAGGCCTCTCACTGTTGTGGCGGGAGAGTTGCGGAGCACAGGCTCTGGATGCGCAGGCTCAGCGGCCATGGCTCACAGGTCCAGCCGCTCCGCGGCATGTGGGATCTTCCCAGACCGGGGCACGAACCCACGTCCCCTGCATCGGCAGGCGGGCTCTCAACCACTGCGCCACCAGGGAAGCCGAATACTGGTTTTGGTGCTGAGGGATAGGCAACGACCCCAGGTATAAGCCTGTCACTGTATGAATGCTCTTCTTCACAGTGGTTGATTTCAAGTGTTGAATCAGGATAAGATCAAGGTCTTTTGTTCAATGGTTGTGGGAAACAACTCTCTCCTGCCCTCTGGATTGTCAACTGTATAGCTACAGGGAGGCAAACAAACCAACTTACTGCTGGCAGCCATCTTAGAACCATGAAGAAAGCCAACTTGAGGACAAAGGCATTACACAAAAGGCAAAACCAAGAGAAAGAGTCAGAATCTTGATTAAATTATGCCTGAAGCATGCTCTACTTTTGAAATATTTTAATTTAAATGAGCCTTTAAATCAATCTCACCTTTATCCTTCACACCAAGTAAACTCGGTTTTTCTACCTTTACCACAGTAAACACTGTAACTGTTACAATGGATAAAGCTTTAACAAGCTGGCCAGCTATGAAAGCTGTGAAATATTTTGGAAGACATCAAATTTAAAAGATTCTTATTCCTCTATATTGGGTTATAGAACTAAGTCTTCAAGAATAGGAATGAGTAAAGTAATATATACCAGGAAGGCTCTTCATTCAATAAACATTTATGAAGTGCTCACTATACACACAGCTACAATACTATTGGCTCAAACCTTTTCACTAAATAAATATAGTAACAAATAACTCAAGGCATGTATGAGCACTGAATGTCTGTTGAGTATTTCTGAAATATTTTCCTTATGCTACAAGACAGTGCTCATTAAAAGATAACACTCCATGAAGCTAGTAAAAATATAGCATATTAATATTCCATTTAACCAGGAGATCAAATTTCCAGCAATCCAGCCCTGTGGAACACACTAAAGAACCTGAGAAAAGTATATCAGGAATCCTAAATAATGGACACAGGAAAAACATGAGAATCCCATCAGGAAAGCAACATAAAGGGAAAGCGAAGCCACTCAGTAAGTGCACACTTGAGGAGAATTCAAACACCCACACATAATAACTGCTGAAGATGAGATCATGGTAATCAAACATTACAGTGTAAAGAAACAAACTGTTAGAGCAGTGCACAACGAACAAGAGATTAGCATTCCTTCAACTAGAAATATCAGGAATATGTTCAATAGGGTTAAAGTGATAAAAGGAGAAACAGAAAGCTAAAGAAATTACAAGAAGAAAAAAGCAAGATTTGAAAATCAACTATCTGAAAATGAACTATTGTAGATGAACTATTTTTAATTTCTAGGAAGCAGTAAAAAATATTAAGAAGTAGTAAAGAGATACAGAAGATATAAAAAGAAGCTCCAACAGAAGCCTTCTGGTATCGTGAGAATGAAGTTAAAAGTTGTGACTATAGTCAAAGCCTTATGCAGAATCCAATTAGAAGTCATTCAGATATTTTGAAAGCCAAAGCCATGCAAAATCCAAATGATACTGGGAGGGAAGTTAGATACAAAATTATGGAGGAACATAGACTCATCAGACATGAGAACTGGGTTCTAATATGACAAACTCAGAAATGAGGGCTAAGTAGTAGGGGCTAAGAATTGTCTGCCAACTTCCATTTTTTCTTAGTAACAGGACCTCAAACAATAGTGAAAATAAATAAGAATTATTATCTTTCAGTGCTGTGGGCAAGAATATGTCCTAGATAGGGAGTCTGTTAAGAAATCCATCTGAGAAGAAAATCCAAAATCCACTTGGTGGAAGGGCAGCCTGAAATTATTTGGAATGACAGAATTGTTTAACAAGTAAGCTTTTTCAAATCAAGGGGAGATTTAAAATTAATTATAAAGATGAGCAGATCTGTATTATTAATATCTTTGTGTTAAGAAATATAACCTATACATATTTTGCATTGTACTCATAGGGTAAAACCATAGAAGCAACTTAATTCCTCCCCCACATCTGCCATTTTAGAAACAGCTCAGTGAGGGAAGTACTTCCTCTGCCACTAAACGAAGAGTTGGGAGTCCCATGACGTTTTTCATCACTCTAAACCAAGATCTACAATTATTTTAAGTTGCCAAACAAAGCCTTAATTCAGAAATTAGAATGTCTAACATAATAATCAACACTCCAAATCTTGATTTAAAGGTAAGACTTCTCTCCTTTTCAGCAACTGCTGGCTGCCAGTGGGTTTTGCTGGAAAGGGTGCATTGTCCTTTTCTCTTTCCTGGCCTAGAGTTTCTGTCCTCCCTTTAGTCCACTGACTGAAGTTTCTGCCTCCTGTTCCCCACCTCTACCAAGCTTGGAGAAGGGGAGAGAGAACAGAACAAGTAAAGGGGACCCGAAATATCTTACTGTTAGGATGTCTCAGTGCTCTCTGAGCCTGACATGTTTGCTGAATTCTTGCATGGCTGCGCTCCTGGGTTCTTTGTAGTAAGAACCCAGGGTTCCACTATCTGTAATCTCCATGATGCAGAAGACACATTTTATTGCTCTGGGGGCTACACAACATTCCCGCTCACCGTCCCCCTTCCCTAGCTTGCCTCCTACCCACTTCCAGCCTGGCTTTTCAGATTCATTCCACACACACGCACACACACGCACGCACGCACACACACACACACACACACACACACACACACACACTCTGTGTTAGGTTACAATGCACTCTGGAACAGAATGTAACGTGCCTCCAGATGGGCTCTTGTTCTCTCACTTGTGAGTGTTGGCTCACACGTAGTCCACAGGGGCATTCATGTATGCAAAAAACTCCAGGATTGCTGGCCCATTCCTTACTTTTATGTATTGTAATAATTGACAGAATCTACCAATAGATCTACATAGATGCTAAAATCAGCAAATTACTTTTACATAAGGAATTGCTTATTTTCCTATTGTCTCTCAAGAGCGCTGGGAAATGATATGCTCACATTTCACTCCTAACATTTATGAATACTTCTTGTGAGAATTAAGACTGTCCACTATTGAAATTTCTAATACAAATGTTAACTTAAATACTACTTAAAATGTTTTGATCCAATAAGTTATTCAGTTTAAGTAATTTAGTTTCATTAGAATCTACTCACTGAAAATACAACAAATTACTTGCTAAGAAGCATCAGTTAAAGAGCTTAAGTTAAGTTCAAATATGCGTTATAATAAACTTCACCTTAAATTTATAAAGCCAAAGAAAAAGTCATAAAGAGAAAACAGTGCTGAGAAATAGTGGCTGAATAACGTAGCTGCCCATAAAGGCTTTTATCTTTTTAAGAGAATGATGCTCTTCTTTTTTTTTTTTTTTTTTCATCTATTTCTGCCTCTTATAGTGAAAAGATTCAAGAGAACTTGTATTTTAAAGGATTAAGAAAGCAAATGAAGGCCTTCTCTTCCACAGCCTAAGCAGCTTTAGCAGAATGAAGAGAGCAACCTAACACATTTGGATGGTATAAACTAACTCAAGAGCTGAGAGCAGCCAACCAAACTAAGATCTGTGGCAAGTTTAAGTGTTAGAAATCACTGAAAACGTAAAAATGTATTTAACTTTAAAAACTATAATAATTTAAAAAATTTAAATTGAGGTTTCTTTGCATCCAGTCGAAGTTTTTAAAAAAGTTATAGACTAGGAAATTTATGGTTATAAATAAATATAAATACTACGGAACCTGAACAAAGCCCTATATTTGAATCTGATGAAATGCAGGCCTGGAAGTTTGGACCCATGCCCTTTGGTCAAGTAAGAACCATACTTTAAACAAAAAAGCACCCAACTAATAGGGTTATTTTTGTGAAACTTCTAAATATATAAAACAGCCAGAGACACTATGAACACTGAAATATTAAAATGTACAAAATACTGATATACTTTTTGAGGGCAAAACAAGACAAATGACATTAGGGCTATCCCAGGAAGCTAAGGATATATATGACTTTGACACTGCCACCACCTGGTGGCATGACACTAAAATTGTAGGTCCAGTTTTTTGTGAAATAAGTCTTTCCAGGTTGGCTGATTTGGGGAGAAAATAGTTATGAATGAGAACAGCTGTTACAAACCTGTAATCCATATGAAGCACAGAAGAATGTTTTGGGTATGGTATAGGGAATTCTATATCTCTGGAGTCAGGCTTCTCAAACTCATCCAGCAAGTAAATCCAATAGCAAAGGAGAATAATTACTGGGGGAAGGTTCAGAAGCCTAGCCCAAAGCTACCTACTACAAAAGCAAAACAAACAAATATAAAAAATAAATCACTGAAATCTTAAGTTCTATGGTAAAAATTCCTGCAAGTTTCAAGTTGTAATATTGACTATTATAATTTTTATTATTTAAAATTATTTACTAATAAAAATCCTGTCTACATACTTCCCCCACCTACCCACAACTTTTGAGTCACTCAACCTCAACAAATATATTTAATTCTTGATTATCTGAGACAGTGGAGAGAATAAAAACATTCAATTTAAAAGACATGACTTTTGGGTTTCCCTGGTGGCGCGGTGGTTGAGAGTCTGCCTGCCGATGCAGGGGACACGGGTTCGTGCCCCGGTCTGGGAAGATCCCACATGCCGTGGAGCGGCTGGGCCTGTGAGCCATGGCCGCTGAGCCTGCACGTCCGGAGCCTGTGCTCCGCAACGGGAGAGGCCACAACAGTGAGAGGCCCGCGTACTGCAAAAAAAAAAAAAAAAAGACATGACTTTTAAGTGCTTAAAGATATAATTTTGCAGATCTTGTTAATTGCATGTCTAAAGCCTTTTGTTCTTTGTAAACAGAACTCCAACTTTGTTCAGATTGGGATGGCAGTGTGCTCAGAGAGAACGGGTCCCCTCCCATTTAACAGGTCCCAGAGGTTAAACTATAATGGCTAACCCTTCCAGCATGAGCATGTATCTCAGACTTGGCCAATGAGACAATAAAGGGAAGCCTATTAGGGAAAGGGGGCATTCTGGGATTTTCCTCCTGGATAGAAAGAGAGAGATGTATAAGAGGAAAGCCCATCATTATTCCTGCTTTGGACACTGTCATGGGAAGATATAGCTGCTGTAGTAGCTACGTGCATCCAAAAAGGGAAAGCCAAAAACCATCAGAGAAGCCAGTCCAGACCTCTGATATCAATGTGTTCGGGGGGAAGGCTCCTAGACCAAGTATACAATAGCTAGGACTGAGACTAGGCAGTGCTGTATTGATTTACTCATTCATTCAATAACATGTATTTTGTTTCTATGTGTCTCAGTAACTGCATTCCATGCTGGGGATAAAACATGGTTAAGATATCCCTGCTCTCAGAATGTCTGCTGTGGTAATACGACACATAAAGACTTCACCCTATGAAAGAAATATATGTAAGAGAGACAAAGCACAAAGTAGTACTGAACTTGCTGAGGAGGGGATAAAAACTTCCCAGAAGAAAAGATTTCTGACGTAGGTCTTAAATATCTCTGGTTAATGGACAGGTTGGAGTTTGTTAGGTAGACAAGTAAAAAGAGCCAGCCAGGTGCAGCATGTGAAAACACAAGAAATAAAATGAACAGCATTCAGGAAACAGTGTAAACAATTTGGTTAAACTGGTGTGTAGGGTTGTAGAAGGATAACAACAGGTTATTAGTCTGGCCAGTGGCAGGAGCTAGATTACAAAGAGCCTTAAAGTCAGGTTGAGGAATCTGGACTTGTTATTCAGGAACAGGAAACCATCCAAATGGCATTAAAAGACACTACTACAGCAGATGAAAGAAAGTGAAGACTGGAGACAGGGAGTTCAGTAAAGACACTAATTCAAAATTCTGAGCCAGAGATAATGAGAGTCTAAGCCAAGACAGTAGCAGTGAAGATGGAGAGGAAGGGAGAGATTTGAGAGATATAACTATGTTGAATCAGAAGAGTTTGAAACCCACTGGGTGTGGAGAAAAGGGAGAGAAAAAAAAAAATCTAAGTTAACTACCAGGTTTCTGGTTTGGGCGACTAAGGGGATAGTAGTTTCAGAGTCTATAAGACACAGAGGAGCAGGTTTGGGTAAAGAACTGAGTTTTGAACAAACTGAATGTGAGTTGCCTGCCAGCCATTCAAGCAGGGATGTGTAGTGAGTAGCTGAATACACAGGTGTGAAGTTCAGTGCAGAGGTATAGGCAGGAGATAAAACCAGGGAATGAGAAGTATACAGGTGGCAATGGAAGCCATAGGAGTAGATGAGACCTCCCAGAAGAGTGTGCAGAGCTAGGGAAAGGAACTGAGGATATAAGGCTATGGTCCAGTCTGTGGGTCCTTAGTTTGTCAAGAGTGGCTGCCTGGCTTTGAGGGCTTTCCCCCCGCATTTCAAATATGTTAACAGAAAACATGTATTTACTTAAGATGGGGCTACAAAGGCTAGCTTAAATCTCAGGATTTAAATTCTTCTAAATGGTAATTCTTCAAAAATGAGACTCTAATGGAAAGAATAAACTCAATTAGGGAGACTGGAGTATTATTTTAAAACCTAGATTTATATCAACTAAGTATGTTAGCAATAGTTATTTCACATCAATTTTGAAAAGCTTTCATTGGTGTCATATGTATCTCTAGTTTAAAAAAATGGGAAAAAATAACTTAAAATGCAATGGGGAGCAGAAATAAATAAAACAGAGACTAAGCAAAATAGAAAAGATCAATAAAACTAAGAGCTGGTTCATTGAAAAGATAAATAAAACGGATAAACTTACCAGACTCATCAAGAGAAACAGAGAGAGGATTCAAATAAATTCAGAAATGAAAAAGGGGAAGTTACAGACACCACAGAAATACAAAGGATCATAAGAAATTACTATGAATAATTGTATGCCAATAAAATGGACAACTGAGAAGAAATAGATAAGTTCCTAGAAACACGCAATCTCCCAAGACTGAACCAGGAAGAAATAGAAAATATAAATAGACCAATTACCAGAAATAAAATTAAATCAGTAGAAAGAAAGAAAAAAGCTTCCAACAAACAAAAGTCCAGGGCCAGACAGCTTCACTAGGGAATTCAACCAAACATACAAAGAAGAATTAATGCCTATACTTCTCAAATTAATCTAAAAAATTGAAGAGGAAGGAACACTTTTGAACTCATTCTATGAAGCCAGCATCACCCTGATACCAAAACCAGACAAAGACACCACAAAAAAAGAAAATTATAGGCCACTATCATTGATGAACATAGGCACAAAAATCCTCAACAAAATATTAGCAAAATGAATTCAACAACAAATTAAAAGGATCATAAACCATGATCAAGTGGGAGTTATCCAAGGAATGCAAGGATGGCTCAATATCCACAAATCAGTCAATGTGATACACCACATTAACAAATTTTTTATTTTAGTTTTTTAAAAATTTATTTTATTTTTTAAATTTTTGGCTGCATTCGGTCTTCATTGCCGTGTGTGGGCTTTCTCTAGTTGCAGCAAGCAGAGGCTACTCTTTGTTGTGGTGCATGGGCTTCTCATTGCAGTGGCTTCTCTTATTGCAGAGCACAGTCTCTAGGCACATGGACTTCAGTAGTCATGGCATGCGGGCTTCAGTAGTTGTGGCATGCAGGCTCTAGAGCACAGGCTCAGTAGTTGTGACACACGGGCTTAGTTGCTCCACAGCATGTGGGATCTTCCCAGACCAGGGCTTGATCCCGTGTCTCCTGCATTGGCAGCCAGATTCTTAACCACTGCACCACCAGGGAAGCCCCACATTAACGAATTGAATAAAAATCATATGATCATCTAAACAGAAGTAAAAAAAAAAAAAAAGCTTTTGACGAAACTCAACAACCATTTATGATAAAAAACCCTCTCAACAAAGTGGGTATAGCGGGAACATACTTCAACATAATACAGGCCGTATATGACAAACCTACAGACAACATACTCAATGGTTATAAGTTGAAAGCATTTTCTTCAAGATCAGGAACAAGACAACAATGCTCACTCTCACAGCTTTCATTCCACCAAAAGATTGTTAGAACTAATAAAATAATTCAGTAAAGCTGTAGGATACAAAACTAATATAAAGTATCTGTTGTGTTTCTATACACTAATAATGAACTATCAGAAAAAGAAATTAAGAAAACATTACCATTTACAGTTGCAGCAAAAAGTGTAAAACATCTAGGAATAAATCTAACTAAGTAGATAAAGACCTTTACTTGGAAAACTATAAAACACTGACAAAAGAAATTAAAGACAAAATATACCATGCTCATGGATTGGAAAAATATTGTTAAAACGACCATTCTACCCAAGGCAATCTACAGATTCAAAACAATGACTATCAAAATACCAATGGCAATTTTCACAAAACTAGAACAAAAAATTCCAAAATTTGTATGGAAACACAAAAGACCCCAAATAACCAAAACAATCTAAAGAAAGAAGAACGGGGCTTCCCTGGTGGCACAGTGGTTAAGAATCTGCCTGCTAATGCAGGGGACACAGGTTCAAGTCCTGGTCTGGGAAGATCCCACATGCCACGGAGCAACTAAGCCTGTGAGCCACAACTACTGAGCCTGCATGTCTGGAGCCTGTGCTCCACAATGGGAGAGGCCAAGACAGTAATAGGCCCACGCACCGCGATGAAGAGTGGCCCCTGCTCGCCGCAACTGGAGAAAGCCCTTGCACAGAAATGAAGACCCAACACTGCCAAAAATAAATATAAATAAATAAGTAATTTTATTAAAAAAAAAAAAGAAGAACGAAGCTAGAGGTATCATGTGCCCTGACTTCAAACTATACTGCAAAGCTACAGTAATCAAAACAGTATGGTACTGGCACAAAAACAGACACATAGATCAATGGAACAGAATAGAGAGCTCAGAAATGAATCCACACACTTAAGGTCAATTAATCTACAACAAAGGAGGCAAGAATATACAATGTGGAAAAGCCAACTCTTCAATAAACGGTGTTGGGAAAACTGGACAGCCACATGTACAAGAATCAAACTAGAACTTTTTCACATCATATACAAAAATAAACTCAAAATGGACTAAAGACTTAGATGTAAGACCTGATATCATACACCTATCAAAGGAAAACACAGGCAATATGCTCTTTGACATGGATCTTAGCAAGATATTTTTTTGGGTATGTCTCCTCAGGCAAGGGAAACAAAAGCAAAAGTAAACAAATGGGACTACATCAAACTAAAAAGCTTTTGCACAGTGAAGGAAACCATCAACAAAACAAACAGGCCACCTACTGAATGGGACAAGATACTTACAAATGATATATTTGATAAGGGGTTACTATCCAAAATATACAAAGAATTCATACAATCCAACATCAAAAAACAAACAACTCGATTAAAAAATGGGCAGAGGATCTGAACAGATATTTTTTCCAAAGAAGATATACAGACGGCCAACAGACACATGAAACGATGTTCAATATCACTAATCATTAGAGAAATGCAAATCAAAGCCGCAATGAGATATCACCTCAGACCTGTCAGAATGGCTATCATCAAAAAGACAAGAAATAACAAGTGTTGGTGAGGATGCAGAGAAAGGAGAACCCTTGTATACTGTTGGTGGAAGTGTAAATTGGGGCAGCCACTATGGAAAAGGGTATGGAGTTTCCTCAAAAAATTAAAACTAGAACTACCATATGATCTAGCAATTCTGCTTCTGGGTATTTTTCCAAAGAAAATAAAATCACTAATTCAAAAAGATATATGCATTCTTATGCTCTTTGCAGCAATATTCACAGTAGCCAAGATACGAAACAACCTAAGTGCCCACCACTGATAGATGAATGAATACAGAAGATGATACACACACACACACACACACACACACACACACACACAGGAATATTACCTACAAAAAAGAATGAAATCTTGCCATTTGCAATGACATGGATGGACCTAGATGGTATACTAAATGAAATAAGTCAGAGAAAGGCAAATACCATATAATTTCACTTATATGTGGAATCTAAAAAACAAAACAAATGAACACATATAACAAAACAGAAAAAGAGTCATAGATACAGAGAAGAAACAGGTGATTGTCAGAGGGGAGCGGGTGAGGGACGAGTGAAATATGTGAAGGAAATGAAGAGGTACAAACTTCCAGTTACAAAATAAATGAGTCATGGGGATGAAATGTACAGCATGGGGAATATAGTCAATAAAAATAAAGATAAAATGGGGCGCTTCCCTGGTTGTGCAGTGGTTAAGAGTCTGCCTGCCAATGCAGGGGACAGGGGTTCAAGCCCTGGTCCAGGAGGATCCCACATGCTGCGGAGCAACTGGGCCCGTGTGCCACACTACTAAGTCTGCGCTCTAGGGCCCGCGAGCCACAACTACTGAGCTCACGTGCCACAACTACTGAAGCCTGGGTGCCTATAGCCCCTGCTCTGCAACAGGGGAGGCTGCTGCAATGAGAAGCCTGCGCACCGCGACAAAGAGTAGACCCCCCTCACCACAACTAGAGAAAGCCCACGCACAGCAACGAAGACCCAACGCAGACAACAATAAATAAATTAAAAAAAATTTTTTTTAATAAAATGGGAATAAAGCAATAGAGTCATGAATCTAAAACACAGCCTGTATCAGTGGTCCCCAACCTTTGTGGCACCAGGGACCAGTTTTGTGGAAGACAACTTTTCCACGGACCAGGGGAAGGGGGTATCATTTCAGGATGATTCGAGCGCATTACACTTATTGTGCACTTTATCTCTATTATTATTACACTGTAATATATAATGAAATAATTATACAACTCACCATGATGCAGAATCAGTAGGATCCCTGAGCTTGTTTTCACTTGCCACTCACTGATAGGGTTTTGATATGTGTGCAAGCAACTGATTTATTATGGCCTCTATGCAGTCAAACCTCTCTGCTAATGATAATCTGTATTTGCAGCCACTCCCCAGTGATAGCATCACTGCCTCAGCTCCACCTGAGATCATCCAGCATTAGATTCTCATAAGGAGCATGCAACCTAGATCCCTCACATGCGCAGTTCACAGTAGGCTCCTATGAGAATCTAATGCCACTGCTGATCTGACAGGAGGTGGAGCTCAGGAGGTAATGCGAGCAATGGGGAGCGGCTGTAAATACAGATGAAGCATCGCTTGCTCGCCCTCCTGCTGTGCTGCCTGGTTCCTAACAGGCCATGGACTGGTACTGGTCTGTAGCCTGGGGGTTGGGGACCCCTGATCTAAGGGAGTAAGTATGGAGAAGAAAACATCCTTTAGAATGATTGTTGAAGAACATGAAGTGGAGAGAAGAAAACAGTAGTAAACGAAAGCAGAATGGTCAGAGAAAGATTAATTATCAAGAGTAAAGAGCTCTAAGACAGTCAACCTCATCAAAACTGTTAGAAGGAAGGGGTTATGAAGAGAGTAAGGCAGAAGAATGGCACTGAAAGCATTAAGTGTTGGCACTAAAAGCAGCGAAATTTCAGAGACGAAACTGAGGCAGCAGGCAGCAAAAGCAAAACAGAATTTGCTACCTTGTCTCCATTCTATAATAGTGCCTGCTCGTTTCTCTTTTGCTGAACACACGTTACTTAATTCAATTTATTTATGGTCTAGTATTTGCACTAAAATATGAATTCACTGAGGACAGGGCTATGTCTTAATCTTTTTTTGTTTTGTTTTGTTTTTTGCGGTACGCGGGCCTCTCATTGCTGTGGCCTCTCCCGTTGCGGAGCACAGGCTCCAGACGCGCAGGCTCAGCGACCATGGCTCACGGGCCCAGCCGCTCCGCGGCATGTGGGATCCTCCCAGACCGGGGCACGAACCCGCGTCCCCTGCATCGGCAGGCGGACTCTCAACCACTGCGCCACCAGGGAAGCCCTATGTCTTAATCTTTTTATTTCTAGCACCTAGCATGGTGCCACAGTACATGCTGAAGGATGGTGTGTGCTTCACAAGAACTTGCTGAAGGACCGAATGGCTCCCCATTTTACTCAGGATAAAAACCATGTGATAGCATGGATGGCCTTACATTGCCTGGCCACCTTCCCACTTTATCTCTCTACTCTGAGTTCAACTACTCCCTTTCACTTATACTTACTCTAGCCAGACTGGCCTCTTTGACGTTTCTTAAACTTACTGGGTATGCTGGTGTCTTGAGGCCTTTGTGTTCGCTGTTTTCTCTGTCCAAACATTGTCTCTCTCTGGATGTTTCTCCCCACGATATATTCACAGGTTAACTCCCTCTCCTCCTTCAAATCTCACTTTCTCAAGGTCTACTCTATTTTAAATCTGCACCCCACCCCCCAACTCTAGTACTACTTAAAAATTTTTTTTCACATACCCACCACTTTTTCATACAATACATAGTTTGCTCAGTGATGTTTATTGTTTGATGTCTGTCTCCCTCCACTAGAATGTGAGCTCCACAAAGGTAGGGATCTTTGTCTGTTTTGCTCACTGATGCATGACCCAAGCACCCTGAATGGTGCCTGGCCCAGAGTCTGCTCAATAAATAAACACATGAGTCACAGTGACAGACAGAAAATGAGAGTCTGCCAGAAGGTGTGGTGATACTTTCTCAGCACTGTGAGTATCTGAGGATATTTCAAATTCAGATACTGGAAAAATCCAGGAAAGGAGGAGAAAGCTGGTAAGAAAGAAGCAACGGAAAACACATAGACTTGCCATAGGTGTGATCGAGCACAGGTGGCCTTGGTGAAGAAAGTAGGGATAGGGGAAGTAGAAAAATAAATGAACGTCTGTATGTGAGAAAGTTTGAAAAGCTAAGACCTGATGCTCTCAGTCTTTTCCATCAAGTAGAATGCAGTATCAAAACTCCAAAAAGAACTGGTAATTTTACTTAAGAACTACAAATAGGAAGTAGCTTTGTAATTTAGCTTATTAAGAGGAGAAATGAAAAGTTGCCAACTGTTTACCGTTTATATATATATGTGAACTTTGTGATATCAAATGCTACAAAAATAAAAGTTCCTTCTTATCTGGAAGAGATAGTAAAAATTATAAATCAAGAATGGAATCATTAAAATGTCTAGTGGTGACTTGTAATCCTTATTGAAAATTATTTGAAGAGGTAATATCCAATACGATAAAGACAGAAAGAACTTCCACTGAGAAAAACTGGCTTGATTTTGATGTCTATTACTTTTCACAGTTTTATTTCCTAAGAAAAGTCCATTTTGAAACATTAGTTAAGCGCAATTATGGAAGTTTATAATGTGATTATGCCATTAGGTGATGAGCCTCTGGCTTCCTACAGGAAATCAATGGAATTCTTGTCTCATTAACAAAGGGATATGGAGCTTTGACATGGGAGAGGCAAATATAAAACTTTTTGAGAGAGACAGTTGCACTATCTTCTATGAAACAAATCAGTTTATTTTAATAAACTGAACATAACCTGATAATTCTAACTAAAGAAGCAAGTAATGTCACTTCAAAAAATTGTCACATTCTTCTTCATTTTCTTTTTGCTTTATGTAAATAAAAACAATGACGAGCAACAAACTACAAATGCAACAAGCCATACAGTCTCTGTGTACTCTCCACTGTCGAGTCACTTACCTGTTGTAATAGCTACCAATGACTGCCTTTAGAGAGCCAGGCCTGTAGAGGATGCAGTATATACATGACCTCATTGGAGGTTTTGATATTGCCATTTTACAGATTAAGGAACTGAGATCCAGAGAGATTAGGTAATTTGACCAGGTAGTAAATGGCAATATTGCTGGTTTAATCCAGGTCATCTGGATACCAAAGCCTATGTTTTTCACTGAGAATCCTGTTCCTCTGGGCATCATACTAATACATTAAATTTGTTAACTTTCTAAATACAAATACACAATGTCCAGAACAATTTCAAGGGAGGCATCTCCAAGGGAAAAAACAACTATAATTTGAGCTATAAAGCATATACTTAGCTAATATCAATACTTTTTGTTTTGCTTTTGGCCGTGCCGTGCGGCATGTGGGATCTTAGTTCCTTGACCAGGGATCAAATTTGCGCCCCCTGCATTGGAAGCACAGAGTCTTAACCCCTGGACCGCCAAGGAAGTCCCCTAATACTAATACTTTGAAACAAGGGACTAGAATAAAATGGTATTTTTGATCAAGAAGAACCTTTCAATGCAGAAACTAAAATTTCTAAAATAAATAAGAGCCTCTGATATTTAAAAAATCTCAGCAGACAAAGTGTGAACACATATCAATGAAGATATATTTGTACAGCAAAAATAGCAAAAAAGAGATTATCTATACAACAAATAAGATATTGGTCAAGTATTTCCCTATTTCAAGGATATATAAAAGCACAAATATTATTTTGTTGATGCCTTGCATCACCCCTACAACCAAACGGGAAAAAATCAACGATAAAGCAGAGCATTTTCTGTATAACCCATGTATTCACAGGGAATAGGCTATGTAACCATTAAACACTCTTATCTGATCAATCGTGCTGCAGTTACAGAATTTATACTCTCACAAAATAACATCCTATTTATAACACTATGCCTGCAGCCAACCCTTTTGGTTGACTGACTCATCTAAGCCGTCCCCAGCCTCCTTCCTCCCTTTTACCCACTTCCACTCCTAGTCTCCTCTACAGAGAGATGTGACACTGTTTCACTCTATAGATGTAAGCCAAAGTCTGTTGGAGAGCTCTGAGAAAGCTTTTGTTTTCCTGCTAAGAGAGACAGACATTCCAGCAGCTTCCCTTTCCCCTCTTCCATACTATTCCTCAGATATGACAAGAGGAGCCGTGGCAGCCATCTCATGACCATGATGGAAAAGCCAAGAGGACCACAAAGATGTGGACATACCACTAAGCCACCAATCAACATTAACAGATACCTACCTCTAGACTATATGTGAGAAAAATAAACTTCCATTTATTTAAGCCACTGTTAGTCAGATATTCCATTATTTTTATTTATTTATTTAGCGGTACGTGGGCCTCTCACTGCGGCAGCCTCCCCCATTGCGGAGCACAGGCTCCGGACGCGCAGGCTCAGCGGCCATGCCTCACGGGCCCAGCCGCTCTGTGGCATGTGGGATCCTCCCAGACCGGGGCACGAACCCGCGTCCCCTGCATTGGCAGGCAGACTCTCAGCCACTGCACCACCAGGGAAGCCCTCCATTATTTTTAGACAAAAGCATTCTTAATCAAACAAACAGCTTTCAGGCTAACAGGAACATGGTTTAGAAGCTGGTCAGTTGTCTGATGTGTTCATTCATTCGTTTACATGGTTAAATGCCTACTTTACACCAGGATTTAGTACTAGGTTTTGGGGACAGAAAGTTGAATATGGCTTTTAGCTTGAGACACTCAATACAAGAGGGAGATGTGTAAATAAGACAAGTGTGATAAATGCTCTAACAGAGCATGAACAAACTTCAATGATAGCACAAAGAGGAACCATGAGATTTTTTTCTCATTGTTGTTTCAAAAGTCAAAGTTTAGGTTTAAGTCAGAAAAATATAAGACCAGCCAGAACCAGTCCTGTTCTGTCCTCTTCAAATGACAAACTGAAGACAGGAGAGGCAGGAGAGTCTAAGAGGAAAGGAAGAATATTAGACACTGTTGAGGGTTTCTGATAAGGGCCCTTATCTACCCTCTCTGGTATTGTAAGATTAACTACAAATACAGATAGAGGAGTACAACTAGAAAACCTGGAGGGCATAGGAACAGAGAAAACCTATCACTTCCTGTCTGGAACCCTGGGAAGAAGCAGCCTCACAGGTACTGTCCACACCATTATGGCACAGGAGGTACAAAGAAGCACTCTTGCTTCTGTTTTCTGGAGCCGAGTGGGTCTGGGACAGCGGCTAGCTGGGCAATTTCACAGTGCACACGCCTTATGTGGCCTCCATACTGCCAGCGGAAGCATCTTTCTAAAATAAGGTTCTGACTGTCTCACTTCCTACTCAAAATTCTTCAGCTTAGATACACAGAGCCCTTCATTATCAGGATCTGCCTACCAATTTAGCTTTGGCTCATTCATCCCTCACGCACAATTGAGTGGTGCAAAACAACTCAAGATTCTCTCATACATTATGTAGTCTATACACATCTATCTGGTCTTGGCATATAATAACAAAAGCTAAAGCACTTACTATGGATTAGTCATTGTTGTAGGCAGTTATATACAACACATTTAATTGTCACAACTACCCTGTGAAGTAGGAAATATTACGACCACTTTATAGACGAGAAAACAGAGACACAAGAGGTTTCTAGTAAATGGAAGAAGTTGGATTTGAATCTAGAGAGTCTGGGTCTAGAGTCCACTCTTTTAAACCACTGTGCTATACTGCCTTAACATACAGGTCTCTGTACTCAGAATGCCCTTCACCCTCAACTCCCCTGTGGACTCCCATACATCTTTCCAGAATGAACTTAAATGTCTCCTTCCTTAACTGTAAAGCCTTTGCTCAGCAGAACTAACCTTCACCCTCTGCCATGCTCTTCCATGTTGTATATTACCACACCATATTGCAGAGATTTGTTGACATGTGTGTCTACTGACTAGACTGAAGTCCTGGAGGACAGGAACTACCTAATTTATCATTATATCCCTCTCATTAGTCACAATGCCTGCCATAGCAAGCATTCACTAAACATTTACTGAACTGAATGAATTTCAATAGAGGTAATGCCTATTTTTATTCAGAAACATTTCAAGTTGTCCACACAGCCCAAGAGTGGACTTACTCCCTATCCACTCAGTTTTACCAATAAAGAATTCCATATACGGATGGTTCCCAACATGTGATGGTTTGACTTACAATTTTACAACTTCATGATGGTGCAAAAGCAATCCACATTCAGTAGAAATTGTATTTGGAATTTGGATCTTGTCCCAGCTAGTGATGGGCAGTACATACTCCCTGTGATGCTGCATGCTGAGCAGCAGCTCCCAGCAGCTCCCAGACAGCCGTGCCATCACCGGGGTAAACAACCAACATGCTTACAACCATTCTGTACCCAGACAACACTTCTGTTTTTAACTTTCAGTATTCATAAATTACATGAGCTATTCAACACTTTACTATAAAATAGGCTTTGTGTCAAATGATCTTGCCCAACTGTAGGCGAATGTAGGTGTTCTGAGCCCTTATAAGGTAGGCTAGGCTAAGCTATGATGTTCGGTGGGTTAGGTGTATTAAATGCATTTTTGACTTGCCATAGTTTCAACTTCCCATGGGGTTACTGGACGTAACCCCACTGTAAGTGGAGAAAGATCTGTACTCATTTCTAAAAACTGGTAAAAAGGTTTTTTTACTACCTTCCACTAGTAATAAATAGGTTGCAAACCAGAACTTGGTGAAGAACTAAGGAAGATCTCAGCAGAGCAAGAAAACAAAGGGTATGATTTCTGTAATTCTGACCCTTTAAATTTAAAAAATCAGTTAAAAACTGCTACAAAGACTTGCTGCAGCACTGATGAAACTCTCTGAATCAGTGGACTGTTATCAAGAACTAACTTCACATCTTTTGTTTCCTCTAATTCTCATTCACTTCCAGCCTCCAGAACCATGAGAAATAAATGTCTGTTGTTTATAAGCTACCAAATCTGTGGTATTTTGTTACAGCAGCCTGAATGGACTAAGATAAACTCTTAAAACTGTCCCTGGCTGAGTGCTCAGTAAATTCTGGCTACCGTTACCACAACAGCATCAGTGGCTCCCTCTGTTCCCCTCAGTAATCTCCTCCATCCATCTAAATCTAGGCAACTTTCAGCTCAAAATAATCATTTCTAAGAAGTCTCCCTTAACTATATAGACTATTTTTCATAAAAGCTAATTAACATCTTTTCATTAAAAGTTAATTAACTATGTAAGGTATTTATCTTGCCCTACCAAGTGAAGTATAAATTATCTCAACATGAAACACATATTCTATTATTTTTATATTGCTCAAAGAACTTAGCACCAAGCATGTACAGAGGCACATAGTGAATATCTGTAGAAGCAGTTAATACAATCCACACACAGTTGATGGTTTATTTGCTATCTTAGAAAATGTTAAAGAGAAACATAAATTATAACCATGAGGATTTTTAGACTGTCTTTAATAATGATCAACATATACAACCTAAAGGCAAGAGAGAAAAAAAAATGTCTCTTGATTTAATTTTCAGACTTGCTACAAGAATGCCCATTCTCAAGAGATTATATACAGTGATTCCTGTATATAATTGGAATCACTGGCAGAAGCAAAGCAGAACAGAACGATAGGAAAAAAAAAATTAAGATCTCCCTCTCTCTAATCTGGAAGTAATTAACAAGAAACTCAAAAGAAGTTAACATTTTACTTTGGCAATATGTTGAACAAACTGATCTTTCAGTGCACTTGAATTTGGAATCTGCTTCAATTCAAAATTAACTGAGTGACTTCTATCTTTATATAAATCCCACCATCTCTTGCAGCATTTTTAATCTCTATCACTCATTCAGGCAGTCAGCCATATAACACTTTTCACTTTTCATTTTATTATTTCATGTGTATATATCTTATCTTCAGCACAGGTTACAGGTTCTTTCTTAACAAAGCATGTATCTTGATTTCTACTTTTTCGAATTACCTCCAGTATCTGGTAAAATGTTTTGCACACAGTGGACCCTCAAATATTTGTTCTAACTGAACAAATTAGTACTCCTGGGTGAGTACTAATTTAGTCAAATCTCCAGCCACTACATAACTGAGTGCCTATGTACACTGGCACTTTACATACACCACTTAATCCACTCAACCCTTTGAAGTAGATATAAACATTTTTTTACAAATTGGGAAACTTTAAAGGTTTCAAAGAGCTTAAGAAATTTTTCCAAGATACTTACAACTAGTAAAAAGTGAAACTGTGATTTTAATCCATGTTTGATTTCTAACTACTTCTCTTCCCATTAAGCCATATTGCTTCTCTAAAATGATGAGCGCCCTTCAAAGCCATGGTTGAGGGGCATAGTATAATACTGACATTCCCTCTTAAATTTCAGTGAGAGAATAAAGTAGGTTTAGGTTGGTGAAATGGTACTGAGTTTCTTTTTTAATTTTTGAATTTTATTTTATTTTTTATACAGCACGTCCTTATTAGTCATCCATTTTATACACATCAGTGTATACATGTCAATCCCAATTGCCCAATTCAGCACACCACCACCACTACCACCCCCGCCGCTTTCCCCCCTTGGTGTCCATACGTTTCTTCTCTACATCTGTGTCTCAATTTCTGCCCTGCAGACTGGTTCATCTGTACCATTTTTCTAGCTTCCACATATATGCATTAATATACGATATTTGTTTTTCTCTTTCTGACTTACTTCACTCTGCATAACAGTCTCTAGATCCAACCACATCTCAACAAATGACCAAATTTCGTTACTTTTTATGGCTGAGTAATATTCCATTGTATATATGTACCACAACTTCTTTATCGGTTCATCTGTCAATGGGCATTTAGGTTGCTTCCATGACCTGGCTGCAGTGAACACTGGGGTGCATGTGTCTTTTTGAATTATGGTTTTCTCTGGGTATATGCCCAGTAGTGGGATTGCTGGATCATATGGTAATTCTATTTTTACTTTGTGAAGGAACCTCCATACTCTTCTTTATAGTGGCTGTATCAATTTACATTCCCTCCAACAGTGCAAGAGGGTGCCCTTTCCTCCACACCCTCTCCAGCATTTGTTGTTTTCAGATTTTCTGATGATGCCCATTCAAACTGGTGTGAGGTGACACCTCATTATAGTTTTTTTTTCATTGTAGTTTTGATTTGCATTTCTCTAATAATGAGTGATGTTGAGCAGCTTTTCATGTGCTTCTTGGCCATCTGTATGTCTTCTTTGGAGAAATGTCTATTTAGGTCTTCTGCCCATTTTTGGATTGGGTTGTTTGTTTTTTTAATATTGAGCTGCGTGAGCTGTTAATATATTTTGGAGATTAATTCTTTGTCCGTTGATTCGTTTTGCAAATATTTTCTCCCATTCTGAGGGTTGTCTTTTTGTCTTGTTTATGGTTTCCATTGCTGTGCAAAAGCTTTGAAGTTTCATTAGGTCTCATTTGTTTTTATTTCCATTACTCTAGGAGGTGGATCAAAAAGATCTTGCTGTGGTTTATGTCAAAGAGTGTTCTTCCTATGTTTTCCTCTAAGAATTTTACAGTGTCTGGCCTTACATTTACGTCTTGAATCCAATTTTGAGTTTATTTTTGTGTATGGTGTTAGGGAGTGTTCTAATTTCATTCTTTTATATGTAGCCGTCCAGTTTTCCCAGCACCACTTATTGAAGAGACTGTCTTTTCTCCATTGTATATCCTTGCCTCCTTTGCCATAGATGAGTTGACCATAGGTGCATGGGTTTATCTCTGGACTTTCTATCTTGTTGCATTTATCTATGTTCCTGTTTTTGTGCCAGGACCATATTGTCTTGATTACTGTAGCTTTGTAGTATAGTCTGAAGTCAGGGAGTCTGATTCCTCCATCAGTTTTTTTCCCTCAAGACTGCTTTGGCTATTCGGGCTCTTTTGTGCCTCCATACAAATTTTAAGATTTTTTGTGTTAGTTCTGTAAAAAATGCCATTGGTAATTTGATAGGGATTGCACTGAATCTGTAGATTGCTTTGAGTAGTATACTCATTTTCACAATATTGATTCTTCCAATCCAAGAACATGGTATATCTCTCCATCTGTTGCTATCATCTTTAATTTCTTTCATCAGTGTCTTATAGTTTCCTGCATACAGGTCTTTTGTCTCCTAGAGTAGGTTTATTCCTAGGTATTTTATTCTTTTTGTTGCAATGGTATATGGGAGTGTTTCCTTAATTTCTCTTTCAGATTTTTCATCATCAGTGTATAGGAATGCAAGAGATTTCTGTGCATTAATTTTGTATCCTGCTACTTTACCAAATTCATTGATTAGCTCTAGTAGTTATCTGGTGGCATATTTAGGATTCTCTATGTATAGTATCATGTCATCTGTAAACAGTGACACTTTTACTTCTTCTTTTCCAATTTGTATTCCTTTTATTTCTTTTTCTTCTCTGATTGTTGTGGCTAGGACTTCCAAAACTATGTTGAATAAGAGTGGTGAGAGTGGACATCCTTGTCTTGTTCCTGATCTTAGAGGAAATGCTCTCAGTTTTCACCATTGAGAATGATGTTTGCTGTGGGTGTGTCATATATGGCCCTTACTATGTTGAGGTACGTTCCCCCATTCCCACTTTCTGGAGAGTTTGTATCATAAATGGGTGTTGAATTTTGTCAAAAGTTTTTCTGCATCTATTGAGATGATCATATGGTTTTTATTCTCCAGTTTGCTAATATGGTGTATCACATTGATTGATTTGCATATATTGAAGAATCCTTGCATCCCTGGGGTAAATCTCACTTTATCATGGTATATGATCCTTTTAATGTGCTGTTGGATTGTGTTTGCTAGTACTTTGTTGAGGATTTTTGCATCTATATTCATCAGAGATATTGGTCTGTAATTTTCTTTTTTTGTAGTATCTTTGTCTGGTTTTGCTCTCAGGGTGATGGTGGCCTCATAGAATGAGTTTGAGAGTGTTCCTTCCTCTGCAATTTTTAAGAAGAGTTTGAGGAAGATAGGTGTTAGCTCTTCTCTAAATGTTTGATAAAATTCACCTGTGAAGCCATCTGGTCCTTGACTTTTGTTTGTTGGAAGATTTTTAATCACAGTTTCAACTTCATTACTTGTGATTGGTCTGTCCATATTTTCTATTTCTTCCTGGTTCATTCTTGGAAGGTTATACCTTTCTAAGAATTTGTCCATTTCTTCCAGGTTGTCCATTTTATTGGCATAGAGTTGCTTGTAGTAGTCTCTTAGGATGCTTTGTATCTCTGTGGTGTCTGTTGTAACTTCTCCTTTTTCATTTCTAATTTTATTGATTTGAGTCCTCTCCCTCTTTTTCTTGATGAGTCTGTCTAATAGTTTATCAATTTTGTTTATCTTCTCAAAAAAACAGCTTTTAGTTGTATTGATCTTTGCTATTGTTTTCTTTGTTTCTATTTCATTTATTTCTGCTCTGATTTTCATGATTTCTTTCCTTCTGCTAACTTTGGGTTTTGTTTGTTCTTCTTTCTCTAGTTCCTTTAGGTGTAAGGTTAGATTGTTTATTTGAGATTTTTCTTGTTTCTTGAGGTAGGCTTGTATAGCTATAAACTTCCCTCTTTTGCTACATCCCATAGGTTTTGGATCGTTGTGCTTTCATTGTCATTTGTCTCTAGGTATTTTTTGATTTCCTCTTTGATTTCTTCAGTGATCTCTTGGTTATTTAGTAACATATTGTTTAGCCTCCATGTGATTGTGTTTTTCACGTTCTTTCCCCTGTAATTCACTTCTAATCCCATAGTGTTGTGGTCAGAAAACATGCTTGATATGATTCAATTTTCTTAAATTTACTGAGGCTTGATTTGTCACCCAAGATGTGATCTATCCAGGAGAATGTTCTGTGCGCACTTGAGAAGAAAGTGTAATCTGCTGGTTTTGGATGGAATGTCCTATAAATATCAATTAAATCTATCTGGTCTACTGTGTCATTTAAAGCTTGTGTTTCCTTATTAATTTTCTGTCGGGATGATCTGTCCATTGATGTAAGTGAGGTGTTAAATTCCCCCACTATTATTGTGTTACTGTTGATTTCCTCTTTTATAGCTGTTAGCAGTTGCCTTATGTATTGAGGTGCTCCTATGTGCGTATATATTTATAATTATTATATCTTCTTCTTGGATTGATCCCTTGATCATTATGTAGTGGCCTTCCTTGTCTGTTGTAACACTGTTTATTTTAAAGTCTGTTTTATCTGATATGATTATTGCTACTCCAGCATTCTTTTTTTTTTTTTTTTTCCAGCATTCTTTTGATTTCCATTTGCATGGAATATCTTTTTCCATCCCCTCATTTTCAGTCTGTATGTGTCCCTAGGTCTGAAGTGGGTCTCTTGTAGACAGCATATATACAGGTCTTGTTTTTGTATCCATTCAGGAAGCCTGTGTCTTTTGGTTGGAGCATTTAATCCATTCATGTTTAAGGTAATTATTGACATGTATGTTTCTATGACCATTTTCTTAATTGTTTTGGGTTTTTTTTTGTAGGTCCTTCTCTTGTGTTTCCCACTTAGAGAAGTTCCTTTAGCATTTGTTGTAGAGCTGGTTTGGTGGTGCTGAATTCTCTTAGCTTTCGCTTGTCTGTAAAGCCTTTGATTTCTTCATCAAATCTGAATGAGATCCTTGCCGGGTAGAGTAATCTTGGTTGTAGGTTCTTCCCTTTCATCACTTTAAGTATATCATGCCACTCCCTTCTGGCTTGCAGAATTTCTGCTGAGAAATCAGCTGTTAACCTTATGGGAGTTCCCTTGTATGTTATTTGTTGTTTTTCCCTAGCTGCTTTCAGTAATTTTTCTTTGTCTTTAATTTTTGCCAATTTGATTCCTATGTGTCTCGGCATGTTTCTCCTTCGGTTTATCCTGTATGGGACTCTCTGCGCTTCCTGGACTTGGGTGGCTATTTCCTTTCCCATGTTAAGGAAGTTTTCGACTATAATCTCTTCAAAGATTTTCTCGGGTCCTTT
Source organism: Phocoena phocoena (assembly GCF_963924675.1). Taxonomy (NCBI): domain Eukaryota; kingdom Metazoa; phylum Chordata; class Mammalia; order Artiodactyla; family Phocoenidae; genus Phocoena; species Phocoena phocoena. The sequence goes on along the minus strand of NC_089223.1, from coordinate 32,378,220 downwards.
CTCTCTCTCTTCTCCTTCTGGGACCCCTATAATGCGAATGTTGCTGCGTTTAATGTTGTCCCATAGGTCTCTTAGGCTGCCTTCATTTCTTTTCATTCTTTTTTTTTTATTCTGTTCCGCAGCAGTGATTTCCATTATTCTGTCTTCCAGGTCACTTATCCGTTCTTCTGCCTCAGTTATTCTACTATTGATTCCTTCTAGTGTAGTTTTCATTTCAGTTATTTTATTGTTCATCTCTGTTTGTTTTTAATTCTTCTAGGCCTTTGTTAAACATTTCTTGCATCTTCTCGATCTCCGCCTCCATTCTTTTTCCGAGGTCCTGGATCATCTTCACTATCATTTTTCTGAATTCTTTTTCTGGAATGTTGCCTATCTCCACTTCATTTAGTTGCTTTTCTGGGGTTTTATCTCATTCCTTCATGTGGTACATAGCCCTCTGCCTTTTCGTCTTGTCTATGTTTCTATGAATGTGGTTTTTGTTCCACAGGCTGCAGGATTGTAGTTCTTCTTGCTTCTCAGTACTAAGGTTTTTTTTGTGTGTGTTTTTTTAAATATTTATAGCAAATACTAAGTGATATCAATCTTTTATGAATGATATCAAAATCTCACTCTGCAGTGCTGAGAACAGAAGGTATAGGACCTACTGCCTATGACTTGAAGTGTGACTTCTGAGCAAGTGTGTGAGATTAACCTTTGACCTCCAGCTTGTACATGGGGCTGCAGGGATAGGAGTATGTCACCAAACACACTGGAAGCCAACTCTCAGACCAGTAGGGAAAGGAGTTTATTGACAACAACGAATTAGAATATCTTATCCCTCATTCAGAATAAATAAACAATGATATTAAGTTCATTTATTAAAAATAGATTCACTACACTAGCAAGAATCTCTTGCTTACTTTTTATGCCAAACTCCTTCACTTGCTAAATAGAGATTATGTTAAATCCAGAGGCGAAGAAATGAAAAGCGTACATTTGGCCAGATTATCTCTGGTTTACAAAGTCAAAAAAGAAATGCTTAATCAGCACCTGTTATGGCTAGTTTCAGGTATGAATAACTGTCTGGAAGAAGGTAAGAAACAATACCAGAAACACCAACCATAAAGAAACAAGTTAATAAACTGGACTTCCCTAAAAACTTAAAACTTCAACTCTCCTAAACACAGTTAATAAAACAAAAAAAACGAATCACTGACTGGAAGAAAACATTTGGAAAGCATTTATGTGATAAAGGATTTGTACCCAGGATGTGCAAAGAACTATCTAAACTTAATAATAAAAACAAACATAGATTTTTAAAAAGGCAAAAGATCTGTATACAGACACTTCATCAATGAAGATATATGGATGACAAACAAACACATGCAAAATACTTAACATTGCTAGTCACCGGGGAAATGGAAACTAAAACCACAAGATAACACTACATACTTATTAGAATGGGTATCATACCAAGTATTAATGAGGTTGTGGAGAGACCAGAACTCTCATACACTGTTGGTAGGAACCTAAAATGGCACAGGCGCTTTGGAAAACAGTCTTGGCAATCTCTTAAAAATTTATACATACAACTAACATATGATCCAGCCATTCCGTCCCTAGGTATTTACACAATATAAATGAAAACATATGCTCATACAAAGACATATATGAATATTCATAGAAGCTTTATTTATAATAACTCCAAACTACAACAAACAAAACCCCCAAATGTCCATCAACAGGTAAACAACTGTTGTATATCTATACAATGAAATACCATTCAGCAACAAAAATGCATGAGTAATAATATACAGCAACATGGATACATCTTAGTTATGCTAAGTATAAGAAGCCAGGAAATAGAGTATATAGTGCATGATTCTCTTAATATAAAATTCTAGGAAATATAAACTAATGTATAATGGCAGAAGGCAAATCAGTGGTTGCCTGGGGATGGGGGCAAGGGAAGCAGTGTGTGTGTGTTGGGGGGTGGGGGAGGGTGGTGGGCAGGAGACAAAGATTAAAAAGGGGAATGAAGAAAATTTTAGGGGTGATGGGTATGCTCCTTATCTGGATGGTGGTGATGGTTCCATGGAAGTATATATATGTCAAAACTTATCAGTATAGGGCTTCCCTGGTGGCACAGTGGTTGAGAGTCTGCCTGTCAATGCAGTGGACATGGGTTTGTGTCCCGGTCCAGGAAGATCCCACATGCCGCAGAGCGGCTGGGCCCATGAGCCATGGCTGCTGAGCCTACGCATCTGGAGCCTGTGCTCTGCGATGGGAGAGGCCACAGCAGTGAGAGGCCCGTATACCGCAAAAAAACACAAAAAAACCAAAAAGAACTTATCAGTATATAAATTTTAAATATGAGAAATTTGGGTATCTCAATCCTCAATAAAGCTTTTTTAAAAAAATAATCAAAAAGATAAGATTTATGCATTTGGGAAATAAAAAGAATGAAAAATCTGTGATATGTATCTTCTAAGATGGTCCTAATGATCCTTGCCTCTTGGTATTTATGCCCATGTATAATCTTTCCTTGAATATGAAATTTAATGATTTGTTGCTAGGGAATGGAATGAGGCAGAGGTGATGGGATGTCATTTCCAAGATTAAGATACAAAAAACCCTGTGGCTTCTGTCTTGGACTCTCCACACACATTTCCTCTGAGGAAAGGCAGCTGCCACATTGTGAGCTGTCCTATGGAGAAGCCCATGATATAAGGAACAAGGGAGGCAGCTGGCTAAAAGCTATCAAGGAATTAAGGCCATCAGTCCAATAGCCTTCCAGGAACTGAAGACCTCAGCCCCATAGCCTGTAGGGAACTAAATTCAATAACCATTAAGATTGAATTCAGAAGTAAATCTTCTCCCAGATGAGCCTTCTGATGAGAATGCAGCCCTGGCCAACAGTTTGACTACAGCCTCATGTGAGACTCTGAGCCTAACTAAACTACAGCCTCATGTGAGACTTTGAGCCTCACTAAACCTGATCCACAGAAACTGTGAGATACGAATGTTTGTTTCTTTAAGCCATGAAGTTTTGGGTATGCAGTTCTGTTCCAGCAGTAGATAACTAATACAAGATCTAAGTCACATTTATATAAAAAAAGTCTTCAAAGCATATTTAGCCATTTTGGATATATACTTTTAGAATACAAAGAGAGTATTTGACTAAAACTACATTAAACGGGGGCTTAATTTTCTTATGCAATTTGAAGTCCAGAGGTAAGGCAGTCTAAGGCTAGTGCAGTGTGTCAAAAATGCCACCAGAGACCCAAACCTTTTAATCCAGGTCCGGCCATTCTTAGGGAATGTCTTCATCCTAACACTTGTTACCTTAGGATCACAATATGATCTCATGTCCATATCACAGATAAGAAGAAGGGGTTTTGCCTTTATCAGGAAAGTGAACATTTTCTCAGAAACCTCAAGCTAGTCTTCCACTTACATCTCATTCATCAAAAGTGTTTCCCACTGCCATTCTTAGATGCAAGGGAATCTGGGAAGATAAACATTTTTTAGCAAGACACACTGCTCCCTCAGCATAGTAAATGTTTTGTTAGTAATGAAGAAGGGGGCAATGTTTATTAGACAGGCAACCAGCAGTATTTGCCAAAGTCATACATTTTATTTATGGTAAAACCAAAAATATTGCAGGAGTTTATAGAAGGGCAAGAACACAGTAAGCTATGGGAGCTTGAGAAGGTTTCTGAGGGGAGATGTTTAGAACTGGCTAGGTAGAAAGGAAAGACGAGGGAAGTCTCAAGGGGAGTAAAAGCAAGAACAAAAAGTCATGAAGACCGGAAAATGTAACAAGGCCTAAAAATAAATTACCCTGTATAAAGTTTTTAATTGCATAACTAAGTTTAAAAAACAATCCTGAGTGATGAATATGCATGTTGTTTCCTAGCAAGGAAACAAAATGCATCATCATAGATTGCAACAAGCTCCTACTGTATAGCACAGGGAACTATATTCAATATCTTATAATAAACTGTAATGGAAAAGAATCTGAAAAAGATTACACACACACACACACACAAACACACATATAACTGATTCACTTGGCTGTACACCTGAAACTAACACAACATTATAAATCAACGATACTCTAATAATAATTTTAAAAATGCAGCATCGTGTCTAAGAGATGAGACATGGGCAAAGGACCTGAATGGGCATTTCTCTAAGGAAGATATACAAATGGCCAGTAAACATATGAAAAGATGCTCATGATTAGTCATAAGGGAAATGAAAGTCATAACCATAATGAGATACCACTTCAAACCCACTAGGATGGCTGGAATCAAAAAGTCAGGTAACAACAAGTTTTGGTGAGGATGTGATGAAACTGGAAGCCTCATACACTACTGGTGGGAATGCAAAATGGTGCAGCTACTTTAGAAAACAGTCTGGAAGTTCTTCAATCAATGAAATATAATGTTATCATGACCCAGAAATTCCCAAGAGAAATAAAAACATATGTCCACATAAAAACTTGTACATGAAATTTTATAGCAGCATTATTCCTAACAGTCAAAAGGTGGAAATAACATAAATGGCCATCAACTGATGAGGAGACAAACAAAATGTGGTATATCCAAATAATGGAATATTATTTGGCCGTAAAAAGGAATGAAATACGGATACATATTACAGCATGTATTAACCATGAAAACATTATGCTAAATGAAAGAAGCAAGTCAAGAAAGACACATATTATGTGATTCCATTCATATGAAATATCCAGAACAAGGAAATCTGTAGACACAGAAAGTAAATTAGTGGTTGCCTAGGGCTGAGGGGGTGTAGGTGGGTTGCTATGACCTTGGTTCAAACCACCATTACTTCATAGCTGGATGATTCCAAGAACTTAACTACCTGGTTTCCTGCTTCCATTCTTTGTTCGCTAATGGATTCCAAATGCCTAGAACAGTATCTGGCACACCAAGGAAAGTAAGTATCCAATAAATCTGTTGTTATTTTGACTTCAAATCCTGTGTTCTTTTTCACTTGATTTATTTTGTGGGTATGTATCTATCATGGGAGGATCCAAACCCCCTTCCTACTTTGGCGAATTGCAGGCACCAAAAGGAGGCAGCTACCTCCCACCATAGAAACTAGAAACCCCAATTATTTACTTCCCCAGTTCCCCTGATAACTAGAGTGTGGGCACACGGTCGAGGCTTGGCCAGTCTCATGTACCTCCAGAATTGTGAGCTGGTACAGAAGTTTCTTGGTGGTTTTTTGTTTGTTTGTTTTATTTTGGTGGCAGCAACATCTGGTTCTTCAGCCAGGAGTGCCAGTGGAGTTATCTTCTGAGGTCAGCAATGTCAATAGAGTTCGGTGCAGCGTTTGAGGCACCAGTATCCTCACCAGAAAGGCTTCGTGGTGTGTTCTGGCTGTGGTCTGGCTGTGTATCCTCCCTCAGTTCCTGCCTACTTTTAGAACTGTGTGTCCACCCTTCCCCATGATTCTGGAAGTCTATCTTATATCTTTCAATAAATTTCTTTTCTGCTAATGTCAGCCAGAGTTAGTTTGTGTTGCTTGTAATTAAGAACACTGACTGAAAGAAGGCTCCCCATAAAGTTGAACCTTCTTAAACCCAGGAGCATCATTTTAAAAAGCGGTGTTTCAGGAGGATTTTCCTGTGAAGAAACACAATCTCACATAACCTCTAAACAGAGAGAAATTAATTTACTTTACTATTGTTGTATAACTTTTCCTGTTCTTGTCATCTTCCAGAAAAATCGGGATTCTTTCTCCCTTCACCCCAAAACAAGTCCACAGCCCCTTTCCCTAAAGTTTCATTCCTTGCCTATATAGTAGTTCCCTCATATCTGTGGTTTCATATTCCATGGTTTCAGTTACCTGTGGTCAATCACAGTCTGAGAATATTAGACGGAAAATTCCAGAAATAAATAATTCATAAGTTTTAAATTGCATGCCATTCTGAGCAGCATGATGAAACGTTGCACCTTCCTGCTTCATACCACATGGGACATGAGTCATCCCTTTGTCCAGTGTATCCTGCCCATTAGTCACTTAGTAGCCATCTTGTTTATGGGGTTATTGTCATGGTACCACAATGCATATTAAAAATTTAACGGAAGCCACTAAATGAAAAGAGGATTAAGTAAAACAAATTTCTTTCTTACAAAGCAAATCTATTATTTTAAATTGTGGTGGTGGTGGGACTTCCCTGGTGGTCCAGTGGTTAAGACTCCATGCTCCCAATGCAGGGGGCCTGGGTTCAATCCCTGGTCAGGGAACTAGATCCCACATGCCATAACTAAAGATTCCTCATGCTGCAACTAAGACCTGATGCAGCCAAATAAATAAATAAATATTAAAAAAAAAAATTGTGGTGGTGTACCTGAGATTCCAGAACCTCCAGCTTACGTTTCCTGGCGTGAAGAGCTTTACTTGGAAAAGCCCAATAATAATTAGATGTTCCAATTCTCTCACAGTCAACCATACCATCATCAACCAAGCTTTGAAGGACTTCTTTTACTGACATAGCAGCTAGGAGAGATAATTTTTTAAAGACTTCATATTAAGACACATCATAAATCAAATTAAAAGGTCAATAACTGGGGAAACACTTGCAATAAATATTATAGATTGAGTCAATAAGTTAATAAATAAGGAGCTTTTAAAAATAATAACAAAAGAAGACAAATACTCCAACAGAAAAATAAAATAGATCAATGGGCATCTATAAAATATGTATGGTCAGGGACTTCCCTGGTGGTCCAGTGGTAAAGAATCCGCCTTCCAATGCAGGGGGGACGCGGGTTCAATCCCTGGTTGGGGAACTAAGATCCCACATGCCGGGGGCAACTAAGCCCGTGCCACAACTACTGAGTTCGCGTGCCTCAACTAGAGAGCCTGCGTGCCGCAAACTAGAGCCCATGCGCCCTGAAGCCCATGCGCCACAACTAGAGAGAGAAAACCTACACGCCACACTAGAGAGAAGCCCATGCACCACAACGAAGAGCCCACATGCTGCAACTAAGACCCGACACAGCCAAAAAAATAAATAAAATAAATAAATATTTTTAAAAATGTACGATATTTGTAATAATATCGTCAATAAACATGAAAAATGTTCAAACCCACTAATAATTGAAGAAATGCAAAATAAAGCATGAGATACGATCTCTCGACTACCAAATTTAAAACACTAAAAATTGTAATTAAAGGATTCAGGGAAATGGGTACTCTCAACATGGGTGGAAAAATGTAGCAATATGTACCTAAAACCTTAGGTTTATGCATATCTCTTATGCAAAAATTTCACTTTTATAAATTCAGCTAAAGAAAATAATGATGGATATGTATAAGGATGCTTGTCAAAGCACTGTTTTCAATAGCAAAACCCTGGAAATCAGTACAATAATGGGACTCAAAAGTACTTTTTTTGTAATGATATACAATGCATTCATTAAATTTACATTATAAATATTTAATGGCCTGGGTATATATACATCCAAAATGTATTATATAGAAAAGTAAGTTAAAAGACAGTATGCACTTATGTGACAGTAGTTATCTTGAATTAAGGTTAAGAGGCAATTTTTATTTCCTTCCTCTTGCTTATTTTTCATATTTTTTTCCAACAATGAACATGTATTACCTTTCTTGCTAAGGAAACTAAAACAAAACTACTATATAAAATTAAACAATAAATAAATAAATATATTGGATGTTATGGTTAGGCGTAAGATTAAAAATCAGAAAAGAGTTTTTTAAATAGCATGTAAAAATACAAAGTCATATTTCACAAATGTCTGAAATTATAAACCATTCTTACTTTCTATCAAATAAAACTATACCAAGAAATTATCCATATTTTAAAGTCCATTTTAATTTTTCCTAGAGCAGATCCCCCAATTTAATAAAATCTATTAAATATTTAAAGATTTAATAAATAAAAAAATAAAGTCTACACCAAATGCAAAACATTCAACCTCATGTATAAAGAAGTACAAACTGAAATGAAATGTCAAAGAATTCTAAAAATGAAAATAGTTCTGAGAAACGAATTTGGGTATAATAGCCTTTCCTGAAGGCGATTTGAGAACACACATAAAAAGCCTAAAACTAGACAAGTCTCTTTTTCTATTCTATTTCTGGGGACATTTCTTAATGAAGTAATATGAGATTTGAAAAACAGTTTACAGCAGGGGGAGAGGAAGGGGTGAATAGGTGGAGAAGCGCAGAGGATTCTTGGGGCAGTGAAAATATGGTGTATGATACCATAATGACACCGTAATTATGGATCCGTGTCATTACACATTTTTGTCCAAACCCATAGAATGTACAACACTAAGAGTGAATGCTAATGTAAATTATGGACTTAGTGTGATTATGATGTGTCCATGCAGGTTTGTCAACTGTAACAAATGTACGATGGTAAATGATTTTGATAATAGGGGAAATTATGCATGTGTGGGGGCAGGAAGTATAGGAGAAATACTGTGCCTTCCTCTCAATTTTGCTGTGAACCTAAAAATACTCTAAAAAATAAGTCTTAGAAAAAATTTATGGATGGCATGTTAATTACACATTAATTTTAGCAGCAAAATTTGGTAACAACCTAGATGGTCAACAGTAGCTAATGGGCTAAGCAAATTATGGCACAGTGGGTGGCCACAGGATGAAACATTAGGAGATGCAGATGTTGTAAATCATTTTTTTTAAAGCAAATGACATAGGAAAGTGTAGATGATATGATGGTATATGGAAAAATACACGAACACAAAACTGTATATGCAGCATGGTTCCCTCTCAGAGAAATGGACAGATACATACAAACACAGATAAACAGAACCTAAGAATAAGATATCAAAATACACCAAAATGTTAACAATGGTGATCTCAGAATAGAGGGATTATGAACAACTTTTATTTTTATTATATTCTTTATAATTTCCAAATCTGTTAAAATAACATGTATAGCTTATATAATCAGAAAGTAAGGTTTAAAAAAATATATATCATATGTAGTGACCCCTCAAAAGATAACCTCCAGAACCTGTGAATGTGACCTTATTTTGGAAAAGGTGCTATAGAGAGGTAATTAAGGACCTCATGATAAAATCATCCTGGATTTAGGATGGGTCCCAAATCCAATGACATGTGTCCTTATAAGACACAGAAGAGGAGAAAAAAAAAAAATGGGGAAGGCCATGTGAAGGCAGAGGCAGAAATTAGAATGATGTGTCTATAAGCCAAGCACTGTGGGCAGCCACGAGAAGCTAGGAGAAGCATAACATGGATTCTCCCTCAGAGCTTCCAGAAGGAACCAACCCTGCCAACACCTTGATTTTAGACTTCTGGCCTCCAGATTATGAGAAAATAAATTTCTACTGTGTTAAGTAGAAATTAAGTTTATGGTAATTTGTTACAGCAGCCGTAGAAAACTAATACACTATGTAAATCACATTTAACAAATACCAGAACATACATGAAGAAGTTTTTACTTCTTTTGAAGTAAATTATACCCATAAATAAATAAATGTGTGTAATTGTGTGTATGTATATGTATGTGTGTGCACACACAGGCATGCATGCATATTCCACTGTAGTTTCCCTAGAGCAGATATTTCAAACACAAGAATCATGGTCATGGCCCAGAAACATTATATTGGGACTTTTATAAACATTCTTCATCTCTAGAAATTTATGTTTCCATGAAGTGAAAGACTGTTGCAGGAAAGGTGATGGGTATTTACCAAAACATTCTGGCACATTTTTTGATACTTACTAATGCCTTTTTCTTTGGGAGCAATCTTCTCCATGTCTTTTAATTGAAATACATCTTTCTGTTTAAAAGAGTTGAAAGATGAAAAACATGCATTTATTTTCTACTATATATTTACATTTACCATAATTATGTTTATGAAATATTGTACTAAAAAATTATGACTGGAAGTGAATAGTGCAATAGAATCGAGAATTTTAGAGCTAGAAGAAACTGTAATTATCTTGTTCAATACCTTCAACAGAACCTAAAATGGACAGATTTTGCATGAACATACAATTCTTTAAAGTAACTGGAGGGCAGAATGCAACGAACATCTTCCCAATGAAGTATAAAATCTAGTTATGATGAATCATTTGTTAACATGAGATAATCAGCTTCTCTGACACTTTGATTTGAAGAAAACACAAATAGTGCTTTGCTTAGCATATACCATACATCACAGATTAGCAGTTCTAACTAAAAGCAAAACAGACAGCTGTCAAGATTTATTTACATTTAAGGTTTCATGGAAGAGCCACACCTAAGTAAGAAAAACATACAATTTATGGCTGTCTATCATCATTCACCCATACATGCTGCATGTCCACCACATGCAAAGCAAAACATTACGGGAAGATATACACAGAGAATATTTAATCTTATGGTTGGAAAAAAAAATCTATGCAGAATACTCCTTTCTTCTTGTAATAAGCTGTGGTTGAACTGGTAAAAAGAACTTGGATAATAAAAGTGAAATATTTGAAAAGACTGAAGTATTCAGTAATTAGAACAGAATTATTGTGATTAGTGTTATGGAAATCTGGGATCTATTTCTTCCAACATAAACTTGAAAAGGTAACTTCAATAGGATGGAAATTAGACATCATAAAAATTTAAAACTTCTGCTCACCCAAGTGCACTGACTGACTAGACAATATTCACAAAACATACCAGACAAAAGACCAGTAGCCCAGATATACAACCCCCTGCAAAAAAGATGAACTGATAGATGGATAAAGGAATGGAGAGATGAAAAAAAAAAAAAAAATATATATATATATGATAAAGCAAGTAGAGTATAAAATGTTAACGGCAGAATCTAAGCTGGGCATATAGGTATTCACAGTGAAGTTCTTTCATCTTTAATAATAAAATGTTGAAAAAAGTAACTTCATCTCAGTACACTTAAGATTTAGTAAATTAAGGAAAATACTAAGTCATTGGTCCTAGAATGTGAAATAAATTTTTGCACATCTGGGAATTCTGTAGGGTCTCAGAGAACATGTAGTAAATTACTAACTTCAGGCCTCTAATGCGTTAAAAAAAACCCAATTAATCAAACCTATTCGCAAAAACCTTAGGAAAAAGAACATGAACTCATTGAGACATCTGCCTAGATGTAGTTATCAAGGAAAAGCCCCAGACATACTGGCTGCCCCACTGGGGTTGCTATGTAAATAAATGGGCTTGCAAAGAACTAGCCTCAGGACTAAAGTGTGGTCATTTAAATGGACAGAGAAAATGGTCTCAAGTAAATATTGATTCTCCCCTACATTAAACAGAGATAATAAAGGAGAGATGAACACAATGGTTCTAGCTCTCAAAAACAAAAAACTATGTGTAAAGATACCATGGAAGACACACAGTTATAAAGTTAGATAACTTTTAATTAAGCACTTATGACCTGAGCATTATAATGTTTTACACAGATTATTTCATTCAATCCTCATACCAACTTTGTGAACTAGGTACAATTATTATTAGCCTTTTTAATAGATGAAGAAACTGAGACTTAGGTCAAGTAACTTGCTTAACGTCACAAAGCTATCAGGTAAAACAGACGTCAGGTACAAGTTCTCTACCTTTGAGCTGTACTGTGGCCATGTCCTTCCTAAGTGTAACAGGCAAAGAATTAGTAACTTCAAATAAATCTATGTATGTATTCATATGAATTGATATGTATAGGAATATATGAACTGAAATCAATCAATTAATACAATTAATTCCTATCTTTACCTAAAAACTCATTGACTACTGAACTTCTTTAACTTCTAATACTCATTATAGTCACGGTACCTTAGTCATTAGTGTCTTAATGTCACTGAGAGCAGTGCTGAAAAAATTTTCATCAAAAACAGCCAACAATATCATAAAGAACAAATTAACTCCCCTCACCACTCTCCCCAGCTTTCCACTGCCTGCTAGGAATTAAATCTACTTTTCTTGCTCTAAGACCATAGGAAAAATATTTCAGCTCAGCAGAATAAGTAGTCATAATCTTTACCTACAAACGTAATCAATTTATCGTCCTAATCATATCATCATTATTAATATGATACTCTGTTCTGAATTGCCAATGACTTTTAGTAAGTCATTGTATGTAAGACTAGTAAGATTTCGCTTAAAGGGCAAACAGTTTTAAAAAAAAGTGCCCACAATACTTCACTTGTTTCACTGAGAATCTGCATTATCAAAATGAAAATGTCAAGTATTATCATTACTTATTAATTTTACATTCTATTTTGCCGTTTCCCCCACCTTCTTCATATTGATATTTGTAAATAATGAAAATAGCCAGTAGGTTGGGGCCAAACCAGACTTTGAAGGTTCTGTCAAGAGGTAAGACGTAAGAAATTAATATTTTTGTAGGTCAAAAGTTTGGATTTTAACCTGGAAGCAAGAAAAGCCACTGTACAGAACACAGGCTCTAAAGCCAGGTGACTGGGTTTGAATCCTGGTTCTGCCACTTAGGAGCAGAAACTTCAAACATATTTCCTGTTAGTGGCAGGCACGAATAACTGGAGTAAATTAAGGAGGCTATGTAGCATCACATGTGTGTTATACCATATGCAGGCTTATAAATGTAAAGAGGCTGTATTTAGCACTATCTCTATAATCAGATGATCCCCCCTGGGTTTTTATCCTACTACTATCACTTCTTGTTTTGAGATCCAGGGCTGGTATCTTAGGCTGTGTCTCAGATGTCCAGATCTGCAGAATGAGGATCTCAGAAGGTTAAAAAGGATAAGATCAGATAACTACACCAAGTGCTTAGAATAGTGAATGGCACCTAGGAAGCACTCAGTAGATGTGAGCTATTATCATTATTATTTTCAGGTAAAAGGGGACACAATCAAATATATGCTTCAGAAAGTTAATTATGGTGCCAGAGTATAGGGCAGTCTGGATAGAAGAGACTCTACAAACCCTGGGATAGGATTTTTTCATGCTCCACAGCTCACAGGAACCACAAGTGTTTGTAGAATTTTATTCATTCTTTAGGAAATTGGTCACTATTGATTTCTAATAAAAAAAGGTACAGTTAACACTGGATGACATAAACTTAAGGAGAAAATTACACAAAATACTAAAAATCTTGAGGAAAATGACTTACCGTCTCAAAAAATATTTCCATCATGCGGGCTCTCTTTTCCTCTGCACTTAGTCCTTTTTTCTTCGACTAAAGCACAAAAGTTAAAAAGTAAACAGTGCAATTAAAAAACAAAACAAAACAATGCTTTTTAAGACAACTTGGTTCAAAACATTATCAGAAATAATGCATGGTCTCATCTGAGACCAAGAGGTTTAATAACTCTCAGAGTGAGGCCTCAAGATGGATTTTTAACAACTCTACTACTTTATGCCAAGCCTTGTGGTAGGTGCTGCCAGTATAATAATAAGAACTGTGACTGAGACAGTGCCTGGCATTTTGTAGAAATTCAATATTTATCAAATGATCCAATAAGTCACTGTATTTACCTTCAAAAGAATCTCTCAAGGAAAATAAATAGACATAACTACTTATAGTTAATGAACAGGTACATGTACAAATTGCTACCCAGGAAAGAATAAATTAATTCCACCCTGGAAAGGGAGGAGGGTTAGCTAGGAAGGCTAGAGATGAACAAGATTTGGGCAAGTTGAGAAATGGTGAGAAGGGTGTCCTGGACAGATCACACACAGGCACAGTGTTACAGAAGTACATGGAATGCTCCAGAAAGACAAACACTCAGGGATGATTATTATACAAGTGGAGTATGCAGATGGAGTGGCAGATGAGACAAGAAAGGTTGTCTGGGGCCAGATTATGGAAGGCTGACTGTCCAGCCAAAGAGAGCAGACTTGACTTCAGGCCACGAGGAGCTACTGAGCAATTTCTAAAGCAGGGAGTGACAAGATAAGAGTTAGGTGACATTGTGGAGGGAAGGCTGGAGGAAGGAAAACCATGTCCAAGTAGAAAATGAAAGCCTACTTCAGGTTATTATTATCCTGTCACTACCCTTTAGCTAACTTGAAATTAAGATAATTAAGATGTAACTGAGGGACTTACTCGGTGGTCCAGTGGTAAAGAATCTGCCTCCCAATGCCAGGGATGCAGGTTCAATCCCTGGTCAGGGAACTAAGATCCCACATGCCGCGGGGCAACTAAGCCCACGCACCACAACTACTGAGCTCGCGTGCCTCAACGAGAGAGACTGCATGCCGCAAACTACAGAGCCCACGTGCTCTGGAGCCTGCGTGCCACAACTAGAGAGAGAAAACCTGCAGGCCACAATGAAGAGCCCATGCACTGCAATGAAAAAGATCTCACATGCCACAACAAAGACCCAACACAGCCAAAAAAATAAAGAAAATAAACTTAAATAAATATTTTTTAAAAGATGTAACTGAAATGTATTTTAATAATAAATTTTACCATATATTTTATATAGGGTATATACCTAAAGCTAAAGTCTGAATTTTCAAAACGCCAAATTTCCTCAAAGCAAATATTCACAGAAAATAACAAAAGAGAACGAGAACCATAATCTCTAGTACTCTCATGGAGGATTCCACACTAATGTTTCTGAAGTAATCTGCACCTTTCTTAAAAATTGCATGGGATTATAGAGGAACATAAATTGTTTAGTAAGAACTCTAAAATACTTTATACCACATAAAAAGCAGACATAAATAAACCAACAATAATAAACCTATCCAATTATAAACTCCATCAGAAACAAGAGCCTACACTAGACAAGGAAAGGAATTTGGAATTGCCATTCTGAATGCATTCCAGAGTACATGGTCTAGAAACCCATTAACCCCTTTCCACAGCAAATTATCCAGTGTTCCTTGATGAGTTGCACAGGTAAAATAAGTAGCCTCAAAGTTTATCTTTTTCTCTTTTCCCTCTGTCCACAATTTTAAATACTGCAGTTCCCCAGGGTTCTTTCTCTAATGATCCCCTCTCCCCTCACACCTTTTCTTTGATCTCACCTGCTTTCATGGTTTTAACAAACACCTACGCTGAGAACTCAAATCTTTACATCATTGGATTAAGTGGGCACCTGAGCTCCAATCTCACGTACCTACCTGTCTGCTGAATAGACGTCAAACTCAGGAGGTCTAAACTGACCTCTCCTCTCCCACATCTACTCCCCAAACCTGCTGTTCTGGATCTTGAGTTCAGTTAGATTCCACCTTGTTACCCGAGCCAGAGGCCTGGCAGTCACCCTAGGTTCCTTCATCTCTCTTACTCCATATCCAACCAATCACCAAGTTCTGCCAATTTCAGGGCTTAACTGTTTCTCAAATCGATCCTGTCTGCTCCATCCCTACTACCTCTACCTTAGAAGAGGCCTTCATTATCTGTTCCCTACTACATACCTGCAGTCTGCTAACCATACTTTGTCCCACCCTCCAGCCACATTCCACGTTGCCAAAAAGCAAACCTCTCCTTTGCCATGCCTACCCATGCCTCTCCCTTGCTTAAAACTCTTCAGTGGCTCTCAACCATCCAGAAGTATCCAATCACCCTAGAATGACATACAAGGCCTTCTGTCACCTGACCCCAACCTACCTCTCACAGGTACCACTCCCCACCTCAAATTTACCATAACAACATGAAGAACTAAGCAATTTAAGCTGTAATACAAAAACTACTTGTAATTCTCCACTTGCAACATGCTCTTTCCCATTTCTGTGCCTTTTTAAAAATGTTGTTCTATCTAAAACACCTTCCTCTCATGCAAATCAAAACCGCAGTGAGGACTTCTCTGGTGACCCAGTGGTTAAGAATCTGCCTGCCAATGCAGGAGACACGGGTTCAAGCCCTGGTCCGGGAAGATCCCACATGCTGCAGAGCAACTAAGCCCGTGCGCCACAACTACTGAGCCTGCGCTCTACAGCCCATGAGCCACAACTACTGAGCCCGCACGCCACAACTACTGAGCCCTCGAGCTGCAACTAATGAAGCCCGCACGCCTAGAGCCCATGCTGTGCAACAAGAGAAGCCACCACAATGAGAAGCCCGCGCACCACAATGAAGAGTAGCCCCCACTTGCTGCAACTAGAGAAAGCCCACGTGCAGCAACAGAGACCCAACACAGCCAAAAAACAAAAACAAACAAAAAAATGAAACAAACAAATAAAAAAAACACAGTGAGATATCACCTCACACCTGTCAGAATGGCCATCATCAAAAAGACCACAAATAACAAACTGGTGACAATGTGGAGAAAAGGGAACCCTCGTACACTTCGGTGGGAATGTAAATTGGTGCAGCCACTGTGGAAAACAATGTGGAGCTTTCTCAAAAAACTAAAAATAGAACCACCATATAACCCAGCAATTCCACTCCTTTGTGTATATATCCCAAAGAAACAAAAACACTAATTCAAAAAGATACATGCACCCCAGTGTTCATAGTAGCATTATTTACATTTGCCAAGATATGGTAGCAACCTAAGTGTCCATCAACAGATGAATGGATAAAGAAAATGTGGTATATGTATAATACACATATACATATGTACTTATATACATATGTACATACACACACACACACACACACACACACACACACAATGGATTTTTATGACTCAGTCATAAAAAAGGGGCAACATGGATGGACTTGGAGGGCTAAGTGAAATAAGTCAGAGAAAGACAAACACTGTATGATATCACTTATATGTGGAATCTAAAAAATACAACAAACTAGTAATAAAACAAAAAGGAGCAAACTCACAGATATAGAGAACAAACTAGTGGTTATCAGTGGGGAGAAGGATGGGGGAGGGGCAAAATAGGGGTGGGGAGAGAAAAGCGTTATTATGGGATTATATGAAATCATATGTGTGAAACTTGAAAACTGTAAAGTACTATAGAATTTAAAGACTCTTTCATTCAATAAAACAAAGCAAAACAAAACAAAAAGAGTTCTTCAGAACATGAACTGCCTTTGCCTTCCCAGAGGTTAGTGCCAGGTTAGAAGAGCAGTTGTAAAGACCAGCCCTCAATTTCAGGACCATGTATCTAAAATTTGAGGCCACTCAGACTCTCAAATCCCACAACACCTCTCTGCACTCCCATAAATACATTTCAGGGTGAACTGATAATAAGGAAGTCTGTGATAACCATATATTGCCTTACTTGGAGAGATAAACCAAAGGAATCTCAGTTCCATGAAACCATACACTATGAAGACACGTTCACTAAACCTAGGGTAGAGAGCTAGAGTTCAGTATTACGTTATTAGCCTCCCTTCACACTGGCTTCTGCAGTATCTGAATAAAGCAAGATATCCACACTCAGAAGGCCCACTCAGCTATTTCTCTAGTCCACTTGGTCTCAAACTGCCATATACAGAGATTAGAATCATCTCAGGAGCTTTTAAAACTACTGATGCCCAGGCACATCCCATAAGAAATGAATCAGAATCTCTGAAATGGGGCCCCTTGGCCTCATATTTTTAAAATCTTGAGGTGCTTTAATTGTGCACCTCAATTAATTTCAGGATTGAAAACACTGTTTCTCTCAGCCCAGAATCTGAAGGTTAAGTCAGGGCACTGTGGGGCAATGAGAATCCCCTTAGGACTTTAGTTTGTGGCTGCATCAGTGGAAAATAGAGCCAAAGCTTTAGAAAAGGCTCCTAATATTTTGTTATTATACACGGCTCCCTGAGAGACCCTGGACTGCGCAAGAATCTGCCACGCAGAGGCAGGCAATGAGGAGAATCTAATGTCCTGAGGGCACACTGTTTTAGGAAAGCTCTTATCACTCAGCTCAACAGCTTATTAAAGTCACTCAAGAAATATGGATGGAATCAGGAAGAAATAGAAAATATGAACAGACCAATCACAAGCACTGAAATTGAAACTGTGAATAAAAGTCTTCCAACAAACAAAAGCCCAGGACCAGATGGCTTCACAGGCGAATTCTTTCAAACATTTAGAGAAGAGCTAACACCTATCCTTCTCAAACTCTTCCAGAATATAGCAGAAGGAGGAACACTCCCAAACTCATTCTACAAGGCCACCATCACCCTGATACCAAAACCAGACAAGGATGTCACAAAGAAAGAAAACTACAGGCCAACCTCACGGATGAATATAGATGCAAAAATCTTCAACAAAATACTAGCAAACAGAATCCAACAGCACATTAAAAGGATCATACACCATGATCAAGTGGGGTTTATTCCAGGAATGCAAGGATTCTTCAACATACACAAATCAATCAATGTGATACACCATATTAACAAGTTGAAGGAGAAAAACCGTATGGTCATCTCAATAGATGCAGAGAAAGCTTTTGACAAAATTCAACACCCATTTATGATAAAAACCCTCCAGAAAGTAGGCATAGAGGGAATTTTCCTCAACATAATAAAGGCCATATATGACAAACCCACAGCCAACATCGTCCTCAATGGTGAAAAACTGAAAGCATTTCCACTAAGATGAGGAACAAGACAAGGTTGCCCACTCTCACCACTCTTATTCAACATAGTTTTGGAAGTTTTAGCCACAGCAATCAGAGAAGAAAAGGAAATAAAAGGAATACAAATCGGAAAAGAAAAAGTAAAGCTGTCACCGTTTGCAGATGACATGATACTATACATAGAGAATCCTAAAGATGCTACCAGAGAACTACTAGAGCTAATCAATGAATTTGCTAAAGTAGCAGGATACAAAATTAATGCACAGAAATCTCTGGCATTCCTATACACTAATGATGAAAAATCTGAAAGTGAAATCAAGAAAACACTCCCATTTACCATTGCAACAAAAAGAATAAAATGTCTAGTAATAAACCTATCTAAGGAGACAAAAGACCTGTATGCAGAAAATTATAAGACACTGATGAAAGAAATTAAAGATGATACAAATAGATGGAGAGATATACCATGTTCTTGGATTGGAAGAATCAACATTGTGAAAATGACTCTACTACCCAAAGCAATCTACAGATTCAATGCAATCCCTATCAAACTCCCACTGGCATTCTTCACAGAACTAGAACAAAAAATTTCACAATTTGTATGGAAACACAAAAGACCCCGAATAGTCAAAGCAATCTTGAGAACGAAAAACGGAGCTGGAGGAATCAGGCTCCCTGACTTCAGACTATACTAAAAAGCTACAGTAATCAAGACAGTATGGTACTGGCACAAAACCAGAAAGATAGATCAATGGAACAGGATAGAAAGCCCAGAGATAAACCCACGCACATACAGACACCTTATCTTTGATAAAGGAGGCAGGAATGTACAGTGGAGAAAGGACAGCCTCTTCAACAAGTGGTGCTGGGAAAACTGGTCAGGTACATGTAAAAGTATGAGATTAGATCACTCCCTAACACCATACACAAAAATAAGCTCAAAATGGATGAAAGACCTAAATGTAAGGCCAGAAACTATCAAACTCTTAGAGGAAAACATAGGCAGAACACTATGACATAAATCACAGCAAGATCCTTATTGACCCACCTCCTAGAGAAATGGAAATAAAAACAAAAATAAACAAATGGGACCTAATGAAACTTCAAAGCTTTTGCACAGCAAAGGAAACCATAAACAAGACCAAAAGACAACCCTCAGAATGGGAGAAAATATTTTCAAATGAAGCAACTGACAAAGGATTAATCTCCAAAATTTACAAGCAGCTCATGCAGCTCAATCACAAAATAACAAACAACCCAATCCAAAAATGGGCAGAAGACCTAAATAGACATTTCTCCAAAGAGGATATACAGAGTGCCAACAAACACATGAAAGAATGCTCAACATCATTAATCATTAGAGAAATGCAAATCAAAACTACAATGAGATATCATCTCACACCAGTCAGAATGGCCATCATCAAAAAATCTAGAAACAATAAATGCTGGAGAGGGTGTGGAGAGAAGGGAACACTCTTGCACTGCTGGTGGGAATGTGAATTGGTACAGCCACTATGGAGAACAGTATGGAGGTTCCTTAAAATACTACAAATAGAACTACCATATGACCCAGCAATCCCACTACTGGGCACATACCCTGAGAAAACCATAATTCAAAAAGAGTCATGTACCAAAATGTTCATTGCAGCTCTATTTACAACAGCCCGGAGATGGAAACAACCTAAGTATCCATCATCGGATGAATGGATAAAGAAGATGTGGCACATATATACAATGGAATATTACTCAGCCATAAAAAGAAACGATACTGGGCTATTTGTAATGAGGTGGATAGACGTAGAGTCTGTCATACAGAGTGAAGTAAGTCAGAAAGAGAAAGACAAATACCGTATGCTAACACATATATATGGAATCTAAGAAAAAAAATGTCATGAAGAACCTAGGGGTAAGACAGGAATAAAGACACAGACCTACTAGACAATGGACTTAAGGATATGGGGATCAGGAAGGGTAAGCTGTGACAAAGTGAGAGAAAGGCATGGACATATATACACTACCAAACGTAAGGTAGATAGCTAGTGGAAAGTAGCCGCATAGCACAGGGAGAGCAGTTCGGTGCTTTGTGACCACCTAGAGGGGTGGGATAGGGAGGGTGTGAGGGAGGGAGACGCAAGAGGGAAGAGATATGGGAACATATGTATATGTATAACTGATTCACTTTGTTATAAAGCAGAAACTAACACACCATTGTAAAGCAATTATACTCCAATAAAGATACAAAAAAGAAAAGAAATATGGATGAGGTGTATCATCCGCTAACACTGATTTCAGGCTAACTTATTCATCAGTCTCCTTCACCACTACGAAGAGTTTTCATTACTAAACACCTTGGGAGAGTATCATGGCCTTTTACAAGTAACTAATGTAAAAGGATGCCATATTACTTCATATTTAGAAATTTCTCCAAAAAATCAACAAGGGCTCATGTAATACTTAGGATTAAAGAAAATCTCCTCGTAGTATAAATTAGAGATACACTCAAATTAGTAAGTAAGGGGGCTCAAAATTTGACTTGAGGACAATGAAGGAAACTTCTCCAACTAGGAGTTAGAGAAATCCTAAGTGGTTCAGTGGTCAGGGCTCTGCGCTTCCACTGCAGCGGGCACGGGTTCGATCCCTGGTCGGGGAACTAAGTTTCCGCAAAAAACTTTTCTAAAGTCAGCCCTGTTGATCACTAATACAATTTTTTTTTTTTTTTTTTGCGGTACGCGGGCTTCTCACAGCTGTGGCCTCTCCCGTTGCGGAGCACAGGCTCCGGACGCGCAGGCTCAGTGGCCACGGCTCACGGGATCCTTCCAGACCGGGGCACGAACCCGCATCCCCTGCATTGGCAGGCGGACTCTCAACCACTGCGCCACCAGGGAAGCCCACTAATACAATTTTGAAGAATTAAAATTAGATGGTATTTGCTGCCCTCAGAAGTGGCTGGCCACACCACATTTCTCCAATTCCAAAAATATGCTTGGACTTATAACTACTGTTTACCCAGCAAGCGCAACCAAAATCGAAACAGCTATTAATTCACAATCAGGAAAAGAACAAAAGTTATCTTTGATCAATATAACAGTAAACTTAGTTCTTAATAATACATGAAAAATAGGAAGTATGTCTCTTACAAAAAGTTTTATTCTAACTTGTTCCATGTTTCTCCATTACTAGAGGTAAACATCAGAAAAGAGTTAATAGCACATTAAACTAGTATTAGAAGGTGATGTAGGTGTAGAAAGATATTAGGTAAAAAGACAAAAACCAAAAAATTAATGCATATGGGCTGCATAGTACTCAGTAGTCAGTTCTATCAGGCCAGTAACTCTATAAAGGAGAAATATGGTATCACGGAACACTGGTACCAGATTTAAGTGTGGGCCTGTTTGGCTTCCTACACCATTTTATGCCCAGGTGGCTGGGTTGTTAGTTTAACCACAAAGAAACCGTTATCAGATTTGATTACATCTGGGCAAATATCTTCAAATAAACATCGTACAACCTATATCTCCGTCCACCACCAGCTTGGCAAAATAAAGGCCACTTAAGATATTAAAATCTTAGATCCACTTCACTAGACGGTGATTCTCTGCCAACAGAAGGGGGTGGGGGATGGAACTCTGAAGGTTTATGAAAATGATTTGATGAGCAGAAAGACATTAAATTCACAAAGAGAAAGAGACGATTTGGAATCTAACCAGGGCTTAACCCAATCAGGCAATGCAAGGAAGACGAAGTCGGTACGGTGCTTCCCTAATAAAGCGACTCCGAAAACACAAAAGGGCAGCCCGGCCCTTCGTTAAAACCAACGCATTTTCACAGAAATCCTCTAACTGGCATAAAATGAAGATTTGTTACGTCACTTTGGAAATTGTGACCAATACTGAAATGTGCTATAAATGCTACAACGCCCCAAACCACTCAATCTTCAAAGATCAAGCAAGCTCCTCAGGCCCCCGGAACCCCCCGGCGCTGCCCGCCGACACCCGTTCCTTGTTCTCCACCGGTGGCGGCGCCTATGGTGGCCGGAAGCGGGGAGCCTGGGCACAGCTTCTGAAGTGACTCGTGGCCTTGCTAACAGACTGCTGAGTTCGTGAGACACTCGGGGCACGTACTCGAACGCCCGTATTTAACCTGACCCACCCGGGAGGGAGCCGGGGGGCACAAGGACGGGGATCCCAGCGCGGCGCCTCAGCCTAGGGGCTCAGGCGGCGGGAGCCGAAAAGCGCCGGGCGGCCGGGGCGTCGACCTGGCGGGGGAGCGGCCTCTGCAGCCCACCCGGGGGCCAACGCCGGGCCCCGGTGGCACGCAGCCGAGGGGCTCTGCAGTCGGGCCACTATGGAAGAGGGGAACCGGGGAGCGCGCCCCCAGCTCTTACCATTGCGCGGGCGGCGCGTCTTCCGGCGGCGGGGCCCGAGCGCGGCGAGGGGCGGGGCGGGCCCAAGCGGGTTTGATTTTGGCGCCGACACCGCCCCGGGGGCGGAGCAGCGAAGGGGAGGCGGGGATGAGAGGCCGGCTGTCGCCCAGACGGCGCGCAGCGACCCCTGGTGGCTCCGCGGAGCGGCCGGCCGGCCGGGGTGGGGCGAGGCCCGTCCTGGGGGCGGGGCCTGGTTGCCCGGCGGTCCGTCCTGGTCGATTCCACATGCTGGCGAGCAGGGTCTCCCAGCTGCTTCCGCCTCTTCGGTCCTGCGTGCTGACTGTGACTCCTTTTTTTTTTTTTTTGTCAGAAAGTCGAGCCCTCGCCTTGACTTCTTTCTTCGCTCAGCGGAAACGCGGCTTAAGTTTGCCTTAAAAAACAGGCAGTTTGGCTGCTGGAGAAGGAAACGCTGCCTCCATCCATGCGGATTTGCCTGGTCTGGAGCGGACTTTCTTCCCTCTTCTAATTTTACGCCTAATCTTCTCTCCCACCGATATCCACTACTTTTACAGCTTTTAAAGATCCCTTTGTATGTCTGCCTTTGCTTTAGTTTTTTTGTTTGTTTTGTTTTCTTAATACAGGAGAATGAATTTCAAATCAAAACGGTCGAAAGTATGTTGCCTCATTACTCGATGGGGATTCAGATCAAAAGCTCGGGTCCCTTTACCTCAAGGTGCCAGAAAATTAACTCAGACTTTTCCGTTACTTTGAAGGTTATTGTACGTTATTTTGAACCATTTCAAAGTATAGTAATTCTACTAGGAAGAAAAGTGGCATCTAAAACAAATTGTCTCCTGTTGCAGGGTAAGGGTATATTAATTTAAACAAGAGTTCCATTTTGTTTTTCCTACAGTTCGATACAATTCAATTGACGAGATGATTTTAAGAGAGTAAAAGGGTATCCATTTAGTAAGTGTTTTAATATTAGTACTAGCAAATGTATAATTAACACACCATACCCTAGATTTCTCATGTATTGCTTAAGATACAGCTGAAGTAGGTATGTCAGTAAAAATTTTTTAAAAATTAAAGTGATATTTAAGAAAAATATTAAGTTATTACTGGTGCTATGTAAAGTTGTCAAAAACCATAAAAGTGGCATTTGTGGGAAGCCTTGCCTTTATCTCCTCGCGGACTGCCATACTCATCTGCTCGTCAAGAACAGTTTTTCTTCACCTGGGTAACTCTTACCCATCCTTTCAACAGCTCAGGGGTAGCCTCCAGGAGTCTTTTTCTCTCCGCTTCCTCATGCCACCCTCGACAAGAAAAAAGGGTCTCTGTAGTTTTATCACAGCATCCCAGATTCATTTTGTAATTTTTTTTTTTTTTTTTTTTGCGGTACGCGGGCCTCTCACTGTTGTGGCCTCTCCCGTTGTGGAGCACAGGCTCCAGACGCGCAGGCTCAGCGGCCATGGCTCACGGGCCCAGCTGCTCCGCAGGATGTGGGATCTTCCATGGCTCACGGGCCCAGCTGCTCCGCAGGATGTGGGATCTTCCCGGATCGGGGCACGAACCCGTGTCTCCTGCATCGGCAGGCAGACTCTCAACCACTGTGCCACCAGGGAAGCCCTCATTTTGTAATTATTAACTTGGACAACTTCCCTATAATATCAAACTCCTTTCTGTAGCAGAGACTAAGCCAACCATTTGGTATCACCAAGGCCTAGCACAGTGCCTGACACGTGATAAACACTCAATAAATGTGTATTAAATAAATGTCCCAGGTTTTCAAGAATACCATCTTGTCATTTACTTAGGGATATCTAGATATGGTTTTCAGGTGAAAAAAAAACAAAGGATATTTTACTTTGAAAAATCTTTACTTGCAGCAAGTAGTGCTTTCGCATTTACTATTTTCACCAATAGAGTTCTGAAATTCTCTGATATGCCATTCAGATGTCTTGAGATGCTCCAAGTTTCGCAATATTATGGGGCAGGCAGATGTAGTATATGAGTTAAGTATGAAAGCAAATAAATATTTGTAGCATCATACATTTGGATCATGAATCCACAATTTAGCATTTGTCATAGTACCTAAATGGCATTTGTTTATTGAACAAATTCATGTTTTACAAAAACCTTAAGCCCACGTTAATTTCATTTTAAAAAATTTGAATATCTGCTGTGGGCTGAATATGTGAGGATGAAGCAGACAGGCCACACCCAGTTTATATTCCAGTCAGTGCTGCCCTTCCATCTGGGCAACTGGCCCTTGCCCTGGACCTTGCTCTGGGGCTATGTTGGCCCCGCTCCAGCCTCATCACTCCCCATATCCAAGGAGTCAGCAGGGCGAAAGGGACATGCCCATCTGTAACCCACTACCTTCTTTCTAGACCAAGAACCCGGGAACCCAGTATCCTCTGCCTTAGTTTGAGTTCGTGGAATGACAAAGCCTGAGGCAAAGATGTGCTGGTGCAGGCATACTTCGTTTTATCATGCTTCACTTTAGTGCACTTAGCAGCTATGACATTTTGTACGATTGAAGGTTTGGGTCGAGCAAGTCAATCAGTGCCATTTTTCCAACAGCATTTGCTCATTTTGTGTCTCTGTGTCACATTCTGGTAATTATTACAATATTTCAAACTTTTTCATCATTATTATATCTGTTATGGGGATCTGCGATCAGTAATCTTTGATGTTACTTTTGCAATTGTTTTGGGGCACCAGGAACCATGCCCATGTAAGACAGAGAAGTGAATTGATACGTGTTGTGTGTGTTCTGACTGCTCCACCGACCATCCGGCCA
This sequence comes from Phocoena phocoena, assembly GCF_963924675.1. Taxonomy (NCBI): domain Eukaryota; kingdom Metazoa; phylum Chordata; class Mammalia; order Artiodactyla; family Phocoenidae; genus Phocoena; species Phocoena phocoena. The sequence goes on along the minus strand of NC_089223.1, from coordinate 32,352,609 downwards.
CTTCCCGGTCTCTCTACCTCCCCTTGGGGCTCCCTATTCCCTCAGATAAAACAATGTTGAAGCTAGGCCAGTTAATAACCCTACAATGGCTTCTAAGTGTTCAAGTGAAAGGAAGAGTCACACATCTCTCACTTTAAATCAAAAGCTAGAAATGATTAAGCTTAGTGAGGAAGGCATGTCGAGAGCAGAGACAGGGTGAAAGCTAAGCTCTTTCACTGAATAGCCAAGTTGTAAATGCAAAGGAAAGTTCTTGAAGGAAATTAAAAGTGCTATTCCAGTGAACACATGAATGATAAGAAAGCGAAACAGCCTTATTGCTGATATGGAGGAAGTCTGAGTGGTCTGGATAGAAGATCAAAGCACCCATAACATTCCCTGAAGCCAAAGCCTAATCCAGAGAAGGCCCTCACTCTCTTCAATTCTGTGAAGGCTGAGAGAGGTGAGGAAGCTGCAGAAGAAAAGTTTGAAGCCAGCAGAGGTTGGTTCATGAGGTTTCAGGAAAGAAGTTGTCTCCATAAAAGTGCAAGGTGAAGCAGCAAGTGCTGATGTAGGAGTTTCAGCAAGTTATCCAGAAGATCTAACTAAGATAATTAATGAAGGTGGCTTCACTAAACAAATAGATATTTAATGTAGACACAACAGCCTTCTATTGGAAGATACCATCTAGGACTTTCATAGCTAGAGAGGAGAAGTCAATGCCTGGCTTCAAAACTTCAAAGGACAGGCTGACTCTCTTATTGGGGCTAATGCAGCTGGTGACTTTAAGTCGAAGCCAACGCTCATTTAACATTCTGAAAATCCTAGGGCCCTTTAAAATTATGCTCAATCTACTCTGACTCTGCTGTATAAATGGAACAACAAAGCCTGGATAACAGCACATCTGCTTGCAACATGGTTTACTGAATATTTTAAAGCCACTGTTGAGACCTACTGCTCAGAAAATAGATTCTTTTTTTTTTTTTTTTTTTTTTTTGCGGTACGCGGGCCTCTCACTGCTGTGGCCTCTCCCACTGCAGGCCACAGGCTCCAGACGCGCAGGCTCAGCGGCCATGGCTCACGGGCCCAGCTGCTCTGCAGCATGTGGGATCTTCCCGGACCGGGGCATAAACCGGTGTCCCCTGCATTGGCAGGCGGACTCTCAACCACTGCGTCACCAGGGAAGCCCAGAAAATAGATTCTTTTCAAGATATTACTGCTCATTGACAATGCACCTGGTCACTCAAGAACTCTGATGGAGATGTAAAATGAGATTAATGTTTTTATGCCTGCTAACCCAACATCCATTCTGCAGCCCATGGATCACGGAGTAATTTCTATTTTCAAGTCTTATTAAGAAATACATTTTGTAAGGCTCTAGTTGCCATAGGTAGTGATTTCTCTGATGTATCTGGGCAAATTCAACTGAAAACCTTCTGGAAAGGATTTGCCATTCTAGATGCCACTAAGAGCATTTGTGGTTTATGGGAAGAGGTCAAAATATCAACATTAACAGGAGTTTGAGAGAGGTTGATGCCAACTCTCTTGTATGACTTTGAGGGGTTCAAGACTTCAACGGAGGAAGTAACTACAGATGTGGTGGAAATAGCAAGAGAACTAGAGTTTGATGTGGAACCTGAAGATGTGGCCAAATTGCTGCAATCTCATGATAAAATTTGAACAAATGAGTACTTCCTTCTTATGGATGAGCAAAGAAAGTGGTTTCTTGAGATGGAATCTTCTCCTGGTGAAGATGCTGTGGAGACCGTTCAAATGACAACAAAGGATTTGGGATATTACATAAACTCAGTTGATAAAGCAGCAGCAGGGTGTGAGAGGACTGACTCCAATTTTGAGAGAAGTTCTACGTGGGTAAAATGCTTTCAAACAGCACCACATGCTTCAGAGAAATCGTCCATGAAAGAAAGAGTCGATGCGGCAGACTTCCCTGTCTATTTTAAGAAATAGCCACAGCAGCCCCAGCCTTCAGTGGCCACCACCCTGATCAGTCAGCAGCCACCAACATGGAGGCAAGACCCTCTGCCTTGCAACAAGATTACAACTTGCTGAAGGCTCAGATGACAGTTAGCATTTTTTAGCAATAAAGTACTTTTAAATCATGTACATTTTTAGACGTAATTCTATTGTACACTTAATAGGCTACAGTATGGGGTAAGCATAATTTTATAGGCACTGGGAAACCAAAAAATTCGTGTGACTTTATTGCAATATCATACTTTATTGCAATATCGCTGATGAATGCCTATAGTTTATGTGGGAGTGAGGAAACAGCGAGGATGAGACAGGAGGGAGGAAAAGCCACTAAAGATGTGTGCCCTTCTCAGTTTGGGCATTTCAACATCTTTACAAACCCATCTTTTTTTGCCCAAGAGAATGGAAGTTTGTGGAAATCTCGAGAGAACACAGGAGAGACAAGACCTGATGACAGAACTTCACTGGAGAGGATGTTCTGAAGCTCCAGGTGCCTCCCAGGCCCTTGGCTGCTTTCTGAGTTTCTAAACCCCCAGCATTCTTTCTGCTTAGAGCTGTGGTTCTTGCCACATCCATCCAATGAACTCTCTGCCAGCTGGGCCATGCCTGTCTAGACCAGGGCTAGGTGCTCAAGCCAAAGGCTAATGTGTAGGATGAACATAAGGCAGGCCACTTGCCTCTGAGGTGTCCAAAATGGCGCTGGTCAGTGATACATTGACCCCACTGGATCTTCTCTTGGGAATGATGAGTGCTAAGCGCACATAGAGAGGGCTGATCAGTGCAGTTGGAACAGTATCCCAAATGTCACTGAGCCAATTTTACCATTCTCTGAGATTTCTGGTGTGCACCCCAGTCTTGGAATATCAAACTCAGAATGACCACCAGAAAGGAGAAGAGACATGTTCTACGACCTGTGTTTCCCCTGAATTTTCAGGAATGCACCCCAAACTGAAGACAATCTTCTCATCCCCCTTCCTTGAAATTCTGAAAAGCAGGACCTATAGGAGAACCTTCTTTATTAAGAAAGTAGGAAAGGAAAGTAACATAATTTGAAAGAGACAGAGAAAAGTCTACAGGGTAGAAAAACAAGTAGGAGAATGCAAAACCAAGAGGAGAAAATTTCAAGGAAGAAATAGTAAACATTATTGACCTCTCAGTCACATCTCCTGAGTTAGAAATGACACTACTACTATGTCATTTGTGCAGAGCATCAGTCTCAATGGGGGTAATATCAAAACTGGTTCCTGGGGGATGAAAAAATCTTGGATGGTTTGTGGTACAATGGTTTATGGGCCTCCAAAGGGCTGTAGCACATAAACAGATACAAAGTATACCTCCGGCATTAAAGCGTCATGGGCTGGGGGCAAGGGGCAAGGGGTGATTAGGGAAAAGATGTCTAGAAAAGCTCCTTAGGGGGACGATAATGGGGAAAAAGGCTGAGAAACACCGGTGTAGCGTGAGAGTATAATTTCTCATCCAAACTGGGACGCTCCTGAGAAAGACTGCTCTTTACAATTATGCTGGGACAATACGCATAAAGCACGTTGTCCCCATCAATTATGTGATAACTTGGATTTTCCGTCATGCTTTATTGACACTTCTTTTATGGCTCTTCTCTTAAATTGCTCTGTATTATAGGTACTGATGCTTTTTAGATCTTTCCATCTGGGATGTAAACTCCTTGAGAACAGGCACAGTAATAACTCTTTTGTGTAACCCTGCCTCATCTCTCATCATTTCTTCTTGAGTGTTGTCTGGCCTCGCGATATTGAACTATTTGCTCTTTCCTGGACGACTCATGCTCTCTTGCCCTCTTTTAGCAAGCCTTGGCGATCCCCCTTAACACCACCTCTTTGCCTTCTCCCAGGGTGAGTTAACAGCTGCCAGCATCCCTGGTCCCACTCAGCAACCCTTGCCACCCTCCACTGCTGGCGGGGGGCTGGGCACAGGCATGGGGCGAGTCTGAGTCATGGTGCGGGGCCTCAGGTATATGTGAGGGTCTGCACTCACCGGTCAAACATCCCTATGCCCAAGGGAGTGTGACATTAAGTAGCAAATAAACACTACCACAGGTTGAAAGAGAGACCACAGAAGGAAGGAAAAAGCCTTTTTCATTCTTTTTATCACGAATTATGTAGCCAGCCCTGTATATATTCATTTAAGTCTCATCCCACTAGGATAAAGCTCCATGAGAACAGGGACTTTTTTTTTGGTGGGGGAGGAGGGTGTTTACTGCTATTCCCTAGTAGCTAGAGCAGGACGCTAGATTCAGTAAATATTTGCAAATGAAGGTATATAAAAGCAGCTCATGGTGTAATCACCTGGTCCGGTTCATCAACCATACTGTAAGCTCTTAGAGGTTACAGGCTTTATTATTCGTCCTAACAGCCCTTACACATAGCCCCAAGCCTGGTATATACCACAGGTGCTCAGATATTTGTTCAAAGACTATGGCAGTAAAAAAAGAGGCAGCAAGGTGGGGCTGAGGATAGAATGTCACCTGCCCTTCCTGCCTCTTAACCTAGGCAATAACAAACTGCAGCTTTAATTAAACCCTTTGTCTGCTCTGGAAAGGGGTGCCTTCGGCTTTACATGAACCGAGTTCCTAAAAAGCAATCTGAGATATGCTATAACCTGGCACAAGTGCCTCCCTCTCAATCTGACTCTAAAAACCTCCAAAGAGCCCACGATGGCAATGGTGCCTGCTTGGTTAAAAGAAAAAAATAAGTGAGGAATGGAATCAGGTGTCAATAATACTAATGTTCGCATTAACTAGTTAGCAGTGTCATGTTTGGTCTTTTTCTCATTTTTGTTTCAACTCTCCTTCCAAGACTTTCACCTCTTTCAGACTTTCAATCTGTTATAGAATTTTAATCCTCCAAAAAACAAAACAAAGAAATTTCTGTAGTGCCCCTCCACTTTTAACAAAGGCTGTTCTAATTATGATAACTTTTAGTGTTCATTTCATCACACAAAATATAGATCACAGACTTAATGAAAAACCCAAAAGTGTTATAAATACATCAGGAAAAATGCTGTATGCCTAGGTGTAAGCCAATGACTTGTTTACAATCAACTAAGGAGGACAAGAGTCCTTTATAAGAAAACAAATAATCATCAAGTCCATATACCACTCAAGATTGAGAGCTTACTTATCCTCAAGACCTGTGGGGTACCATCAGATGGGAGAGAGTTCCCAACGAGGAGTAGAAAGACCCTGAGTTCACCTCTTCTCAAGGGCACACCCAAATCACAACTCTGTAAGTAGTAACCACTATCGATGAAAAGGCTGAAACCTACTAGAAAAGCTCTTCTACAACTAAAGATATAAAGAAGGAACTGTGAGACAGGTAGAAGGGCCAGAGCTGCGATACAGTCAAGACCCTTACCCCTGGGTGGGTGACCTACACACGAGAGGATAGGTACAGTTGCAGAGGTTCTCCCAAAGGAGTGAGAGGTTCAAGCCCCAGGTTGGGCTTACCAGCCCAGAGGTCCTGCAAAAACCCCCAGAGTATTTGGCCTTGAAGGCCAGCAGGCTTCACTTCTGAGGGACCCAGAGGGCTGAGGGAAATAGAAACTCCACTCTCAAAGGGGGCACACAAAATCTCACACACTCCAGGACCCATGGAAGAAGCAGTAATTTAAAAGGAGCCTGGGTCAGATCCACCTGCTGATCTTGGAGAGCCTCCTGGAGACGCAGGAGGCAGCTGGAGTTCACCCTGGAGACACAGACACTGGGGTCAGCCATTTTGGGGAGCCTGTTCTACCACAAAGACAACGGTGCTGGCAAGCGCCATTTTGGAATCCTCCCTCTAGCTTATTAGTCTCAACACCCAGCCCTGCCACTACCCACCAGCCTGGAGGCACCAGTACTGGGACAATGAAGGCCAAGCAACTAACTGGAAGGGACACAGCCCCACACACCAGCAGATAGGCAATCTTAAGAATCCCTGAGCGGGACTTCCCTGGTGGCACAGTGGTTAAGAACCTGCCGGTCAACACAGGGGACATGGGTTCGAGCCCAGGTCCGGGAAGATCCCACATGCCACGGAGCAACTAAGCCCGTGTGCCACAACTACTGAGCCTGCGCTCTAGAGCCTGTGTGCCACAAATACTGAGCCATGTGCCACAACTACTGAGTCCACGTGCCACAACTACTGAAGCCTGCATGCCTAGAGCCCATGCTCCACAAGAGAAGCCACCGTAATGAGAAGCCTGTGCACCACAAGAAAGAGTAACCCCCGCTAGCCGCAACTAGGGAAAGCCAGCGCACAGCAACGAAGACCCAACACAGCCAAAAATAAATAAATAAATAACATTAAAAAAAAAAAAAGTCAATGTATTTCCCAAAGGCAGTAGTAAATACTGAGTATCTTTAAAAAAAAAAAAAAAAAAAAAGACTGAGCCATCCCTGGACATGGCCTTGCCCACCAGAAGGCCCAGGACCCAGCACCACACACCAGTATACAGGCATTAGACCTGGGATCCCCAGGGCCCTGCAGCCAGAGAACCCTAGGACCAAGCCTGCCCACCCATAGGCAGACACCAGCCTCAGAATCTGCTGGGCTCTGGACCCACCCACCAGTAAGCCTCCTCTAGCCTTCAGACCAGCAACACCCACCAGAGGGGGGACACCAGCCCTAGGACAACTACAGCCATGCAGCCTGCCATGACAGGACCCAGCCCTGCCCACCAGCAGGCCAACACAAGCTTTGGAATACCCCAGACCCCACAGCCAGTTGTGTCAAGAACTGGTCCCACCCACCAGTGGTCCAACACCAGCCCCAGGACCCCTGGGTCCTCCAGCCAGACCCCAGGACCTGGCTCACCCACCAGCCCCAGAGTCTCTTGGGTCATGATTCTGTCCAACAGTGAGCCAGTGCTATCCCCAGGGCCCCCCAAGATTCCAAAGCCAGCCACCTCATGATCCAGCCCCATCAACCAGTGGCTGGCAGCCTCCACACAAGGCAGGGCCTGGCAACCAACTGACCCAGGACCAGCTACACCTACCAGACCACCCACAATAGTCAGCCCACCACAACAGAAGGACCCACGCAGCCCATGTAGGGGGCACCCCTAGAGCTTATAGCTCTGGTGACCAGAGGGGAGAGTGCTGCTGGGATGCACAGGACTTCTTGAAAAGGTCGCTTCTCCAAGGTGTGGAAACGTAACCAACCTACCAGATAGATAGAAATTAAAAGGGAAGTGAGGCAAAATGAGGCAACAGAAGATCATGTTCCAAATGAAGGAACAAGATAAAACCCTGGAGATAGGAAATCTACCCTAGAAAGAGTTCAAGCTAATGATAGCTAATGATCAAAGAACTGGAGGGAAGAATGATGCACAGAATGAGAAGTTAGAAGTTTTTAACAAAGAGTTAGAAAATATACAGAACAACCAAACAGATGAAGAATACAATAACTGAAATTTTAAAATGCATTAGAAGGAATTAACAATAGACTAAATGATACAGAAGAATGGATCAGTGAGATGGAAGACAGAGTAGTGGATATCACTAAAGATGAATAGAAAAAAAGAATGGAAAGAAATGAGGACAGTTTAAGAGACTTCTGGGACAACATCAAGGGTACTAACATTCACATTATAGGGATCCCAGAAGAAGAGAGGAAGGGGCAGAGAACATATTTGAAGACATAATAGCTGAAAAATGCCCTAACTTGGGACAAGAAACAGACATCCAAGTCCAGGAAGCACAGAAAGTCCCAAAGAGGATCACACTAAGACACTTTGTAATTAAAATGAAAAGATAAAGAGAGAATATTAAAAGCCACAAGGGAAAAGCAACAAGCTACATACAAGGGAACTCCCATAAGGCTATCGGCTGACTTTTCAGCAGAAACTCTGCAGGCCAGGAGCGGCACAATATATTTAAAGTGATGAAATGGAAAAACCTACTACCAAGAATAACTGCCAAGGCTCTCAATTCAGATTTGATGGAGAAATCAAAAGTTTTACCCACAAGCAAAAGCTAAAAGAGTTCAGCACCACCAAACGAGCTTTACAAGAAACGTTAAAGAGACTTCTCTAAGCAAAAAAGGCCACAACTAGAAATATGACGATTATGAAAGGGAAAAGCTCATTGGTAAAGACAAACATACAGTAAAGGTAGTAAATCAACCATGTACAAAGCTAGCAGGGTTAAAAGACAAAAGCAGTAAAATCATCTATATCCACATTACGCAGTTAAGGGATACACGAAACAAATAGATGTAAAATATGATGTCAAAAACAGTAATCATGAGGGGAGGAGAGTAAAAGCGTAGAGCTGTTAAAATGTGTTTTAAATTAAGAGAGCAGCAACTTAAAGTAGTCATCCATCTATCTATTTATAGATTGCTCTATATAAACCTCATGGTAACCACAAACCAAAAATCTATTCTACATACACACACAAAAGAGAAAGAAATCCAAACTCTAAGTATAGTCATCAAATCTTAAGGGAAGAGAATAAAAGAAGAAAGGAACAAAAAAGAACTACAAAAACATCCCCAAACCAATTAACAAAATGGCAATAAGGATTTACATACATGTCAAGAATTACTTTAAGTGTAAATGGACTAAATGCTCTAATCAAAAGACGTAGAGTGGGGACTTCCCTGGGGCACAGTAGTTAAGAATCTGCTTTCCAATGCAGGGGTCGCGGCTTCAATCCCTGGCCAGGGAACTAGATTCCACATTCGTGCCGCAACTAAGAGTTCGTATGCCACAACTAAGGAGCCCGTGAGCCACAACTAAGGAGCCCGTGAGCCGCAACTAAGGAGACTGCGAGCCAAAACTAAGACCCGGTGCAACCAAAATAAATAAATTAAAAAAAAAAAGACATAGAGTGGTTGAATGGATACAAAAACAAGACCTGTATATATGCTGCGCACAAGAGACTCACTTCAGATCTAAAGACACACACAGATTGAAAGTGAGGGCATGGAAAAAGGTATTCCATGCAAATGCAGATCAAAAGCAAGCCAGAGTTGCATTACTAGTACCAGATAAAATAGACTTTAAAACAAAGACTTTAAAACAAGAGACAAAGAAGGATTACATAATGATCAAAAGATCAATCCAAGAAGAAGATATAACAGTTGTAAATATATATGCACCCAACATAGGACCACCTAAATACATAAAGCATACAGACATCAGGGAGAAACTGACAGTAAATAATAGTAGGGGACTTTTCATATCTCATTTACATCAATGGGCAGATCATCCAGACAGAAAATAAATAAGGAAATACTGGCCTTAAATAACACATTAGACCAGATGGACTTCCTAGATAAACATAGAACATTCCATCCAAAAGCAACAGAATACATCTCCTTTTCAAATACACATGGAATATTCTCCAGGACCGATGACATTCTGGCCAAAAAACAAGCCTCTGTAAATTGAAGAATACTGAAATCATATCAAGCATCTTTTCTGACCACAATGCTATGAGACTAGAAACTACAAGAAAAAAACTGCAAAAACACAAAAGGTGGAGGCTAAACAATATGCTACTAAATGACCAACGGATCACTGAAGAAATCAAAGAAGAAATTTAAAAATACCTAGAGACAAATGAAAATGAAAACACAACAATCCAAAATCTATGGGATGCGACAAAAGCAGTTCTAAGAGGGAAGTTTATAGCATTACAAGACCAGGACCAGATGGCTTCACAGGAGACTTCCACCAGACATTTAGAGAAGAGTTAACATCTATTCTTCTTAAACTATTCCAAAAAATTGCAGAGGGAGGAACACATCTGAACTCATTTTACAAGGCCAGCAGCACCCTGATACCAAAAGCAGACAAAGATATCACAAAAAAAGAAAATTACAGGCCAATATCACTGATGAACATAGATGCAAAAAACCTCAACAAGATATTCAGTTCAAACTGAATTGAACAGTACATTAAGTGGATCATATACCATGAAGTGGATCATATACCATGATCAAGTGGGATTTATCCCAGGGATGCAAGGATGTTTCAATGACAAAATTCAGCGTCCACTTATGATAAAAACTCTCAACAAAGTGGGTATAGGGGGACATACCTCAACATATTAAAGACTCTATATAATAAGCCCACAGCTAACAGTATACAAAACACACTCCACGATGAAAAGCTGAAAGCATTTCTTCTAAGATCAGGAATAAGACAAGGATGCCCACGCTGATCACTTTTATTCAACATAGTGTTGGAAGCCCTAGCCACAGCAATCAGAGGAGAAAAAGGAATAAAAGGAACCCAAATTGGAAAGAAGTAATTAAAACTGTCACTGTTTGCAGATGACATGATACTATACATAGGAAATCCTCAAGATGCCACCAAAATCTATTAGAACTAATTAATATTAGAATTAATAAATTAATTCAGTAAATTTGCAGGGTACAAAATTAATATATAGAAATCTGTTGCATTTCTGTATATCAACAACAAATTATCAGAAAGAGAAATTACGAGAACAATCCCATTAACTAAACCTTTTCTCCCTAGTATAAACAGTTTGGTTGAGGTATTGATATCTTCCACATATTCTAGAACATACCTTCATTTATTCCTTCACTAAGAAAGAGGACAATAAATAGCTTAAATGTTTAAATAAATAAACATTCACCCTGGAAATGGAGAAAACAAACTTTATTATGATGATTTGAGATTTTGTGCATGGTAAAGGTATACACATGAATCTTGTTTCTCCTATGTTTCAAGACAGAATTAATTTAAAGATTTATTGTAGACTAAAGCATCCAAAATACTGTGGTACATAGGTAGCTATGAACATACAAACACTTTGATGCACAGCGTTCATTCTTTTCTTCAAATAGGCAGTCAGCATTTTGATTCATAAAGGAACAAATGATGAGAATATATCAGTATCAATGTCAGAGAGCGCAAGACTTAAGTGTTCTATACACAAAACATATGAAACAGACCTATAAAGGTGGAATGTACACAATTTAAAAAGAAAACAACGCAAGTGAAAACCCCTCATACTCATACATAGGATTGAAAGGCTATAGAAATGAGAATAATATAAAGAATTCTAAGAATACACTCTGTTCATGACAGAACATTCCCATGTCATAAAGCAAAACATTGGGTTTAAGGCTGTGTTGCTTTCAAAAGTTACTGGAAGTGCTGTACATTCACTGGAACAACATAGCCAATCTATTCATGTTTTAGAATATTAATAGCTTTCATACATTCTCCACAAACAGACCACACAAGCACTGCCACACAATTCATCTTCAGAAAGTTTAAGATTAACATCATGATTTGTGGCTTACTGTCATTTAAAACAAAAAAAAATTATTTATTTATACCAAATTTTTGATGGGCACTTTGTTTCCTTTATGGCAATGCTAGATTCCTAGTTATCAAAAATATTAAAATAATTTTAAAGTTTAAAACCCTGCAACATTTACAGAATGCAACAGTATTACGACTTTTGATTTTAAGCAAAATTAGACAATGTTTGCAGCAAATAACTTCAATTTTATCCTACCTTGAAATGTCTTATTTTTAAATTATACTAAAAATATTCCTCCTTTTTCAGAAGCTGGTGAATAGGGAGGATAAGATAGAGTCCAAATGTACATAAAGATTTTTCCCATCTGAAGTAATCTGCAGATTACCTGATGCTTATTTGCTATTTTCTCCAATTAACTCAATAGGTATTACCAAAGCATTTACGTGAACCCTTCAGTGTTAAGGATCCATAGACACTTGCTAGCGTACTGCTTTCCCAGTTAACTCTGTTAGGACATACCTTGTATATTTAGTAGTAGAATCAAGTGTGTTCTAGTTGCATGGATCTCTTAGTATTTATTTGCTTCAAATCTAGTCAAAGAGTAAATTAAAAGAAGGAAACTTGGGGACTTTAGTTACTAGAGATTAAAGTTTGATCAAGATACTAAGAACCATTTTTTTAAAAATGGCTAACAGTCATAAAGGCTTTTTATTCATGTGTTTCTAGGTAGTGAAGTGACTCTCCACCCACCTCCCTGTGTCCAGCAGGGGAGGTCTGTGTCAGAGATACAGTTACTAATATCTATAAGCGGGGAGGGATGCATTGTCACCTACCTTTACATTCTAACTGGCAACATTTTGCCGTAAGTGCCCAGGGGAAATCTGAATGGGTAATTATTCAGTGCTACTTATCGTGAATGTATGACAGGTTCTGTACACTTGACAAAGAGAAATCAAACAATAATGGTAGCCCAGAAAAAAAGTCACTTATTTTACTATCCTTCTCAGTTTACCAGAAACCATTTTTCAAAGAATGTGACAAAGTTTCATTTAAATCTTGTCTATTCGTATCTTATCAGCAGCACTTTTCCCCCTAAAATATGCTTACTAATACAGTAAATGCACATATGTATCCAAATTTGAAATGTTATCTATACTTTAACATATATGATTACACATATTTTGGGGATATATAGTGTTTCCTGGAGTTCCCATAGCATGTGTTTTAGTAACAGACAGTGGAACAGGTCTGAATCAAAGTATCTCTTCTTTCATTCCAGTTTCATTCCAATATTGACATGTAAAAAAATTAGCTTTGTATTCAATCTACTATCGAGATATCCAGTCTCATATGGTACGATGGCTGGTTAATTTCTAAATTCACAAGTATAATTTAAATGTGCAAAAAAACCTCTTTAAGTAAACTAGTCTTAAGATCAATGGCCTATGACAGAATCTACACAGGAAGCCATTTTTACTTGTGAAAATAAACTGAAATTCATTTAACCAATTTAAAAAGTTTCCTTTTAAACATTTCAGAAGTTATCAAGGGTCTAGCTTATCTTTTATGCAGAATGTTAATAAACGGTAAAATGAAATTCCCTCACTAGAGTGTCAGCTCCAAGGGGGCAGGGATTTTTGTCTGTTTTATCCATTACTTTATCCCCAGTGCCTAGAATAGCCTCTGGCACCCAGTAAGCGCTCATTAAATATGAATGTTTAAATTCAAAGACTTATTTCACTGACATTAGGAAACAGTGTCTTAGTTTAACGTTCTAAAAATGTCATTGATTTATTTAACGTTATCATGGACAGTCTCAAGTATTTTGAAAATTCTACCTAACAAAATACTAAACCTAAATGTAAATCTTCCTGAAAAAAATTTTTTTCAGAGGTTGATTTGGGCATAATACATTTGATAGATAATTGGAAGATTTATTTCCCTTCTAAATTTAAAAATGTCCTATATAAGAGAATGGCTGAATTATAAATTAATAAGCAAGAAACATCACATTCATATAGTAATACATGTGGGAAATGTTTTCTTATAGTACAGTTCTAAGGTGCTTCCAGTGAAAAAGGTCCCAAAGTCCTTATTGAAAATGCCAAACATGACATCCTGTTTGGCAGAACTGAGTAGAAAATTAAACAGTGGAAATAGACCACATCTTATTTTACAGTATTAGACTGACTAAATTATTCTTAACATTTTTCAAAATGCATTTATACTTAAAGTTAAATGTAACTCAAGTTGAACTTTTGACCTGTTTTTTGTTTTGTTTTTGAAAGCACAGAAGGCCATTTTCTGACTAAAAGTCAGCCAATACAAGCATTCCTGGAAAATGGCAAAAATTACGCCTGCTTTAGGGCTTTGCTCTACTGGGACGGCTTCAAACTGTGCAGTTAAGGAATGTGCTGAAGATGCTTCTGTCTTTCAGAGTGCTGCCTATTTCAATACACCAAAGATTCAGCTATATATATCTATGTATGATACATTCTACCCTACCCTAATCATGTATATATAGTCCTTTAATGCCTCTACTAGTCATTAGACAATGATAAATAACCATAACATGCCCTTACCTGTAATGCTTTTGAGATAACACAACTTTGGTAACACTTGTTTCTAAAAGGAAACCATTGATCAATCACATGCCTTTGGTTGACACCATCAGTCCTCCAAAGGGCTGCTTATGGCTCTCTGTCCTAGGATACTGGTGTCCTACTACATGTGCTGACATCTTGCAAGGAGGTAAAGCTTTCGCATTCGTGAAGTGGAAAAGGAGAGACACATGTGAGAACGTGACACAGAAAATGAGACTGACTTTTTCTTGATTACATTCCAGTGCATTAATCTGGAGTTAATGGGGCTGGTGTAATATGCTTTTCAAAGTGTTAGGAATTTCAGGATTCCCTGAAAATGAACTTTGTTTTTTGATACAGTCTGAGCAGGAGAGATGAAAAGAACACATGAAGAAGATCTTTGCTCTAACTCAGAAAGGATGGGAAATTTGCATTGATTTTTTTAAGTGCTAAACTCAAGACGCTTGCTAATCCCAGCTGGGAGGATTTTGCAAGACAGTTTCCATTTTTCCCAAAGTAATTTATATGTAGCTACTAATAACCAAAAAACTGTCACAAGGGTAATACCTACTGTAAAAGTGAGGTTAGAAGATCCCCTGGGTCTTGTGACCGAGGTTAAATAAAGTATACAACTATAACAGATTTTGTTTTTGTTTTGTTTTTGGAAGCTCTGCGCAAAAGCTACCACTCACAGGATTAACAAATACCTTTACATATTCTAGTTGCTTTTTAATGCTTATTTGATTTGCAAAATTAGTTTAGCTACATAAATCCCTGTCCTATAAGCCATAGTTCACAGGTGTAAAACTCTGCAGTTTTTATAGATTCAGTAGAAGAGATTTCTTTTTTTTTCAACCCTAAATGTGGATTATGGAAATCAGATATGCAGTTTTTAAGGAAATCGTTACATTCAGAAATAACCTTGGAAAGTTCACTGATGATTCCTTCTAGCATGAAAAGTCTAGTATAATCTGGTCCTGCGTTGAGAAATCCATTCCAGTTTATGTGTAAGATCTTTGTAAGGGGTTGTCCAGTTGCCCACTGTTACTGTAAGTACCGATACACCTTGAAACAGTGGTTTCCAGAGTCTGCAACCACCACGTGGCCGTCTGAAGTTAGGGCCAGGCCTTGGGGGCCATAGAGTGGGTCAGCAGATGTGTTAATGTAGGACAAAAACGATCCACTTCCATCAAAAACCTGTAAACATAAAGTCAGAGTGTAATAGGAAAAGTTACAGTAATACGATGAAATAGGGGTTAGAAAACCCTTAATGCTAATGTTTTCAGTATAGAAGCATGTGTGCAACCCCCCAGGTTTGTTCAGGTCACTATCACAGAAAACCCCTCCCTCCACTTACCTTGCTCTCCCTCCCCTCACTCTCTATGCCCCACAGTCACTGACAAGGAATGTGCCATTGGCCATAGGATCTCACTTATACTCTTACAGTGGTCACATGTGAGGGGAATGGCCCTGGATGCTGCCTGAAAAATCCTTATTTCTCACTCTGAGCTTATTCCCAATCATAAGAGAGAAAAATCAGCAACTAGACCGCAGAAGAATGTCCTGAGTCACAGTGTGCAACGAGAATACAGAAATTACTTTTTTCCTTTTCAGAAAAGAGTAAGTTATACGAAGTCAATGGTTCAACAAGTACATTAGATAGAAAGTGGGCTTTTTTGGTCCGTAAGCTTCTGCTATGAGGAAATAAGAGGAACACTCCTCCTTCCCAGGCCCAGGCTGGTTTCTTTCAACCATTCTGGTTGGCCCGTAGGGTGTTTCAAAAGGCAGGTGTGATGAGGGCCACAATATAAACAGCTTAGCATCTGTGGTCCTATACAGAACTGCTTTGTGAACTTCGTTTCCTGTCTGCTTCTGGCTTCCCATCAGATATAGACGCCTCTTCCAAATGTAGGGGTCCACTGGGATAATTAAGCAAGATAAATATACTAGAGAAATTAAAGCATACAGTGTTACATTTAAAGTCTCAACCGTTTTCCTGAGAAGTGGATACCTATATCAGATTCAACTGCTCAGCTGCTGTCCTCACAGTAACATCTGAATGCTCCTAGATTTACCCAGAGCACCCTGTGGTCCCAGGTGCACTGCACAGACCCACACAGGCGACGATGAATTGCCCTGTCTGTAAATGCATGTTTAGATACATGCAGGTGACTACACAAGAGACATGGGAGAAAAGAAAAGTCTTTCTTCAGTGAGGACTGAAAAGCTTTGCTCTTAATTTAGAGGAAAATCAAAATTTGGTGTCACAGTCCCCTCTGGTAGTCTGACAAAGACTATAGAGCCCATCTCAAAATAGTGTTTTAATAGTTTTTTTTTTTTCCAGAATGTAACCAGTTTTATTATTATTTATATCCAACCAAAATGCCAAATGCCATTCAAGATACCATTATTCCTAAACCATGGAAACATATTTGAATTAATTATTGTTACTCTCTTTTTTGGTTCACTTTTTATTTTGAAATAGTTATAGATTCATAAGAAAGTTGCAAAGACAGTACAGAGAGATTCTGCGTACCCTCCATCCAGTTTCTCCCAGTGGTTACATCTTCTATACCTGTAGTACAATATTAAACCCAGCAAACTGACATTGGAATGTGTGTGTATAGTTGTACGTTTTATCACAAGTATAGATTAATGTAGCCACTGCGACCAACATACAGAACTATTCCATCATCACAAAGATCTGCCTCATGCTGCCTCTTTATCGTCACACCCGCTCCCCTTCTCCCAACATCTCTAACCATTGCCAGCCACTACCTCTTTTCCTTCTCTATAATTCTGTCATTTTGAGAATGTTACCTAAATGCAATCATACAGCAAGTGATCTTTTGAAAGTGGCTTTTTTTCACTCAACATGATGCCCTTGACATGCATCTAAGTTGTTGAGGGTATCATCACTCTGTTCCTTTTAACTGCTGAGTATTACCCCACAGTGTGGATATAGCAGTTTGTTTGGCCGTTAATCTACTGAAAGACATCTTGGTTATTTTCAGTTTTTGGCTATAACAAATAAAGTTTCTATGAACAACAATGTAGAGGTTTTTCTGTGGACATAAGTTCTCATTTCTCTGGGATAAATACCCAGGAGTGCAATTACTGAGTTGTATGGTAAGTGTATGCTTACTTTTTTAAGAACCTGCCAAACTATTTTCAAGGCTGACTGTCATTTTACATTCACACCAGCAATGTATGAGAAATCTAATTTTTCTGCATGCTCACCAGCATTTGGTATCATCAATATTTTTAATTTTAGCTATTCTAATAAGTGTGTAGTAGTATCTCATCATGGTCTTAATTTGCACTTCCCTAATGTCTTTTCGTGTTTATAACCTCTTCAGTGAAACTTCTCTTCATGTCTTTTGCCCATTTTCTAATTGGACTGTTTGGTTCTTTTATGTCGAATTCTGAAAATCATTATATATTCCAGGTATAAGTCCTCTGTCAGAGAGTGTGGTTTATAAATATTTTCTCCCCGTTTGTTGCTTATCTTTTTATCCTCTTAACAGAGGCTTTCACTGAACAAAAGTTTTTAATTTTGATAAAGTCCAGTTTATTGATTTTGTTTTTTTATGGATCATACTCTCAGTATCATGTCTAAAAATTCTTTAGCAAGCCATATGTCCCAAAGATTTTCTCTTAGAACCTTCTAAAAGTTTTATAGTTTTACACTTTTCATTTAAATCTATAATCTTTTTTGAGTTAACTTTTACATAAGATGAGGTTCATTTTCTTTCCTTTATGGAGATCTTAGTTGTTCTAGCACCTTTTGCTGAAAAGGTTACCATTCCTCCATTAAATTGCTTTTGTACCTTTGTCAAAAAGTCAGTTGGCTGCACACCTGTGGGTCTATTTCTGGATTCTCTGTGCTGTTCCCTTGACCTATGTGCCTATCCCTCCATTAATACCACACAGTCTTGATTACTGCAGCTATAGAATAGCTATATAACAAGTCATGAACTCAGGTAGAGGGATTCCTCTCTCTTCTTTTTCAAAATTGTTTTAGCTATTCTAGTCCCTTTACTTTTCCACATACATTTAAAAATAATCTTGTCTATATCTACAAGAATTCCTGCTGGGATTCTGTGTTAAACCTGTATGTCAGTTTGGGGAGAACAGACTTTTTTCTTGAGCCTTGCAATCCATGAATACAGTATGTCTCTCCACTTACTTAGATCTTCTTTTCTTTTTTACACTAGCATGTGAGCTTTCAGATATACATACTAGACATGCTTTGTTATTATATCTAGATATTTCCATTTTTTTCAGCAATTTTAAGTGATATTGTATTTAAAATTTTGGTGTCCACGTGTTCGTTGTTACTATATAGAAATACAATTGAGTTTTATATGCTGATCTTGTATCCTGTGACCTTGCTGAACTCTCTTATTAGTTCTAAGAACTGTTTTGTAGATTCCTTGATATGTTTTTATGTAAACAGTCATGTTCTCTCCAAATAGGGATAGTTTCTTTCTTTCTTTCTAATTTGTAATCTTATTTCCCTTTCTTTCCTTATTGTATTGGTTGGAACTTCCAGCACTAATGTTGAATAAGAATGGTGAGAGCAAACATCCTTGCCTTGTTTCTGATCTTAGAGGAAAAGTTTTCATTCTTTCACCATTAAGTATGGTGTTAGCAGTAGGTTTTCACAGACATTCTTTATCAAATTGAGAAAGTTCCTGTATATTCCTAGTTTTCTGAGATTTAAAAATCATGAATAGGTATTGAATCTTATCAAATGCTTTTTTCTGCATGAATTGATATGATCATATTATTTTTATTCCTTGGCCTTTTAATGGGGTGGATTACAACGATTTTTTTAAAATTCTCCCTTTATTACATTGATTTTTAAATACTGAATCAGCCTTGCGTTCTTGGAAAAAACCCCACTTGGCCGTGGAAAGATTTTCACATATTGTTGAATTCTATTTCCTAACATTTTTAAGGAATATTAAAATATTCCTCATCTATAATCATGAGGAATATGGTCTGTACTTTTCTTTTTTGTACTGTCTTAGTCTGATTTTGGTATCATGGTATCAGAAGCTGAGTTGGAAAGTGAACTGTAAAGTGTTCCCCTGTCTTCTATTTTCTAGAAGAAACTGAACTGGTGTTAACTCTTCTTTAAATATTTGGTAGAATTCTCCAGTGAAACTTTCTGAGTCTGGAGATTTCATTTGGGGGAGTTTTTAAATTATGAACTAAATTTCCTTACCAGCTGTAGAGCTATACAATTTATTTACTTTATATTGGGTGAGTTGAGGCGTTTGTACTTTTTGAGAAATCGGTCCATTTCATCTAAGTTGCCAAACTGATGCGTGTAGAGTTGTTCGCAGAATTCCTTACTATTCTTTTGATGTCTGCAGGGTCTGTAGTGATACTAGCATTTTCTGTCTTTTTTTCTTTGTCGGTCTTGCTAGAGGTTTGTCAGCTTTACTAATCTTTTCAAAGAATAACTGTTTCATTGATCTCCTCTTGAATGTAAATGATTTCTGATACTATCTTCACTATTTCCTCCCTTCAGCTTGCTTTCAGTTTTTGCTCTTCTCCTAGCTTTTTGAGGTGGGAACTTGGGTTCTTGATTAAAGACATACTCTCTTTTCTAATGTAAGCATTTCGTGTTATTAGTTTCCCTTGCAGGTAGAATGGTGGTTACCAGAGGGTAGGGATTGGGGAGAAATTGGTCAAAGTGTACAAACTTCCAGTTAGAAGATGAACACGTCCCGGGCATCTAATGCGCAGGGTGCTGATTATAGTTATAATACTGTGTGATGTACTGGAAAGTTGCTAAGAGAGTACATGTGTTCTTACCACAAAAAAAGAAATGGTAATTATATGATGTGATTTTGAAATATATAAGTGTATCAAATCAACATGCTGTATACCTTAAACTTGTACAGTGTTCTACGTCAATTACATCTCAATAGAGCTGGGGGAAAAGAATTCCCTCTCGGCAATGTTTTAGCTGCATTCCACAAACTCTGATATGCGATATTTGCATTTTCATTCACTCCAATATATTTTTAAATTTTCCTTGAGACGTCCTCTTTGACTCATGGGTTATTTAGCAAAATAATGTTTTTAGATGCATAGGACAAAATACATGGGATTATAAAGGAAAACAATTATATTAAAATAGAGTCATCAAAGTGCTACAGAACTGTGATATAGTAATATAGGTGCTTTTTAAATTAACACATTCAATAACAAGGAACAACGACAGGTCTAATGATGACTGTAATTTTTAAGTAGTGATCAGTATAACTGATAATTCGAGATGTCTACAATTGTAGTATGAAAATTTCTGTAATTTCTCTTGGTGACAAAGGTATAGGTATCACTACAACTACTGTGATTATTGCCTATATTCATAATTAAAGGAAATTATAATTTTCAGTTAGAAGTTAGTAAAAATAATGATGTAATATTTTTGTTCAGTGGAACCCTTAAATTCTAGCTACAAATGCTTTTGGGGTGTGTGGGATACACACTAAGAATCCCTGATTTAGAGGGTTTCACTCTGGCAATATGTTGACTTTTTTCTACTCCACCTTCTTTTGTTTGATTATTTACAGTCTAATTACCTAATCAATGAACAAATGGAAAACATTCCAGTCTGGGGTACAGACAATTCTCCACTTTCAACAAACACCAATCACTCTAAACAAATAAATCCGTATTTTAATCTACCTGGATCCTGCTGTTTCCCCAGTCTGCTACAATGATGTTTCCATTTGAATCCACTGCTACACCCGTTGGAGCATTAAACTGCCCATTTCCTTCTCCATTTGAGCCAAACTTCAACATGAATTCTCCTTCCTGATTAAACACCTGTATGAAATATTTTAAGATTATTTTATTTTAAATTAAAATAGTTAAGCAAACATTATGGCTTTTAAAAATATCTGAGCAGGTTATTTAAGACATTCTTAAAAAAGAGGGGGGAAGTCTATAAGCTAGACTTCCATTCACTTGTGGTTCCCCAATTTACTGTCTAAATCTGATTTAGCATTTGTTAACCACTTCTTTTTCTAGCTTATATCTGGTTATATTACTATGTGAAAAGACTTTTGTTATAAATTATAAAATATATACAAACATAAGCCAATACGAGTAAGTAGAGCTGTAATTTCCAACATTACTCTTTCTGCATTTAAATAAACAGCTAATTTCAAGAACAGGCATTGTATTTCTAACAGGATGGATGATCACTCAAAGTTGAATCAGAAAGTAAGAGCTTTTTGTTAAGCCAGATACTCAGAATTTACTACCATTTTACTAAGTCAACATAACAAGAAAGGGTGGTAGGCTGGACCGCGCATTTATAATAAGGAAAATTCATCGAATGGGTGAGTGTGAGTGTGCGTGTATGTGTGTGTGATGGCAGCAGGTGAGGAATAAGAAAAGGACTTTTTAAAATAGATTTTCTCAGAATATATTTTAGTTAGAATAGAGAGTTTACATGACCCTAAGGCTTTGATGAATAGAGCCCATGAGAGAGGGAGGCTGACAGAAGTCGGGGCTAAACAGAACTTTTAAGAACTCTCAAATTCTCTAATATCTGATATGGTCAAGCACTGGGCTGTTGTGCTTAATTAAATATTCTTATTAATAGAGTGTTACTGTATATGTATCAACTGCAGATTACTCAGATTACTAATCTTGAGAGAATTAAAATTTTAATATGTGTTTAATGATAAGACTATAGTTAGCATGACTTTATCTCGATGATTCTGGTGATACTTTGAAACGTCTTCGGGAATTATTTTAAGCTTCCATTATCATGCAACATGTGTAGAAGTACTCATTAACGAATCAGAAAGTGTTACATACAAGGCACCCATGAGGGTAAGGTTCCTAAAATATGGACCTGAGAGAGGTCACTATGTCTCAGGACCTTTTAGAGATTCTCCTATTGCCATCTCTGTGGTATAAAAGATTAAAATGATGCTATTTGTTTTAGTTTCTTTTCTTGTCTTTTTGTTTTTGGTTTTGGGGTTTTTTTCTGCCGCACCACACAGCACGCGGGAGCTTAGTTCCCTGACCGGGGATCGAACCCACATGCCCTGCAGCAGAAGCATGGAGTCTTAACCACTGGACCACCACGGAAGTCCCTCTTTTAGTTTCTTATGATGGGAAAGTGAGACATTTCCATCTCTAAAGCCTAAACATTCTTTAAGGTAAAAAAATGTCATGACCACTTCCTGAATTAATTACATACTTGCCAAGTAAGTAAGCCACCTCTTTGGTTCTTTGGAAAGGACAGAGATAGGAACCAGCTTTTCCTAAAATATCATTTAAAATCTTTCCTGACTCTTTTTATCTCCTTCACATAAACATTCTACTTTTAAAGACCAAAAGGAGTGTTTGTATGCTGGCGAGGACACGACTGATTATTCTCTGATCTTTCCCTTATTAAGTTGTACAGGGGAGGGATAAATTAGGAGTTTGGAATTAATATATACACACTATTATAAATAAGATAGACAATCGGCAAGGACCTACTCAATAGCACAGGGAACTCTACTCAATATTCTGTAATAACCTAAGTGGGAAAAGAATCTGAGAATAGATATATATATATATAACAAAATCAGTTTGTTGTATACCTGAAAACTAACACAACGTTGTAAATCAAACTGTACTCCAATACAAAAATGAAAAAAGAAGTTGTACAAATAATTTTTGTTTGTTTGTGTTTAGCTTTCTGAGTTAGTATGTTTTCCTTGGCATAATTCAAACAGCTTACGTGCTTCTGCTCCATTTTGAAATAATGGAGAAGGCCAAATTTAGTCTTAACTGTTTTGCAATGAGAAAAAGGCATAAAGTGAAGGTAGATGAAGAACTAACTAGCCCACTCATTAGCCCTGACCTATAGGTCTGGTTTTTACATTTACCAACAGAGAAGTGACTTGAATACTAGAACTCTTGCTAACTGCCCTGTGTTATATAGGAAACAAAAGCCCAACTATTCCATAAGAGCTATATGGCAACGACTGTCAAAGAGAAGAGAAAAAACAAAATGACTGGGTTTTTTTCCCCACTAAATAAGAGGAAAATTGAGTTTAAATAACTAAACTGCCTCTACAGTATTGAAAACTTAAAAGTGTTTTCATAATCTTAATCATGATGTCACATATTTTCTATTTTTCCCATCTAAAAATGTCATTCCATTATTTATAAATTATTCAGATGAAAACATATTAAGAGGCAGAAGTATGAGCTGAAATCTTTTTTATAGCTTTGTTTTTTGATAACAAATTTTTATAGCAAGTTTCTATAAGTCGGACGATAATCCTTTTCTGATTTCAAAATTCTGCTCACCTCAATACCACCTCCACTTGGAAGTCTTCCCTGACTATCTTAGCAATGGACATGTACTTTCTTCTGGATACCTATAGAACTTTATATGTACCTATTTTTAAAAAGTCATTCATTGCTCCTGCCTTACATTCTGGTCACTCACATGTTTTATTTCCTCCTCCAGCACCAGTCAGGGCTGGTAAACAGGAGCCCTCCCACATACCAACACTAGGTGGTTCAGAGAGCTGCCTGGGGCACTGGGACGGGGAAGGCTCTGAGGCCACGGGTGTGCTTAGTAGAAAAGAGCAACCTGATTAACATCACTGTCTTCTGGTGGGGGTGGGCAGCACCTATGCCAGGCTTTGCTGGCCTCTGGCACTGTTAAGATCTATATGTATTTTCTTCTCGTTGAATGCGCTACAGTTAAATGAAGGATTCCTCTATAAAGAGAGTGAAGGGCAGGAAGCGTAATAATAGCCAAGTTATCCTTTTATAGTTACATTTATCACACGGGACTGTTACAGCCCCCTGGGAGGACCGTCACAAGCCCAGGCCCTGCTGCCTCTTTGATCTCTGTTTCTCTCCTCCTCCAAAGATTTTCCCACTGTCCTCTTCCTTTTACCAAGGCTGGGCATTGAGGGAGGCGGGGGAGATGAGGATGGAGCCCCACCACTATGGTAGCAACTCTGGAGAGACTACATGGCAGGAAGCAGCCTTACAAGTAAGCAGCAGTGGGCATCATTTCCCCTCATCCTGCCCCGTCACCATGGCCCACTGTGCTCTCCTCTTTGCACAGGGACTTGACACCCATCTCAAAAGCTCAAGGCCTTCCCATTTACTCAGGTTAAAAGTACCTTCCTCCAGGAAGAAGTGGGGAAACGAAGCAGTGAAGAGAAAGTACCTTACTTAGGGTGTTAAAATCCTATCCCCATCTAGCTATTCTAGCTGTCAACAAAGGCAAATTGTTTTTAAAGTTTGGTTGCTCAATGGTTGTCTCTAAGTGCAAACTTTAGTCATTGGCCTACCACCTGTGCTGTTTTCTTATCCTCCCTCACATTTGAAATGCCTCACTTTAAAAAATTTAAATGAATTTCCTTACAAGGAAAACTTTATATCACTTCTATAAGTGCAAACCAGTATGACTTGATGTAAACAGAAGGTAACTCTAAAAATATATACACAACACTTAAAAGAAAAATGTCTGCCAGTGCACTGTCCAGGACCACCTGGCCTCCCCTTCAATGGAACACACATCACACTTTGAGAAGCTTGGTCTAGAATGTCATTAAATATTTTCTCTTTTCAGTAAGTGAGACATTGATTTTCAATCACTTTAGTATTTCCTGGTTTGCTCATAATAAAGGTCAAATCTCTCTTCTCTCCTCTACCTAGTAAGAAAGATGTACTACACTATTTGGGAGAGGGGGTGGGCATTGTTTTCTCAGGAACACCAAGTGTGTGA
This sequence comes from Phocoena phocoena, assembly GCF_963924675.1. Lineage (NCBI taxonomy): Eukaryota > Metazoa > Chordata > Mammalia > Artiodactyla > Phocoenidae > Phocoena > Phocoena phocoena. Next base: position 32,328,014 of record NC_089223.1, on the reverse strand, counting down.
AAGGATTCTAAGATGTATGAAATACACTACATGAATGCATGCCAGGGCTATTTCCCTCCCCAAATCTGTTGCTGTAGCAGAGTTCTGATATCTAATTTTGTTTGAAAGGTCTTATAATGCGGAAAATTGAAGAAAGTGATTCATTTTAATTTACTGAATAGCCACGAGACATTAAGCTTCAGAAAGTTCTGCCTCTCTAAGTTCAAGCAATTGCTTTTTTTTTTTTTTTTTTTTTTTTTTTTCTGCGGTATGCGGGCCTCTCACTGTTGTGGACTCTCCCGTTGTGGAGCACAGGCTCCGGACGCGCAGGCTCAGCGGCCATGGCTCACGGGCCCAGCCGCTCCGCGGCATGTGGGATCTTCCCGGACCGGGGCACGAACCCGTGTCCCCTGCATCTGCAGGCGGACTCTCAACCACTGCCCCACCAGGGAAGCCTCCAAGCAATTGCTTTTTTGAATTTCATTTTCAAGTTATCTCCATTTACACCGGTTTCAAATTAAGGAACTTATTGCCACCATATTTTGTTCACTTTTCTGACTCTCCAAAGTCTGTATGTCCAAATTAAAACCCGCATCTTTAAGGAGAAACAAAAATCTTCTCTTTTTGGCTACCTCCCCTAGGTCCTGTGTGTATATATGAGTGTTATGTTTTCTCCCAGACTGAGTCCTCAATAAAAGCAGTTAAAAGTTAACAACAATTGATGTGTTTATGGTACCTTGACAGAATGATTATGGAAATCTGTAACAATAATCTCATTATTGCTATTTACAGCTGCGAAATGGGGACCTGAAATAAAGATAGGAAAAAATATGTGATGACCATAACAACTAAAATGATTACAACAACACAGTAGTTACGAAACTTCATATATTAACTTAGTTATTTAAGAAAGAACAAAGAATCGTAAACTCAGTCCTTGGAAGGTCATTCAGCCTGACCTCTGGCTCCAGATAACACAAATTCGATAGCATTCTACGCTTGTGACTGTCTACTCTGCCTTCTTCCAGATCAAGCTAAGAGTGCCAGCAGCCCTCATGAAGTGGAATGAGCAGTAAGCATCAGGAATCATTCTCCGCACCACCATCTGAAAGTCCCATCTGCCAGCTTCCCTGATAGTCACATAGGACCCTCAGCTCTCACCGAGGAGAGACATGGTAACTCTTAGCACCAATATGTAACATTTTTTTCAAGTAGAGCAGAAACCCACACTTTGTAATTTGGGGTGACATTCAGAACCTGGCAGAACTGGAGACAAAGCATAAAGAAAGGTTATGCAAATTAACACGAATGGCCAAAAGCATCCTTTCCAAAAGAAAATTAATCAACTGTTTTCAGCCTCTTCTTGCAGATGTAAAAAACGAAGTGATTGCAAAGTGGCACACCAGAAAAAGAAGGAAAAGAGACGGCCCTTCCTGTGCTTAGCAAATATTCTCAACTCCTGCTCTCTTATAATCACCTAGACAGGTGAAAAGTATTCTCATTCAGAAGCTCTTTAAATAAAGCTACAGCTAGGTGGAACCAGGAGGTTCTCCATGGCTCCTCAAACATTTTTATTTAAAAAACATTTTATTAAAGCTTATATTTTATTTAATGTTAATATTCGAAGGTTGGACTTCTGAGTTGTAAACTGCCACCAATAAAAGCCACACACGGGCTGCAGTTGAACTTACTGTGGGCGGAGTCATTGAGCAGCATCTAACCATGCTTTCGCTTAGATTCCATCCCCAGTATCTTTCCCAAAGCCAGCAAAAACACTGGGGAGGAGGCGTCTTCAACATGCTCCAACATCATGCAAATGTGAGCAGAAGAGGCATAAAAAAGGGGGTTTACATATTACCATCGAGTGTACCTGCAAACTGCCTGTCCCCATTTCCTCGGCTACCAAACCTGGTGACTATTTTCCCGTTTGGTTGGAAGATAAACACGCAGCACGCCTTGTTATCCACCACGATGATGTGCCCATTGCGGTCCACAGAAACTCCTTTGGGCCCCATCAGCTTTCCTGATCCGATTTTTGTCTGTTAGAAACAAGTGCAGAAATGAAGTTGAAAGCACTACGGAACATGAAGACAGACACTGGTGTCAGCAAACATTTACTTGACTGTTCAGAGGTGCACAGTGCCACAATGAGCATCTGTCTTGGAAATCTGTCTTTGTCACATCCATTATCTGTTACCGATATTTATAGGAAATCAGTTTTTTAAGGAATCACTACCACAATTGTTCTAGAATCTCCTTAACTAGGGCCACAGTTCCCTTGTAAAGAGGCAGTGTGGTATAGCAAGAGATCACCGAGTGAGGAGTAGGAAGACCGCCCCACACCTGTCACTTGCTTCGGACACACCTGATACAGCACAAATGGATTTAATTTCCTTAAGATTCAGATTCCTTATATATTAAAAACGTCAAAAAATGACTTCAGTCACTTCCATTGATATTTCTGGAATATGTATTAAGTAAAATAAAGTAGGTAAACTGTTTAGTGTAGAGCATAGCACATGTTAGGGAAGCAGTCATTAAAGGGAAGCAGTCACTGTCATTATTATATGTCGTAATTAATATCGAAATTGCGAGGCATCTGCCATTGAACTTTACTACAATTAAGTTCCACACGGGTGGGAATCATGTCTGTTTTATCCAGCACTGTGTACTCAGAGCCTAGCACACTTCTTGGTGCCTAACAGGTACTCAACAAATATTTGTTCAATATATTAACTTCCAAAGTCTACAGGGTAATAATGATGATTGGTTCCAGTTTTCACAGTATTTTAAAATGACAAAAAAGCATTAGATTTCTATTAAACAATATGCATTTAAAATCTTACTCATTTTTCTGAATAGACTATAGTATGCATATAAATGTCTGTTTGTTGCAAAATACATGTCTTATACCTTTACTTTTCTACCTCCATCTTCTAGAGTATTTATAAAGTAGTACTTTACTCATTCACCCATTTGTTCACTAATTCTACAAACAATGATAGAGCACCCACTGCATGGCACCTGGTAGACAAAGATGAGTTAGACACAGCGCCTACCCTCAACAACATCTCAGCAGCACTGTCTACCGTGCCGTTTTTAAAGTGACTGGTGTCAAATGTTCAATTTGGTAGATTTGGGAGAATTCAATAGGCCATCTCAGAAGCCATGTGGAACAACGACCTGATGAGACAGGTCAAGGAAGGAGAAGGACCACCCAAGGCGAGGGAGAGGTGGGCAAGAGGGACTGGGAGATGACAGGGACGGCAAGAACTGCAGTCCTCCCCGGCACCAGGACGGAAAAGGTCAGGGCGAAGCAGATCTCTCTGTGCTTTTATGAAGGACCTTCAGATATATTACTGAACAAAGCAAGGTACAGAACAGTGAGTAGTCTGAGCCCATCTGTATTAAATATGTGTTTGTGTGTATACATATTCCTGGAAGAGAAAGTAAGAAACCAAATAGTGTTTATATCTTCCAAAGTGATATTAGTGACGGTAGGAAAAACTCTTATTTTATACTTCTCTGTAGGCTTATTTGAAAAATCTATTTGCATGTGTTACTTTTTAACTTAAAAATTTAAACTTTAAAAAAATTACATTCTCAAAGGTTCTGTTTTAGTCCCCTTATTTTCCCTCTCTCTGTTAATGCTGTCTGATAGGAATGTAACGTAAGCTACATATGTAACTTAAAGTTTGCTAGTAGCCACACCAAAAAACAGAAAAAGAAACAGGGAAAATTCATTTTAGTTATGTATTTATTTAACCCAATATAACGAAAAGGTACCATTTCAATATGTAGTCAATATAAAAATTATTAATGAACGATTTTACATTCTTTTTAGGGGACTAAGTCTTTGAAATCCAGTGTGTATTTTACACTCATGGCACATCTCAATTCAGACCAGCCCCCTTTCAAGAACTCAGTATCCACATGTGGCTTGTGGCTACCATATTGGACAGCACAACTCTACACACTTCTAAAATCTCATTTATGCTATGGCATCAACTTTCACCTCCATGTGTAAGATTCTCAAATCCATATCTTTAGTCATGGCCTATTTTACAGGTTATCACCTCAAACTCAACCAATGTCAAAACAAAAAACCAAAAAAAAGATAAAAAAGAAACCCCAAACTAGCACCTCCTGATTTCCTAATTATTTTTGTGACACCACAGTTAGTCCAGTCGACCAGGATCAAACTTTCAAAGCAAAATTCATCCTTTCTTTCACCAGTTTGAACCTCAGTTTCTTCATCTATAAACTGGCAGCTATGCTATTTACCTCCTGGGTCGTGCAGATTCTGAAGGATAAAGGAGACTGTCAAGCACGATCTCCTTCTCTCCCACCCTATCCAGCTGACATTATACTTGACTCGCAGGATTATCTTCTTTCCCCCAAACACATGAAGATACGTGCAGAGAGAGTATGGAGAGAGGGACGGGGACCTTTCCACAGTGGAGGTTCAGACTTTGTAGGATCTTGTAAGTTTATAAATGACTGAGATTCAGATTTGATCTCTTTAGAATAAAGAGGTACATTTACTTAGGAAGGAAACACTGGCATTCTTGCAAGGGAATCTGTTGGTTAATTTAATTCTGATTTTGCAATCTAGCCCAAAGATCAGAGACTATAACATAATAGCTTGCAAAAATATATATATATACTTTCATGTCAGAATGGAAGATATGTCCGTAGAGATCAAAAGGAAGAGAGGAAACTCTTGAGTATTAAGAAGAATATTATCACTACCTAATATTATGAACAGTGTTTGTTACTTAGAATGACTCAGCCATATAATACCAAGTGGATGATAACTATGTAGCATAAAAACAGAAAATAAGGGACCAGTGCCATTCTATTATATAATCAGAACTAGTGCGCTTCTAAAAGAAAAAACTTAAATGTTGAACCAAAACCTCTTTTCCTTCCATTTCCTTTCATCACTCCCCGTTTAGCTGCACTAGATTCTACCAAGGGAAATAAGACAATGTGTCCTGACAATGTGTCCACCATCTTAAACAGAACAATAAGCAAGGATATTTTAGACCCTGGCTTTGGAAAAGTTAAATCAAAGTATTTAACTCAACAAATACGTCCTTAAATTGAAGAGGGAAGAGATGAGATATTTTAGAATACGTAGTGGCCAGGGGTCTCTGCATCTGTTCTGGGTTCACAAAAGTTTCCTAGATGGAGGGAAGATGGAAAGGAAAAAATTCGAGGCAGAGAGGAATGAAAATCAGGGCTAAGAAATTGGTGAGTAAAAGAAAGAAAAGGAGATAAGAAATTATATCCCTAGAACTACTAGGAATAAATACAGAGAATCCACATTGGTGTTAAAAGTTTGTCTTTCTGAGCACCTGTTTAATTTTACTGAATTCCACCGAAGAAGAAAATAAGTCTCTCTCTGTTTATGGTCATGGCCATCAGACTTGGAGGAAATCCCATTAAACTACAAAAGTGTTTTCACTTGCTATCCTTTTACCCTTTGGGTTTTGATCAGTATCTATTAGAAAAAGGGAATACGATGAAACTACACCATATCCACTCCCCCAAACCTCTAGGGGGCATGAGTGTTCTTTCGTGTTTATTCCAATTGTTACCAACAGTATTCCAACTATCAGAATCCAGTTCTTCCAAGAAGAAAGGCTATTACATTTAGAACACTGAATCACTGAGTGAAAAATACTTAATTTAGGAAACGCTTCTCTCTTAAATATAAAACCTTTGTTTCAATTTAATATATTAGAGATAAAGTGTTTCAATAAAGTAGATATAAAACTGTTTCAATAACTATTTTAGTGTTAGTTTCTAAATTTGAAAAGACAGGTCATAGTTTTGCTAAGGTATGAAACCAGAACAAATGGGTTGTCTCCAAACTAAAGGGGTATTTTCAAGAGGTCACTAAACATTGTTCATTCTATTGATGTTAAAGCTGTCATATTTGGGTATGTCTTACCACAAATACAATTATGAAAACAGAAAAGAAGAGGAGGAAGTTAGAGATGCAGAAAGGCAAAAGAACTTCTTGTGTATATGGCCATCATAGAGTCATCAAATCTCTAGTGGAACAAAACGAATCAATGACAATTGAAGACTCTTGTGCAATACGGTGGAATTAGAGATGACAGTTTTTATTCTCCTAGATTGAAAACATGCTGCCCCATGCAAAACAGAGGCTCCAACTTGAGGGTGGATAATTACATAAGTAACTTCTTTTAATGAAAATGATGAGGTGACTGTGGTGATCCAATGACTTTAAAAAGGAAAACATAAATTCCTCCAATAAGGGACTAATGAGTGAACTTCGTGTATCTTCTGAATTCCAGAATCGATTATGAAGAGCGTCATCTCTGTAAGTTTGGACAAAGAAGGAGTGACCACCAGCAGGTGGTATGAGGTCATGAAGCCAAAAGCACAGCTGATCAAACAGACGTCATGTTTTGGGCAGGGTCATTAGAGGCACTGGAAAAGAACTCTTCTTCAATGCCTATTTCATACAAGGCACATATACAATCCAGAAATAAAATCTCATGTAACCCTTGCCCAAATCCTGTAAGACAGATTTTTTAAATCCAGATTTGAAATATGAGGCTATTGAGGCTCAAGGAAGTCATATAATTTGCCAAAGGCCAAACAGTTAATAAACCGTAGAGCTGGGATTCCAGTGGTTTGATCTGACTTAAAGCTCATGTTGTCAACAGAAAGAGAAGCCTGGACGGGGGAATGTGGAAGGCAGAGTGAACACGGCCTTCAAAACACCTGTGACAAAGTGTTTCATAATCTTCTTGTGAACAAATGTGGAAAATGGGCTGGATGACAATATTCTTTGATGACACCTCAGAAGAGAGATTTCTGTTGTCATCAAAGGGCTCTCTACTCTTCAGTGACTGACTGGATGAAGAAACAGAGGATGATGCTGGGAGTAACAGCAAGTGCATCAAATGATGGGATCCCTCCAAGTGTAGCTCACTCACATTTTCTCCATGAAGCTGGCCCCGGTTTTCTTTTCCCTCCAATTCCTATATCATATACTATAATACTATGGTTCTAGATTGTACCAAACAATTTATGATTGCTTAAAGACTGACATGAATTGTTTTCTGTTATCTCTTGCATATTTGTCTTTTTTCCTCAAAAGGCTTCTACATTTTTAAAAGGTAGGGACCATGTCTTATTAATTCTGTTTCTCCCATATCATCTATCACAGAAAGTACTGATAGATAGGAACTGAGAAAGTAGAAGGAACTTCATAAATGACAACTTGTAGGCTAATTTGGGAAATATAAATTGCCTCTTAATAACCTTTTCTAAAGGTTGTTGTTTTTCATTGAATTGAGGTAAACCTGACAGTATTTAAAAAAAAAAAAACATTATTCATGACATTTTCCACAGAACTAAAGCAAATAATCCAAAACTTTATATGGAACCATAAAAGACCCAGAATTGCCAAAGCAATCCTGAGGAAAAAAACAGAGCAGGATGCATAACTCTCCCAGACTTCAGACAATACTACAAAGCTACAGTAATCAAGACAGTGTGGTATTGGTACAAAAGCAGACATACGGATCAATGGAACAGAATAGAGAGCCCAGAAATAAACCCACACACCTACAGTCAATTAATCTGCAACAAAGGAGGCAAGAGTATAAAATGGGAAAAAGTCTCTTCAGCAAGTGGTGCTGGGAAAGTTGGACAGTCACATGTAAGTCAATGAAGTTAGAACACACCCTCACACCATACACAAAAATAAACTCAAAATGGCTTAAAGACTTTAAGACATGACACCATAAAACTCCTACAAGAGAGCACAGGCAAAACATTCTCTGATATAAATCGTAGCAATGTGTTCTTAGGTCAGTCTCCCAAGGCAATAGAAATAAAAACAGAAATAAACAAATGGGACCTAATCAAACTTACAAGCTGTTTGCAGAGCAAAGGAAACTATAAAAAAAAAAAAAACCCACCAAAAAAAACACACAAAAAAACACAAAAAGACAACCTACAGAATGGGAGAAAATATCAATATTTGCAAATGATGTGACTGACAAGGGCTTAATCTCCAAAATATACAAACAACTCATACAACTCAACAACAAAAAAACAAACAACCCAATTGAAAAATGCACAGAAGAACTTAATAGACATTTCTCCAAAGAAGACATACACATGGCCGGTAGGCACATGAAAAGACGCTCAACATCACTAATTATTAGAGAAATGCAAATCAAAACTGCAATGAGGTACCACCTCACACTAGTCAGAACGGCCATCATTAAAAAGTCTACAAATAACAAATGCTGGAGAGGGTGTGGAGAAAAAGGAACCCTCCTGCACTGTTGGTGGGAATGTAAATTGGTGCAGCCACTATGGAAAACAGTATGGAGGTTCCTCAGAAAACTAAAAATAGAACTACCATATGATCCTGCAATCCCACTACTGGGCATATACCCGGACAAAACTATAATTCAAAAAGATACATGCACCCCTATGCTCATAGCAGCACTACTCACAATAGCCAAGATATAGAAACAAACTAAATGTCCATCGACAGATGAATGGATAAAGAAGATGTGGTACATATATACAATAAAATACTACTCATCCATTAAAAAGAACAAAATAATGCCGTCTGCAGCAACATGGAGGTAACTAGAGATTATCATACTAAGTGAAGTAATTCAGAAAGAGAAAGACAAATACCATATGATATCACTTATATATGGAATCTGAAATATGGCACAAATGAACCTATCTATGAAACAGAAACAGACTCACAGACATAGAGAACAGACTTCCGGTTGCCAAGAAGGAGCAGGGGAGGGAGAGGGATGTACTGGGAATTTGGAGTTAGTAGATGCAAACAATTACATTTAGAATGGATAAACAACAAGGTCTTACTGTATAGCACAAGGAACTATATCTAATCCCCTGGGATAAACTGTAATGGAAAAGAATATTTTTTAAAATGCATAAAAGAAAGCAACTGAGCAAACTAATTGTTTTATAAAATGAAGCCACATTTAGGTTATACATGAGTAGATTTATGACAATGTCATTGTGACTCTCACTTCATTAAACTTAGATGTAACAAAGTCAAGATGTCTTTACATATGAAAAACTGAATATTTTATTGGATCTAGATCCAAAGAAAAAGACAATTTCATCTTGTATTTCCTGTCCCTTCTCTCGACTGGCCAGTTGTAGTTAATCTTACCTTAAACTTCCCATCTGATGAGAAGATGCTAACCCATTTATTATCATAATCTGCAATGATTATATCCCCACTGGGATGCACAGCTACTCCCGTGGGCCGCTGCAGCTGCCCGGGAGAGCGTCCTCGTATGCCAAAACGACTTTTGAACTGTCCATCATTGGAAAATATCTGGAAAACAAATTACATTCATTGGAATGTGAACTAGCATAGAAATGGGTGGGAAAGACAGGCAAGAACATCTGTCGTAAGTACTACAGGTCAGAACATGCAAACTCTATTTGAGAAAAAGCTTATATACACATCATAAGCTTCCCTTTCTTTCCTTGCATCCTAAGTCTTAAGTAGGAAACTATGCAGGTCTATCTATTTATCAGTGTAAGTGGTTAAAGGTATACAATTAGGGGCCATACCTGCACGCACTGGTTGTTACTGTCTGCAATTAATATCTTCCCATTTGTAGATGCTGCTACCCCTTGAAGATTTGTAAATTCCCCTTTATTTCTTCCTTTGGTTCCTGAAAATAAACGATAAAAGCACAGAAAATTAAACAATAAAGAGTTAGATTTCTCAGTTTCGGCAAGAGAACATTCAGTCTTCTATAGGTAGCCTGAGAATGCAATGTTTTTTTAAATTACACTTAAAAAAAAAAGCGGAACCCCTCCCCTGACTTAATCCATATTCTACTAAACTTCTCTTCCAGACCAATTCTGTAAAGTCTTTGCAAAATCACCTTTCGAGGGGTAAGTACCAATCTTCTCTTATTAAACTATAGCTGTATATTAACATGACTAAAATATATTTAGATTTCACAAAGACACAATTATAAAAACTAATGTTACAATTAAGGACACTTTATAGGAGCGGGCCTTATTTGGGAGCTCTGCCAAAATCCCACCCTCTCACTCAGCAGCTCTTAGACACCTGGATACTTGACTTTCAGCACTTTTAACAAACCGTAAGGTCAGAGATGTTATAAAACTAGCGGGCTGATTTTCATACACTGGAGTGATTTATTTTCAAAGACTCGGTATCTCATAAGTTGTGTATCTTTCCTGTAAAAGATATCCTGACCATGTTTTCTAGATTAAATAAATAAGAAAGGCAAAAGAAAATTAATTAATCCAAGTCATACTCTCATCCCTCCAGAGTTTCTTATGGAAGAGATGAAGCAGGTGAAAAAATAAAGCTAAGGTGACTACAGTTAACAGATGTTTGTTTTTGTTTCAAATGAAGTGTTTATAACTTATTTTAATAAGACCATGCAAATATTAACAGAAGGAACTTTGCTCAGAAATGACCAGGGTGCTCGCTTCAGCAGCACATATACTAAAATTGGAACGATACAGAGAAGATTAGCATGGCCCCTGCGCAAGGATGACACGCAAATTCGTGAAGCGTTCCATATTTTTGAGAGAGTCATGGACATATACACACTAACAAACGTAGTAAGGTAGATAGCTAGGGGGAAGCAGCCGCAAGGCACAGGGATATTAGCTCGGTGCTTGGAGGGGTGGGATAGGGAGAGTGGGAGGGAGGGAGACGCAAGAGGGAAGACATATGGGAACATATGTATATGTATAACTGATTCACTTTGTTATAAAGCAGAAACTAACACACCATTGTAAAGCAATTATACCCCAATAAAGATGTTTAAAAAAAAAAAAAAAAAAGAAATGACCAGGAAGTGAGCTTCCCTGGTGTGCGCAGTGGTTGAGAGTCCGCCTGCCAATGCAGGGGACATGAGTTCATGCCCTGATCCGGGAAGATCCCACATGCCGCAGAGTGGCTGGGCCCGTGAGCCATGGCCACTGAGCCTGCGCGTCCAGAGCCTGTGCTCCTCAACGGGAGAGGCCACAACAGTGAGAAGCCCGCATACCGCAAAAAAAAAAAAAAAGAAAAAGAAATGATCAGGATGGAGGTTTAAATTTTCATAGTTGGAGAGAGAGCACTATGCCTCAGTTTTATCATTTCATTCATATTCAAAATAGCAACTTGATATTTGTTTTTAGACGTCAATGCAGGGCCTCAGGAAAGAGTAGAAAAGACATGCTGCCGATGGCCAATGTCAAGCCCGTGCTTAGCCTGCTTAGGAAACTGGTTTTTGCATTTAGGAAGTAAAACTGCCATATAATTAAACTCAGAACAAAATCAACAACAGAACTGCTGAGTGAACCATCTTATCACCTGGTTCTCACGAAACCCACAGGGTAGTTGCTTTATTGAGATCCTAGACCCTAACAAGATGACTCACCGCCTCTCTATCTCTTCCTAACATGAAACATGAAGATCCTAACATGAGGATCTTCCAGATCCTCAAAAGAATGTCCTCTAGGTTGTAGGACAAATGATTCTACTTTATTTCAGACGTTTCAGCAGAGATGATCTTTGTACCTGATCGGCACAGAATCCCTATAGTATTCAAGTCCATGGGATCAGCTAACACTCTAAAAATGGTGTGTTGGCATCTGTTGGTGGGTGGCAGGGTAAAGGGTGGTTGGCCCCTGAAGGAGGTATGTGCCCACTTTGTATTAGCTTTTGGTCATTCCTTCTGATGTCTGAGTAACACCTGGTTAACAGATACAGCAAAACCGAAGGACCAGGAAAAGAAACAATTCTTCTAAAATACTCAGTTTATAAATACTTTTTAAAAGGTAGTGGGGGCAAGGCCAGGGTCTCTCAAGAATAAAAACTTAACTCATCAGAAACGATAAAGGGCTTCCCTGGTGGCACAGTGGTTAAGAATCCACCTGCCAATGCAGGGGACATGGGTTCGAGCCCTGGTCCAGGAAGATCCCACATGTCGCGGAGTAACTAAGCCCGTGTGTCACAGCTGCTGAGCCTGTGCTCTAGAGCACGTGAGCCACAACTACTGAAGCCCGCGCGCCTAGAGCCCGTGCTCAGCAACAAGAGAAGCCACCACAGTGAGAAGCCCACATACCACAACGAAGAGTAGCCCCCACTCGCCACAACTGGAAAAAGCCTGCACGTAGCAACAAAGACCCAATGCAGCCAAAAAAAAGGTTGATAAATAGAAGCACGGAAATTATTAGTGGGATGAATAACTGAGGACCAAATAAAGAAACATAATAAAAAAGAGTCCTACCAGTGAGACTGGAGAAGAATTGACTGTAAAGAAAAACCCAGGCTGCTCTAGATCCTGCTTTTGTAAAACTGGAAGTGCACCCATGGCTCAGAGGACATACAGGCAGGGGAAAGAAATACTGAAAACGGGGGGGGGAGTAAGAAGCACCTGCACAGAGTACATGAGCATTGGTCTGCTGTCCTTAAACCTGCCTGCTGCCCTCTTCTATTTAAACTTTGGTCCATCCTGCTAAGAACAAAGCCTATTCTATTCAGAGAAGCCTCTGCAGGCAGCAGCAGTTGAGTTTTGAAATGAAAGGAAAAATGGAGACACGTGCTTTAGTAGAAGTTCAGGGGTGCCTTAGCCAAAAAGATTTAATTGTCCTTTGGAAAAAATAGAGGTGATACTGAAGGAAAATATATGAGCAAAAAATACTAGCACTTTTTCTTCTCTGCAGAAATAAACACACATTTTTTAGTGTCAGTATAAATGGGAAAGAATTGTACTTGGGGGTATAATTTTAAAACTTGGGAAGACATTTAGTTGGACTCTGTATCAGTACCATTTGGACCAAGGAGAAGGAAGATTCTGCCCAGTTTGAAGTGAATGTGAGGATGCTCAGTACCTGCCATGAGAGCAACACATCTACATTGCAGAGGACCACACTGCTGGCAGGAGGTTCTCCAACCCCCTCCAAGCTCCGGGCTGATGCGTTGGCCCCCCTGTTATTCTTGGTCTCAAGTTAACTAGAGCTTGAGTCTGCTGCCCCACATGTAAATAAAAAATCACAGGGTCGGAGGCACATCTGTTAGTCCCAGATTGCTTACATACTTTTGAAAAAGCTGGATGTGCAACAGGCATTGCCATTTAAATTTTATATTTGTTTTAAAAAATCTTTCTCTTTAAGCCACAGGGCTCGGTTTCCAAATAGCTGGGGTTGGCATTTTCATAACAACACTTGATTCTTATGAGCATCTTTTGTCCTGTCAGAGCTATTGATCATCATTTTTCTTTTTTTTTTTTTTACAAAAAACTCTATTTGTGTTTTTTTAAGTACAGCAGGAACATAGAGTTACTCCTAAGGATGAAAAGAAATCCACCAGCATACTCTTGAGGGACAATTAATGCTGACTATTTTTACTAGCAGTTAAACTAGAAAAATCTTAATGTTGAGTAATGATGCAGAACTACAGCATAGTATCAATACGCTGAAATGCCCGAAGTCCAAGTGTTTGTAAAGTGTCTTGGGACCAAAATAAAAGTGTCTTGTGACCAAAATAAAGTAACAGAAATTGCAGAAGATAGAAATAATTTGGGGTCATGCATCCCTCTTCAAAATATTTAGTAAATACTATTTAGTCTATAGAAAATTTCCCCACCCTCCACAAAGTATTCTAAATAATGAAAACTAGTTCTTTCATAACAAATATAAATGTAACATAAAACATATACAGTAGTTATAAAATCTTGTCCTGTCTACTCTGACGTAAAAGATTTCACTTGATGGTTAGATTTTGGCTAGTAAAATGAGTAATGTGAGTTTTAAAAGTAATTATAAACAATTTGACAACAATTCCATAAGATAATTACACTTGTTTTCCCCAGACTTCCCAGATTTTAAACTAGCCTATGAAGCACAGAATGAATTTTCAAACCAACAGCTTCCTATCTGTGCTCCTGCCCTTGCCTCCAGGAAGATGACAGAGGTAAGGTAGTAAGTCCCTGGATTGAAACAGGGGATCAATAACTGTAAATTTCCTCTCACCCCCACTCCAACTTAGTAAGAAAATTAATGCTAAATGAAACTAGATACTTAGAATGGGATAATGCAAGAGGATGAAATTGAGCCAAACATAGGGTCTAACACGGGATCTTTAACCAAGTACGTGTTAATGTATGTTTGCTGAATGAATGGGTCCCTAAATGAATTATTAATGACTGAGTAAATTACAACCCACATTACATCATGGGAAAAGGAAGTGTTCAGTAATATTTACAGCACTTTCATATACATTCTCTTGTGCACTCCCTATAACAACCCCAAGAGTTAGCAGGATAAATATTATCATTCCATTTTATAGATGAGAAATTGAAGCTAGGCATATCACAAAGATAGGGAAGAGACAGAGCAAAGAATAAAACCTGGTTCTCCCGACCCTTTATATATTTTTTAAATACACACATTGCTTCTAATTGGTCCTTAGGATATCAGGTTTCTGAGGTGAGGACAATTACCCTTTGGGTTCACATGAATCATGCTTTCTCCATTAAATCTTTCAGAAAACTCCATTTTAACTGGTTCACTGTCTCCCTCACTAAACTATGAGTTCCCTGGGGGACGAGGCAACATCTGTCCTGTTCTCTGTTGCATCCTACAACACAGCGGAGTGCCTGAAACTCATAACAGTGGCATCATTCTACATTTGAAATCCAAGAGGAGTTTCCAAGGATGAGATTCTCAAGGGGTGGGGACAGGGTTCCTATAATGACCTCAGATGCCAAATTAGCATGCTCTCCCTTCCTTTTAGGGAGGGAAGGTGATGGTTTGCAGAGATGAGGCAGGGAAGAGGGGCATAAAATATCACACCTTCCTGTAAAGCCTCTGAACTCTAAGTGATTTTACACATCCATTTGATATGACAAGAGAGCACACTGATCTAGAGTACAAATGAGCAGTTCATTCAACACATCCCAAGGATTCATTAAGGTATGGTGGATGAATTGCATAATTTGAAACAATTCATCTGTAATTCTTTCACTCCCTCCCACCTCTTCAGGCTTCCCCGTTGTTCAATGATTTTTTTAGTAGCTGACAAAACCAGCTCATGGCTTCTAGTCAGCAAACTCTGACAATGCAGGGAAAAATAATCCCCACGTTTCAAGGAATCAACACATGCTCTAAGCCACTTCCTTACACTCCTTCAGGACTGTTTTGCAATTCAATATTAGAGTAAGACAATAACTCATTCACAGTGGGCATGCATTACGTTTTCAGGTGTGGGAGATGTCATATATCTTAACTTTGGAAAACCACAGTAGTTAAAGGACATTTTAGATGAAGAGGAATCGGTGTGCAATTAAAAAGGCAGGGGCATCAGAGTTACAGGTGGCTTGGGTTCCTTCCTGGGCTCTCCTGAGCCTCCATTCCTTCAAAGCTAAGGATGATTATATGTTGTCCTGGTAATTTGGCTCTTGAGGGGCAGGGGCTGTAGGGCTGGGGGAGGAGTTCTGATTTGTAGCATTTGGTCCGTTTCTATTGTGTAAATACTACCATCACGGCTGATTTCAACGAATTCAGTAAAGATGCAGATACAAAATTAACATACAAAGTTCAGTAGCGTTTCTATACACCAGCAATGAATTTTCTGAAAAAGAAACAAAGATGTTGATCTCCCTGATAATAGCATCAAAAACAGTAAAATACTTAAGAATAAATTTAACCAAGGAGTTTGTGAAAGATCTCTACTATGAAAACTACAAGATATTGAAAGAAATTGAAAAAGACACAAATAAATGGAAAGGTATTCTGTGTTCATGGACTGGAAGAATTAATATTGTTAAAATGTTAATACTACCAAAAGCCATCTATAGATTCAATGAAATTCCTATCAAGATTCCAATGGCAATCTTTACAGAAGTAGAAATAACAGTCCTAAAATTCATATGGAACCACAAAAGACCCTGAAAAGCCAAAGAAATTCTGAGAAAGAACAAAGCAGGGAGGCATCACACTCCCTGATTTCAAGCTATAATATAAGGCTGTAGTAATCAAAACAGTATGGTACTGGCATAAAAACAAACAGACCCATGGAACAGAATCAAGAGCCAAGAAAATTACCCAAATATATACAGTCAACTAATATTTTGACAAGGGAGCCAAGAATACTCAAGAGAGAAAAAACTTCGTGCTAGGATAATAGAATATTCACATAAAAGAATGAAACTGGAGGCTTCTCTGGTGGCACAGTGGTTGAGAGTCCGCCTGTCGATGCAGGGGACACGGGTTCGTGCCCCGGTCCGGGAAGATCCCACATGCCTCGGAGCAGCTAGGCCCGTTAGCCATGGCCGCTGAGCTTGCGCGTCCAGAGCTTGTGCTCCGCAATGGGAGAGGCCATAACAGTGAGAGGCCCATGTACTGCAAAAAAAAAAAGAACGAAACTGGACCCCTGTCTTACACTATTGACAAAAATTAACTTGAAATGGATTAAATATAAGACCTGAAACCAGGTCTAATTTCTTCCTGGAAGAAAAGAGGAATAGAGTTCCCTGACTCAAGCTTTGGTAACGATTTTTTGGATATGACACCTAAAGCACAAGCAAGGAAAGCAAAAATAAAGAAGTGAAACTATACCAAACTAAAACACTTCTGTCAATGAGCAAAAGAAACTATCAATAATGTGAAAAGGACTTCCCTGGTGGCGCAGTGGTTAAGAATCCACCTGGCAATGCAGGGGACATGGGTTTGATCCCTGGTCCAGGAAGATCCCACATGCCGTGGAGCAACTAAGCCCGTGCACCACAACTACTGAGCCCGCGCACTACAGCCCACGAGCCACAACCACTGAAGCCCACGTGCCCCAGAGCCCACAAGCCACAGCTACTGAAGCCCATGTGCCTAGATCCCGTGCTCCAAACAAGAGAAGCTACCTCAACGAGAAGCCTGCACACCACAACAAAGAGTAGTCCCAGCTCACCGCAACTAGAGAAAGCCCGCGCGCAGCAACGAAGACCCAATGCAGCCAAAAGTAAAATAAAATAAATTTATAAAAATAATGTGAAAAGACAACCTACAGGATGGGCAAAAATATTTGCACACCATATATCTGATAAGGGGTTAATATCTAAAATACATAAAGAACTCATACAATTCAGTAGCAGAAAACTAAATAACCCAATTAAAAAATGGGAAAAGGACCAGAATAGACATTTTTCCAAAGAAGATTCACCAAAGGCCACATGAAAAGATGCTCAACGTCACTAGTCATTAGGGAAATGCAAATTAAAAACACAACAAGATACCACCTCATGCCTGTGAGAATGGCCATCAACAAAAAGACAAGAGATAAAAAATGCTGGCATGGATGTGGACTGTTGGTCCTTGTGCACTGTTGGTGGGATGGTAAATTGGTACAGCCGCTATGGAAAACAGTATAAAGGACCTTTGAAAATTAAAAATAGAGCTACCATATGATCCAGCTATTCCACTTCTGGGTATTTTTGCATAGGAAACAAAAACCCTAACTCGAAAAGATATATGCACCCACATGTTCACAGAAGCACTATTTACAACAGCCAAGACATGGAAGCAACCTAAGTGTCCATCGATGGATGAATGCATAAAGAAGTTGTGGGCCGTGTGTGTGTGCGTGTATGAACATTATTCAACCATAAAAGGGAGAAAAATCCTACCGTTTGCAACAACATGGGTGGACCTTGAATGTATTATGCTAAGTGAAATAAGTCGGACAGAAAATGACAAATACTGTATGATCTCACTTATATGTGGAGTCTTAAAAAAAACCAAACTCAGAAAAGAGATCAGACTTGGGGTTCAGAGGCGGAGGGTTGGAGAGGGGCAACTGGAGGTGAAGTAACTTCCCCAACTGCATGGGTAGGAAAGTGGCAGTGCTGGGGCTGGAACCCAAGGCTGTGTAGCCTCCGAGGCCACAGCTTTAACCATTCACTCTTCTACCTCACGCCCCTACATCACTCAAGTCAAACAGCTGGAAGTTCAATTTGGTCCTCAAGTCCTGCGCTCTCCCTCCTAAGCGTGTTATAAATCTGCCACGTCCTCTCTACTCCAGCGCATCACTCTTAGTTCTGGCACTTGTAACAGCTCACATGGACTACTGCAACAGGAAGCCGCTCCCTGCTTCCCGGGGGACACTGTCAGTAGATCCCCTATAATGTCCCCAGCCTCTTTAAAAATCAGTGTCTCAGCAAGTCACTACATTACATTACACTGTTCAGTGCCTCCTCATCACCCACATGGTTCTCAAACCTCAGCGTGCAGAAGCATCGTGGAGCTGGAAGAATGCAGATTCCTGGTCCCTCTCCCAGAGATTCTGATTCTGTAAATGCAGTATGGAATTCAGGAATTCTCATTTTTACCAAGCACCCCAAGGAATTCAAGTGCTTTATGGGCAACACAGGTATACAGAACAAAGTCTCAGCTCCTTTGCAAGGAAACAGAACCTCTTCTCTGCTATCTTACTTCGTTTAACACTCCAGGTAATGGAATCATTTACAGTTCCTTGAAACTACTTAGTTTCTCATCTTCTTTCCCTTCATCTAAACCTCCCTTTTCCTCCTTTCATCTGACAGACTCTTTCTCTTTCAAGGCCAGCTTTGGTTTAGATATCATCTCTAGATCCTTCCTTAACTCCTGCTGCTTGCCAGCCTTATCCCCCACCCCACCCCGGCCTCTGAAGGTACGCATACTGAAGGTACCACATCTGTCACACGCCTGTTCCCTTCCAGACTATGGCCTCCTCTAGGTCAGGGTCAGAATCTCACCCCTCCCTTTATACCAGGACCCAGCCACGTATGAGGCACATAGTAGGAGCTCAAACAGCAAGGGACCATCTAACTACAGGGCTGGATAATCAGGGAGGAAGGTGAAAATGTGAGTCAAAATTACCCCTGGAAATCCTTTATATTGCACAGAAAGTGATGGCTCCCTTTCACAAATACACAAAATTAACACACGTTATTTAGGGTTGTTAAATGAATCCTGATACATGTTTTATGAAAACTATGTAGCTTACGACATGAAATCAGTGCCTCAAGAAGCTCAGTATGTGGGACCAGTTGAGGGAACAGCAGAACCCCAGTTGCCAGCTTATGTGTGTAGTTGGATTTGAATGAATTCTGACTTCAGTACATGCAGAGGGGGAACTGTTCTAACCATGAATGTTCCAGTATCATGGAACAACCACCTAACAACCTGACTGTACAGTACAGACAAGCTTAGAGTCCTAAAACAAGCTATAACTGTAAAAGAAAGTTGAACTCTTCTAATTATTTATATAAACTCTCCCCATATGTAGCCAACAGTATAGATTTTGAAAAGACAGGTTCTTAGAAGGCCAGTACTGTTTGTCTAATACTGCCTAGCACAGTTCTGTGCATGGGAATACATGTGATGATTGCCCTTGAGCTTGGTGCTTTGTTGCCTGGTCTGTGTGTCCCTGGGCTTCAAAACTGAAATCTGACCGTGGTGAGCAGGAAGTTAAATCATGCAGTAAGTCATGACTTGATTCGATTCAAATAGGCAAAGTACTTAGGCAAAGTGCTCTTGTGGGTTGGGGATTATAAATGATTAAAGATGTCATCTTTGACCTCAAGTAATGCGTAATATCATCAGGAAATAAGACCTCAGCAGAAATAATAATCCACCACAGTGGATTCTAAAATAGAAGGTGGGACTTGAGGGAAGGATAAAATTGGGGAAAGAATTCATGGATGGAGGTGCCCAGGTGTGAAAGCATAGAGGGTGTTCAAGGAGCTGTGGACTCCATCACTCACCTCTCCAGCTCCTCTCCCCAGTGCCCCAGCCACTTTCCACCTCTCCGACCTTTGTTCCCCCTGCATCTTCTCATGGATGTGTCCCCCCTAAAACATTAATCACGTTCACTCCTCTTCCCCTTGCCTTTGTCCTCCACACTGGTCCCTTGCCCAGGATGCCATTTCAACTTGGATAAGTTGTATTGGTCCTTCACGTCTGGTTTAAATTCCTTCTCCTAATCCATGCTATTAGTATTGTGGCCTCTCCCATTGCAGAGCACAGGCTCCGGACGCGCAGGCTCAGCGGCCATGGCTCACGGGCCTAGCCGCTCCACGGCATGTGGGATCTTCCCGGACCGGGGCACGAACCCGTGTCCCCTGCATCAGCAGGCAGACTCTCAACCTCTGCGCCACCAGGGAAGCCCTGGAGTTAAGATCTTTAAAGGTGATTAACTTAAAATGAGGCCATTAGGGTGAGGCCCTAACCCAATATGACTGGTGTCTTTCTAAGAAGAGGAAGAAACACCAGGGGTGTGCGTGCATAGAGGGACAACCATGAGAGGCCAAAGCAGCCAGGAGGCGGCCATCTCCAAGCCAAGAAGAGAGGCCTCCCAAGAAACCAACCTTGCCGCCACCTTGAGCTTGGCCTTCCAGCCTCCAGAACTGTGAGAAAATAAATTTCTGTTGCTTAAGTCAGCCAGTCTGTGGTATTTTGTTATGGCAGCACCAGCATTAATAAACCTGGACCTAGTGCTGTATGCCAGGTACTGTTCTAAGCATTTTACAAATGCTTCAACATTAAAACACCTTCCCACCAGTGCCAGTGAATCACTACGGCTGCATTTCTCAATGGGTAGGAGGGGAGAAGAGTGTATCCCCTTCCCTGTAGGGTGGGAGCTGGGCATTCAGAATAAATTAGTTGGGGGAAAAACACCCTAAGAGATATATCTCTTTTCTCAGGTGAGAATCACAGGTGGAAGGGTGATGATTGATAATTATAACAATAGTAAAATGATTGCCACCATTAACTGAGCAGTTACTGTACATAGGCAAGTACCAGCCTTATTATAAGAGTTCCTTCTCATTTCACCCCCCCCCAGCAACCTTAAGAATTAGGTAATATTTCATTCCCTTTATTTTACAGAGGAAGAAACCAGGTTAAGAAGGGGCAAGCCAGTTGTCAGCTGGCAAAGAGAATCAGAATCAGACCCAGATCTGGGCCTTTTTCCACTCTGCACACTGCCTGGGAAGTGGACTGGGGTCCCTTGGCTGGGGGAGGGGAGATTCTAAATGCGAGACAGAATTTGTTCTTAATGCAGATCAATGGGGAGCAGCAAGGTCAATTGTTTTAGAAGAAAAGGCAGCAAGGAACACCTAACAGCCTTAATAGCGTGTGCAAAAACAATCATTCTCTTTATTTAGCTCCTCCTACATGCCAGGCATTAAGCTTGGAACTGAGTCCTGAGAAGCTGATATTTTTATCTTTTCTTTTTATGGACATGGAAACTGAAGGCCAGGGAAGCTGAGAGACCTTGGCCAAGGTTGAAATAAATGGTAGAACCGGAGTGGCAGGCCTGGGAGGCTCCAATCCTGCGCCTGTCCTGGCCCACCCACTCTGCTTTGGCAGGTATCTCAATGGCTTCTGTACCCACACTGCGTAAATAGCCAGTGAATGCACGAGGGCCTCCATGCCCTGAGTGGAGAGTTTCCTTACCATATCATGGTCTTTACCAAGATTCACCCTAAAGAATAATAAATAATATAGAATACTAAATAATAAAGAGAAATGAATAATAATGGAGTAGCTTTTGCCCAAGAATGCTCCAAGGAGACTTATTTTCCCAAGATGTTCCATGGAAAAAATTCTATGGTCAGACAAGTTTGGAAGTGCTGCCTGTTATCCCTCCACTGCCTTTGAGACTGCCAGTGTGGCAGTAAAAAAACAAACAAAAAACTGTGCACATCAAGATTCTAAAGGTACTACAGTAAAAAAAAAAAAAATCTGATTCCCTCACTTAAGCTAAGCTTTCCCCAATCTTTCTGAACCACAGAATTGTTTTTCTACATGTGTCAGTGAACATACCTCGCAGCCTCTTTTTAGATATACTGCATTGTAGGACTGAAGAAGCAGAAAGAGAAGCAGGCTGGAGCCACTTTTGGATATGGTAGCTAACATGCTTACTTTTTTCTTAAGAATGATCAAATTGTGGGGACTTCCCTGGCGGTCCAGTGGTTAAGACTCCATGCTTCCACTGCAGGGGACATGGGTTCGATCCCTGATCAGGCAACTAAGATCCCACATGCCGTGTGGGACAGCCAAAAAATAAATAAATTTTAAAAAATTATCAAATTGTTGGCTGTTTACGTTTAGTTTGCTTTCTATTGAGAAAATAAACAGCTTCAAAACATCTGACGCAATAAATCTGACAAGGGAAGGGCTATTTGCATCCCCAAATCTCGTGGCTCATCCTAAACCTTCTTGCTTCCGTTCTGCCCCAACACCATTCCATTCTCCAGGTTTCCACCCACCCCTTTCTCTTCGGGGCTGCTCTCCAGCTACAGGCGACTGGACATGACAACTTGCAATGCACCATGTCCCTCACCCCCCGTCCTTACAATGAGGAAGCAGTGACAGGAAGGCATCAGACCCTCTGCCCACAGTTATAGCCCACGCTGGCAAATTCCAGAGAGATGAGTGAACTTATGTGGTAGAAGTATCTCTCTGCCTTGGGGTTAGGCAGGAGTACTCTAGACATTCCCACAGGGGGGCGGAGGGGAAGGTTGCCAACAGTTCCTTTAAAATGTCCAGATTATGTACACAGTGCTATATTTAAAATAGCACAGGGAACTCTACTCAGTATTAGGTAACAACCTAAATGGGAAAAGAATTTGAAAAACAATATATACATGTATATGTATAACTGCTGTACACTTGAAACTAACACAACATTGTTAATCACCTATGCTCCAATATAAAATAAAAAGTAAAAAAAATCTGCTACCAAAAAAAAGTCCAGATTATGAGTGCTGTGACTTTTCTAATTCTCTTTTTGCTTATTTTCAGTTTCTAATTTTCCATAATGAATGTGCAGCACTTGTGTGTTAAGGAGGAGGAGGTAGAGGGGGGAAGAACGGGAGGGGGGGGAGGGAGGGAGAAGGAAGGAGGGAGGGATGAGGGAGGAGGAGGGGAAAATAAATCATAAAATCTCCGGAGAAGGAGACTGCATGAGCTCACCTAATAAAATACACGCGTATCTCGTCAGCCTTAGTTGTGACCTGCAAAGCTGCAATTTGCAACACTTTCCCAGTCACCCCTTAACCAAAGCAAAGCTCAGAATCCAGGTGCAGCGCCGCCTCCCCCTTACCCACGCGGAAGATCAGATCGTCTTCGATGGGATTCTCTTTTCGTTTCCCGGTGCTGTACATGCTAGCGGGTCTCTTCACAGCCTTCTGCTTCACATGGCCGCTCCCCGGGGACTTTACGCGCCTCTTCACGCCCTCGGTGGTGGGGGACACGTCCGCCGACCGGATCACCTTCAGCTTAAACGGGCTGCCGCGGATGTGCTGGTCGTAGAGCCGCAGGGACAGGGTGAAGTCGCCCTCTTTCTGTACTGTGTACAGGAACTCGTACGTGCCGTTCTTGTTGTCCAGGATCTCCCCGTCCGCCACGCTGCCGTCGGGCGTGCTCAGCTCCGCCGTGATGTAGGCGTTGCCCGTTTTGCACAGCTCGCCGTCTTTGTCCTTGGTTGTTATGGTAACGGACATGGGCTGCCCGATGATGGTCTGCCGCAGCCCCTCGCCCGTGGCCACCGTCTCGGAGGCGACGGCGTTGGTGGTTAAAATCGTCCCGAGGTTGTGGATGGACTTCTTGAGCCCCTCGGTCTCCACGATGAAGTCCAGCTGGTCGTTTTCTCGCGGGTGCAGCGGAAAATCCTGGTCCGCCAGTTCGTTCAGCTTCTCGCTCATCTGCTTCTTCACAAGCAGCACCTCCGTCTCCGTGCCGTGGTTGAGGGCCTGCGCCGTGAAGCTGCTGCAGCTCTTGATACTCTCCTGCCCCTCAAGCAGAGTATCCAGCTGCGACTGGAGGACCTGCGGGGAAACCAAGCCGGGTGAGCTCTTCCCAGGGCGCCCGGGCCCGCACCTGTCCGCGCTCTTGGCCCCCGGCAGGGGGTGTTCGGTTTAACCCAGGGAACCTCGTTCTCACGCTGAATCCTAAATCGCTTACCAGTCCCTTCTCTTTCCCTTCCTCCTCGCCTGTGTCTCCCACACACATATTTATGAGGTCATGTGTCTTGGATAGGCGCAAGCAGAAACGTCACCGACAGCTTGGCAGCCAGATTGCTATGCCTGACATCTGAAATTTTATTCATTATTCAGTATCTTTGTCTAATGTCCAAAGCTTCCCTGTCACCACCGAAAGGAACAGAAACCAGACAAACGAAAACTCCACACCTGAATATCGGAAGCTTTCATCCCTGGTTTTGTGATGGGATGTGCAGAGTTAAACAAAGGCTGAAAGGGTTCACTCTGAAGTTGACTAACAGGTTGGTGTGGGTGAGAGAGCAATTAAGAGACGATTAGACATTATAATTAAGGAAGGAAAACAATCCAGTTTAACCCTAAATCCTGAAAGCATTACTTTATATTCAACTTTGCCTTGTGTCAAGTTATCAAGTGGTACTTAAGGCCACAGAATCATAGTTCTGCTGAAAACAGGAAGGAAGAAATAGCTGGATAAGCCACTAAATAAAAACTACTGTTTACTGAACAACAGTGACACTTAACCCATTTGAGTCCCCTTTACCGCTGGTAGAACACAGTAAGCTAGCGCCAGGGAGGCCCCCGATAGTGCACCTCTCACAGGATGTCTGTAGGAAGGGGTGGAGTCTTACTTTGTGTTTGAGGCCATAGTTGACTTCCAGCTCCATAAGCAGCACGCTTTTGCGCACATTTAAAGTTTTCTGGAGTTCATCAAAGGTAGAATGGATGTCATCCACAATGCTGGCCTTTTGGTCGGTTAACTGATGGATGATTTCTGAGATGAACTGAAGAGCAGAATCTATTTCTGGGAGCCTGGAAGACAGTTATCAGACGTGGTTATTATAATAAGATCCACATGGAAATAGTAAAAAATAAAAAAACTATCCAAACACTATATTTTGTCAAGAAACATCTTCTGTGCCTTTCATCATCTTTAAAGAGTAATAACTGAAGAACAGAGTGAATAAGACATGACATAATTACTGCCTTTGAGAGAAGAGATTTTGAGGGTCCACGTCTATTTCAATCTACCTCAATCATTTAATTTTAAAAATTGATGGTACAAAGCCTCGAAGCTCTCAGAACCCCATGGCTTTTTCTCACACTCTAAATCAGCTGTTCTCTACAATGGATAAACAACAAGGTCCTACTGTAGAGCACAGAGAACTGTATTCAATATCCTGTGATAAACCACAATGGAAAGGAATTTTTAAAAAAAGAATGTATATATATATATGTATAACTGAATCACTTCGCTGTACAGCAGTAATTAACACAATATTGTAAATTAACTATACTTCAATTAAAAAATAAGAAGAAAAGGAAAAAATAAATCAGGCGTTCTCTAACTTGACATATTGATATTTTGGGCCAGATAATTCTTTGTTGCAGGCGGCTGTCCTGTGAATTGTAGGATGTTTAACAGCATCCTTTCCTCTACCCCTCCCCCCAACACAGCTGTGACACCAGATTGTCTCCAGGCATTGCCAAATGTCCCTTGGGTGGTATCATCGCCCTTGGTTGAGGACCACTGGCCTAAATATATAGCTGTATCTTTTTACCCAATCACATGAAAAACTTATCCAAACTCAGAGTTTCCTGGGAATTTCTTGCAAGTTTCCAAGTTCTTTTAATTAGTATAGAAGAGCCACACTTTTCTCACTTCAACTTTTGGTAAAGGTATTTATTTTCATTTTGCTGTTTATTTCCTCTCTTTGGTCTTTCTCATGCATCACACAGCTACTCTGTTTCTTCATTTCCATGCCAAATAAAGAGCCTGGAAGCAGGGAAGGAGAAGGAAAATTGAGCACTTGCTGCTCAGGACCATTTTGCTGGGCTCAGATAGAGATGAGCCAGTCACAGTCGGCACAGTGGCTTCTAAGTGTGTCAAGAACAGTAGCTAAGAAAGGCTCTTCAGACAGCCTGGTTTCAGGCACAAATTTCAGAGATCTCCTGAGAGTGTGTTTTCCTCGAGTATATTTTGTTCATTTAATCATACTAAGGTACTAAAAGGAAAACCACCACTCATAACAAAAGGGGGTTGGAATTTTACCTAAGGGACAGGGGATGACCTCATCACTCACTAGTTTATGACTACAGCCCTATGATCAAAGGACAGTTTATTTAGGTGACATGAATCTTCTATCCCACTGGGACACGAGACCCTGAGGCCACAGGCGGCCCGTCAGGAGCCAGGCAGAGGTATGCACACCTTTTGTTGACAGCGTCCAGCTGGACCTGGAGTGAGGCCTTGTGCTGCTCCACCACGTCCTTGAGGGGGACTGTGGGGTGTTCTGCATGCTCCCCCTCCGTGCACTCCCGACACATGGCAGTCTCGCAGGACTGGCAGTAAAAGTCCATCACCTGCGGGTGACACAAGAGCAATTCCAGGTTTGGTGCCAGTGACTGAGTGCTGACCACGCACTAAGCCTTCACTTGCACTCTCTCAGTTAATCCTCACAGCCTCCCCAGGATGTGGGCAGTATTATATCCAGTTTCACAGGAGAAAAGGAAAGATAAACGTTTATGTTCCAGGTCTCGAACAGAGGTGGATCGGACTCCAAAGCGGTCGCTATGGCCACAAAACCAGCTTTTCTTGGCCACTCCCCTAAGACAGAACAGTATAGGGCTTTGGTACTCAAACTTTTTGGTCTCAGGACCCCTTTCCACTCTTTATACATGATTGAGGATTCCAAATGCTTTGTGTTTATATGAGTTATATCTATAGCTATTTATTAGGTTAAAAATGGAAACTGAGAAACATTCAAAATATTGATTAATTTATCAAAAGCAAAAATAAATGTTAACAATAATATATGAAAAGTATATTTTGCAAAACAAAAATTTTGTGAGGAGAATGGCATTGCTTTTCATATTTGTAAATCTCTTCAGTGTCTGGCTTCATAGAAGAGAGCTGGAGTCTCATATCTGCTTCTGCATTCGATCTGTTTTGCTAGCACATATAGTAGAGTCTCTGGAAAATGCCACTGAATACTCTTGAGAGGTTGAGAGTAGAAAAGGTAAATAGGGCTTCCCTGGGGGCGCAGTCGTTGCGAGTCCGCCTGCCGATGTAGGGGACGTGGGTTCGTGCCCCGGTCCGGGAAGATCCCACATGCCGCGGAGCGGCTGGGCCCATGATCCATGGCCACTGAGCCTGTGCGTCCAGAGCCTGTGCGTCTGGAGCCTGTACTCCACAACGGGAGAGGCCACAACAGTAAGAGGCCCGCACAAAAAAAAAAAAAAAAGGTAAATAATGTTTTAGTATTATCATAAATATAGTTTTGACCTTGTGGGTCCCCTGAAAGGGTCTGGAGACCCATGAGAGTTCCTGGATTGCACCTTGAGAACGGCTACTCTTTGGATAAGAGATGAGCTGGATGCAACAGTTTGCATCCTGGCTCCACGACTTACGTGACCTCACCGTGTCTCAATTTTCGCTTTGGCAAATGGAGACAGTCATGTAACGTACTAATCTACTTCACAGGGCTGCTATGAGGATTTGGTAGATTAATATGCACAAAGAACTCAGATGATGCCTGGCATTGGCACGTAGTAAGTTCTTAATAAGTAGTAGCAGTGATGATGGCGCTGATGATATCATTTGCTTACCTGAAAATAAAACCACCTTACCCTGACTGTGGTGAACTCTCGATATCAATATAACATAAAGCCTGAAGGTTAGTTTCCTTGTGAAGGCATTCCCCTTATTCTCTCATCTGGAAATAACTTCTTCCAATATTGAATTCCCAAAGCACTTGGGGCGGGGGGAATCTTTTTCTTGAAGTATAACACACATACAGAAAATGGCATAAATCCTAACACAGATTGATGGATTTTCATAAAGTGAATGCACCCACTAAAGCAATTTTATTCATACCCCTTTTATGAAATATTTATAAGATTTTAAGTTACTGAGCACTGAAACTGTCTCACCCAGAGCCTAGATAATTCCCTGCACATAGTACGTCTATAATAACATTGCTGAATGTGTGAACTCTATGCTGTTTATAAGAGACTCACATTAGGTTGAAAGTAAAAAGATGGAAAAAGATATTCCATGCAAAGAGTAACCAAAAGAGAGCTGGAGTAGCTATTCTAATATTAAACAAAACAGGCTTTAAGACAAAAGTTGTTATAACAGACAGACAAGGACATTATCAACTATACTTCAATTAAAAAAAGGACATTATATAATAATAAAATGGTAAAGCCATCATTTATTAATACATATGTAACCAACAACAGAGTCCCACTATATATGAAGCAAAAACTGACAGAATTGAAGGGAGAAATGGAGAGTTCAATAATAATAGTTGGAGATTTCAATATTCCACTTTCAGTAATGATATAACTATTAGACAGAAGATCAGTAAAGAAATAGAGAACTTGAACAACATTATAAACCAACCAGGCCTAACACACACATGTGGAACACTCTGTTCCATAACAGAAGACACATTCTTGTCAAGTACACACGCAACATCTTCCAGAAGAAACCATACATTAGGTCACAAAAGTCTCAATAAATTTAAAAAGACTGAAGTCATATAAAATATCTTCTCTGGCTACAGTAGAATGAAATCAGAAATCAATAACATAAGGAAATCTGGAAAATTAACTAATACGTGGAAATTAAATAACACAAACATAATGAGTCAAAGAAGAAATTACAAGGGAAAGTACAAAATATTTTGTTTTGTTTTGTTTTGTTTTTGTGTTACGTGGGCCTCTCACTGTTGTGGCCTCTCCCGCTGCGGAGCACAGGCTCTGGACACAAGGCTCCGGACGCAAGGCTCCGGACGCACAGGCTCAGCGGCCAGGGCCTCTGCGGCATGTGGGATCTTCCCAGACCGGGGCACGAACCCGTGTCCCCTGCATCGGCAGGCGGACTCTCAACCACTGCGCCACCAGGGAATCCCCAAAATATTTTGAGATGAATAGAAACACAACATATCAAAACTTATGACAGTGCTCAGAACAAAATTTATAGCTGTAAATGTCTACATTAAAGAGAAGATCTCAAATCAATAACCTAGGCTTCCACCTTAGAGAACTAGAAAAAGAGGAACAAATTAAACCCAAAGCAAGCGGAAGAAAGGAAATAAAGATTAGTGTGGAGATCAATAAAATGGAGAATAGAAAAACAATAGAGAGAATCAATGAGCCAAAAGTTGGTTCTTTGTAAGAATCAACAAAATTGACAAACAGAATACTATGGACTGTTGTATGTCAATAAATCAAATAACCTAGATAAAATGGATAAATTCCTAGAAACACACAAACTACCAAAACTAACTCAGAGAAGAACTAGAACATATGAATAGACCTACAATAAGTAAAGAGGTCAATCAATATTCAAAATACCTCCAACAAAGAAAAGTCCAGGGCGAGATGGCTTCACTGGTGAATTCTACCAAACATTTCAAGAAGAATTAACACCAATCCCCAAACTCTTCCAAATGAGAAGAGAAGGGAACATTTCCTAATTCATTAGGCCAGTAATATACTGACACCAAAGTCAAAGACATCACACAAGAAAAGAAAATTAAATACCAATAATCCCTATGAATATAGGTGCAAAAATCCTTAACAAAATACTAGTAAACTGAACCCAGCTGCATATTAAAAAGATTAAACACCATGACCACGTGGGAGTTATTCCAGGAATGCAAGGGTATTCCACATACAATAATCAATATATGTAATACACCACGCTAATAAGATGAAGGGGAAGAATCCCACATGATCAGATCAGTAAATACAGAAATAGGATTTGACAATACCCAACACCCTTTCATGATAAAAAACAAAACAAAAAACACATCAAATTAGAAATAGAAGGAAAATTCCTCAACTTGAAAAACGGCATCTGCAAAAACCCCACAGCTTACTTAATGGTGACTCCCTCCTAAGATCAGGAATATGACAAGGATGTCCACTTTTGCCACTTCTATTCAACAATGTTCTGGAAGTTTTAGCCAGAGCGTATAGGCAAGAAAAATAAAATGCATCCAAACTGGAAAAGAAGAAGTAAGAATTTCTCTCTTCAGAGATGACATATATGGAAAATCCCAAAGAATGTACACATGTGCGTGTACACACACACACACACACTATCAGAACTAACAAATGAATTCAGCAAAGCTTTAGGATACAACATCAACAAACAAAAATCAGTTGTATTTCTATACACTAGCAATGAACAATCCAAAAATGAAATTAAGAACGTTCCATTTATAATAGCATCCAAAAGAATACAAAATACTTAAAGAATAAATTTAACAGAGAAGGTACAAGACTCGTACACTGAAAGCTACAAAATATTGTTGAAAGAAATTAAAGAATACCTAAATAATGGAAATACATGGAAAGATATCCCATGCTCATGAATTGGAAGACTTAATATTGTTAAGAGGGCAATATTCCCAAATTGATCTACAGATTCAATGAAATATCTATCAAATCTCCAACTTCTTTTTTCACAGAAGTGAACAAGCTGTTCCTAAAATTTATATAAAATTACACTGGTACCCTGAATAGCCAAAACAACTTTCAAAAGAAGAACAAAATTGGAAGCCTCACACTTCCCTATTTCAAAACTTACTACCAAGCTAGAGTAATAAAAATTGTGCGTTACCAGCATAAGGATAGGCATATAGATCAATGGAATAGAATTGAGAGTCCAGAAATAAAACCATACATTTATGGTCAACTGATTCTTGAAAAGTGTGCCAGGACCACTCAATGGGGGAAAAGAGTCTTTTCCACAAGGGACGTCAAGACCACTGGATATCTATGTGTAAAAGAATGAAGTTGAAACCTTACCTCACTCCATATACAAAAATTAACTCAAAATAGATTAACAACCTAAATGTAAGAGCTAACACTATAAAAATCCTAGAAAAAAAACATAGGGTTAAATTTTCATGACCTTGGACTTGGCAATAGATTCCTAGATATGATGCCAAAAACACAAGCAAAAAAAGAAAAAGTAGATAAATTGGACTTCATCAAATTAAAAACTTGTGTATCAAAGGGCAGTACCAGGAAAGTAAAAAGAATGGGAAAAATATTTCCTAGTTATATATCTGACAACGATGTAGTATCCAGAACATACAAAGAACCCCTGCAACTCAAGAACCCAATTGAAAAATTGTCAAAGGAATTACATAGACATTTCTTCAAAAAGGGTAAACAAATGGCCAATTTTCGCAGGAAAATAACATCATTAGTCACTAGGAAAATGCAAATCAAAACCGCAGTGAGACACCACTTCACACCAGCTTGGAGGGCTAGACTCAAAAAATCAGATAACAAGTGTTGGTGAGAATGTGAAAAAATCAGAACTCTCATACTTTGCTGGTGGGAATGTAAAATGGTGTAATTCTATGAAAACAGTTGGCAGTTCCTCAAAGGTTAAACATTACCATATGACCCAGCAATTCCACTCTCCTAGGTATCTACCCAAGAGAACTGAAAACATATGTCCACACAAAAACTGTACATGAATGTTCATAGCAGCATTATTTATAATAGCCCAAAAGTGGAAACAACCCAAATATCCATCATGAATGGATAAACAAATTATGGTATAATATTTAGCCATACAAGAGGAATGAAGTTCTGATATACACTGCAATATAGATGAACCTTGAAAATATTATGCTAAGTGATAGAAGCCAGACTCAAAAGGCCACATATTGTAGAATTCCATTTATATCAAATGTCCACAGTGGACAAATCCTTAGAAACAGAAAGCAGGCTGGTGGGTGCCAGGGGTTGGGGTGTCGGGAAGGGATGAGGAATGGCTGCTTAACAGGTATGGAGTTTCTTTGGGGGATAATGAAAAACTTCTGGAATTAGGTAGTGGTGACGTTTGGACAACCTTTTAAATATGCTAAAAGCCATTGAATTGTACACTTTAAAGGGGTTAAAATGTTGAGTTTTACGTTAAGTGATTTTAACCTCCATTTTAAGAAACTGATTGCATCTTTGAAGAGATAGCAACAGACCTGGGTAGTTGTCCCTGGTTCTGTATCTTGGATGTTTCTTGGGAAGTAAAGGCCCTGAAATCATTTTGAAGCGTCTACAACTAGTCATTCTCTAATGCTTGTGCTCAGGTTCTGACAGCTTTGACTCAAGCTGAGACTTCACTGTGGGAGGTGAGCAACTCAGTTGAACTCATCCATCTTGGGTGAGAGGACACTGGTGCTCCCAAGGGTGGGTGGGCCAGAGCCCAGGATGAGCTTGTTGTTGTTGACAGGTAGTCACCATTTGTGTTCATTAGAAGAGGAGATGGCAGGACCATATGCATGATAACGTGCTGAAAAGGATGGTCAGGGCCTTGCAGCCACCACCACCACCACCCACCCACCCCCTGCCAGGATTCTGGAAGTGGGGGCTGATTAGTGGCAGGGCATTCTTAATGAGGATCTCTCCTTTGCACCTCTTAACATGCTTGTTAGAAAGGCACCTAAGCCAGCAACAACAGGGCTTAAGGATCATTTGTGTTCTGAGACTTTGAGGCATGAGCTCAAATGTCTGCTTTAAGTGCAAAGAACCTCTTAAATCACTAACCATTATTCCCATTTTTCTTTGTATTTGAACAATGCAGCCATGGCAGTTTAATTAGAAGACAGATAGTGTCACAGCACTTAAAGTAAATGACAGGCATTCATCCACATGTGCTAATCAGCACCAGGCAGTTTATAAGGGCAACATCCTGCTTCATTGTTAATTACCCGATTTTATTGAATCATTTGAATTGTTTTTAAAGATTTACCCATGGCAATTAACCGCAGCCATTTATCTGTAATATTGCATGCATTTGACTTGAATATGCAGTGAGGACCCCCATTTCAGAGCATCAGCAGAGAACTCCTACAATCTATGGTGGAGCAATAGAATGATTCAAGACACGCAGTAAATTTTCCAGGGCCTCTTGCTAGTTTATACGTTTTATGATTCCAAAGACTCATAATGACCCAGCATAGAAAAAGTGCTCAAAACACACTTTAAATAGCTTCATTCACCTCCAGGAGGATCCAATTCTTTAGAGTTAATTTTTAATGTGATTTGATGTGATATGTTTGGTAGAGAAACAGGGAACGTTTCAACCTAAAGGCTTCTTTACCTTTGCTGGAATTAGCATCTCTGTGACTGTTTCTTCTTAGCAGCCTATGGCATCCAAGGGTCTCTATACCTCAGGCATTCTCAGGAAATACATCTTTAGGAATTCTTTGTGAAGCTTAACATTTATTTTCTCCTATGATTATTAACTGTTTATAGATCTCCTGTGAATTTTTCAAGTTCTAGGCTCATTTTCTTTTGTGATATTCAATCTTTTTCTTAGTAAGTAAGTGCTCTTACATGGTAAAAGTTTGCTGGGGTATTTTATTTTATTTATTTATTTTTTTAAAAAAAATATTTATTTATTTTGGCTGCACCATGTCTCCCTTGAAGCACGCGGGATCTTCTTTGCGGAATGCGGACTCTTAGTTTCGGTATTCACAGGGGATCTAGTTTCCCGATCAGGGATCGAACCTGGGTCCCCTACATTGCGAGAGCGAAGTCCCACCCACTGGACCACGAAGGAAGTCCCTGCTCAGGTATTTTAAATAAGAATTTTACAGCTACTTTCATAAACTGAATGAGTCATAGTTTTCTTCTTGTTCGGTCTTCACTAGATTTCGGTGTCAGAGTTAATGAGTATATCATAGGTGAATTTGGTAGCTTCCTATCTTTTCTTATGATCCAGAAGTATAAATACTATGAATCATATCTGTTTTATACAGGTTTGAAGGCATTCAGTTTTAAATGAACTTTCACCAGTTTCCTTCAAGATTATAGGTCTATTGGGGTTTTCTTGATCATTTGTAGTTTCCTAGATAATCATCCACTTCATTCAGACTTTTACTATATTAGCCTTTAGCACAGAGAATTGATCTACTAATTTTAAAATCTTCTTTTTATCTATACAGATATCTCTTTATTAGTCCCAATTTGATTTATTTATATTTACCCTTTGGTGCTTTATCAGATGTCAGATTATTTCATTAATTAAAAAAAATTCAGCTCTTGGATTTATTCATCAACACAATTATTTCATTATTTTCAAACTCTCCAAGGTTATCTTTACTATTTTCTTTTTTTCGTGTGCCATATATTTATTTTAATGTTCTTTTCCTAACTTCTTGAAATGAACTCTTTTTAAATAAAATACTTAAACATATAAAATTTCCTGAGTATAGATAATGACTTTATCTTATACATTTAATAGATAAAGCTTACACTTTCAACATTTTGTAAATAGTCTAATTTTGCTATTTTTTCTTTGATTAAATAATTATAAACTTTTAAAAAAGATTTGGGGTTTCTTCTGTAACATATGTTACTAGTGTAATTTTATTGCATTGTGGTGCAGGAACTTGGTCTACACAATGGAAAAATACAGTGAGTTTTTAAAAATTACCTATTATATGATCAATTTGAATGGCTCAAATTCTCACAATCTTAATAGCTTAGTTGAACAGATTTTAGTATATGCCTTTTTATTAGTGGGAGGCAGATTCTCAAGTGAAAGAATACTCTTTTCTCTGAAATTCATCCTTCCTTCTCCA
This sequence comes from Phocoena phocoena, assembly GCF_963924675.1. Taxonomy (NCBI): domain Eukaryota; kingdom Metazoa; phylum Chordata; class Mammalia; order Artiodactyla; family Phocoenidae; genus Phocoena; species Phocoena phocoena. The sequence continues at coordinate 32,293,351 of NC_089223.1, read as the reverse complement.
AGTCCATTGATGCTTTTCTTGTTCTACCCCTTATCATCTCGCATTTGGACAACTCAATACTAAACTCAATTGGTGGTGCAGCCTCCAGTCTCTGCTACGCTATTCCTCCACAATGCCATTAACATACCCATCTCCTGTTTAAAAGGTTTTAATGCTTCTCCACTGCTTATGGAATTTAGGTCAAACCTTTCCTCGATGACATTCTTAGCTCGTCACAATTTCTCCCCTCTATCTTTCTAGACTCATCCTGTATTCTCCAGCCCACCTATGCTCCCATCACCACTGGGGCATCTCCATGCTCTAGCTGTGCTGAGCTGCAAGCTCATTCCTGAATTCCACGACACTCTTGCCTTTACTTACTGATGTAATCTTTTCAGTTGCCATTATTTCTCATTCCACACGATTGTCCTTTACACCCCAAATTTGGACCAGTGTCTACAGTAGATCTCCTAAAGTTTCTAAAACTTTACTCCCCTATCAAGTCAGATGTCCAGAGAGCCCTACCTGGACTACTCTTGAAGGGGACTCAGGTACCTGATGGAAATGCCTTCCCAGACTAGTATTTAGAATGTGAGCCCCAGAGGGAGACAGCCTTAGCATTCACTAAGAGCCAGTGTGAGAAGCGGTCATAAGAGGGCACGCTTTAAAGTTCCTTTTGCAAAACTTACATGGTAACTCTCCCTTGGAGTACAGTGTGCAGAAAATCTACAGTTATCGATAGCCTGGTGTGCTTTCGATTAAATAATTAAGGATATGTAATCCACGATGTCTCTCGTTTTGGCTAGCAAAACGCTCAGGAGGCTATTTCCTCCTGGTCTAGCTTTTATGATGTGTCAACTAGCTGTGTTACTTAAACTGTTCAAGTCTCAGTTTCTTTATCTATAAAATGAAGGTAACCAGTGCCAATTTACACAGAGTGGTGTGTGAGAAGCCTAGCATGGTGTCTGGCCATTTGTTTAAAAATATGTACTACTGACTTCTGAGAGACTGAATATAAAAATGCACATGGACCATACAAAAATAAAACTCTGACCCACAACTTGCCCAAGAAACCAACCCCCTTATCCACAATGAAACAAACCAGGAAGCCAGCCTGCTATAAGTCAGACTGCAATCTCTGTTAACAATCCAAAAAGCTAAACAATAACTTCTGTACCAATTGACCCCAAATGGCTAGGACTTGATAATTAACAGCTTCTATAATTTTTGTCCCTCTTCTGACTTAGGACCAACCAGAGAAAGCCAAATCTGCACCCCTAAGCAGTCACGTAGGATGTCCCCCTTCTAATTAGTTGGCCCCCAGCTTCTCCATGCCAATCACTCCCAATCAGGGCACAGCTGAAGCCTCCCCTTTTTTCTACTACAGAGCTTTCCCGCTCCTCTGCCTGACTTTGAGTCTCTGACAAAACACAAGTGATGGTCTGACTCCTTGTTACAGCAAGTGCTGAGTAAATAGCCTTTGCTTGTCCTCATTTGGTTGGTCTCTGCTTATATGTACACTTCCATGTGTAAGATGCTGTGCTGAGTGCTAGGGGTATAATGAAGAACATGGTTCCTCCCTCTCTTGGAGCTCACTTTGTACAAGGAAAGCCAGCAGATACACAGCTGGAGGCAGGCAGAACACAGCAAATGTCATGAAGGGAATCAAGACATGGTATGATGGTGGGAAACCGAGTGTCAGAGGCGTTCTGCCCTAGAGAGTGAGCTAGAGAGGACTGCCTGGTGTAGAAATTTGAGCTGAGACATGGAGGATGAGGATGAGCTGGCCACATAAATAGGGAACGTAGAGGGTTCCAGGCATGAGGAACAGACAGCAGCCAGGGCCCAAGGTAGGAAACCACTTGGCAAGTTCTAGGAGGCCAGTGACACTGCAGCACAGTGGGTCTATGAGAGGTAGACCAACAGTTATTAGTTACGGCTAATAATTATCGCTTTGCCCTAGGAACCTCATGTTACTTCGGTGGTTTGATTACAGCAGTTTCAAACACTTTTGAAGTGGCCACTACATAAAGAAAAAAATGAAATAAGCCATTAATTAGAAATCATTTTAAAAGCTAATATTTAAAGAGAGCTTACAGTATGCTTTCTATGACTGAAATATTTCATTCTCCAAATAATCCTGTAGGGGAGACTGTTATTACTTTCTTTCTGCAGATGAGGAAGTGAGACAGAGAATTTAGTACATTTCCCAAAGCTGACACAGAAAATGAGTTTGAGGAGCAGGATTTGAATCAGGCAGTCTGACTCCAAAGCTGGCAGTGAGCTGCTATGCAATGCTGCCTCTTCAGGCTGCATAGCTGCCGTGAATCCATCGTTCGATGGTACACACCGGTCCTCCCGAGTTTATGACGGTTACTGTGTTTGCTGGCAGAAGGAAGTATGTTTGGGATCAACAGGCTATAATCTCTGATCAGGGATTCACATAACTTCAGAGTATTTATGATTAAGGAATAGGGTCTAATGGAGCATGAGGAAAATTTCCCTCACAAGAAAAATAAAACGCTGTAAATAACATTTTAATAATCATTCTCACTTTGCAGAACTTATCTACTATTAAATCTTTCTCCATAATTTATTACACAGATGTTTGTGGGTCAAAGTATGCCCAGCTTACAAACAGTTGTCGGTTTGCTCTCCTGGGGAAACCAATCTGTGCTAAGTCGGCACAATGAAGACTGATCTTATTATTTAAATAAATTGGGTCAGAGAAAGGAAGCAGGCAAAATAGTCTGAGGACAGGTAAAAAGTGTTTTCAATCACTCATTTTCCAGGTGGAGTTCTGTTTCAGCGTATATACCCTCTGATTGCCCAAAGCCTCCCCAAATCAAGCAGCCCCTCGGCCCAGGCAGTGCCTGCAATCCGCTCACTTACATTCCCATCGTGGTTTGGGCAAGAGAGAGGCTTCCCCGCAGCCACAGCGGTGACTGTCTCCAGGATGGAGGACTCCTCAGCATTGCTGCCCGGAGTTCGCTGCAGCACGTCCATCAGGTTTGTGATGAAGAAGTTGTTCTGGAGCGCGGCCACCCCCTTCTCGGGCAGGATGGAGGTCTGGCGGCACACGGGGCAGGAGAGGGTTAGACTGTGGGCGGGAATGTAGTTCTGCAGGCACCTGTCGCAGAAACAGAAGCGGGGCGGTCAGCACAGTGGGGCTCCTGCAGGGGCTACCAGACAGGTTCTCGGTGACTACAGGGCTACTTTGCATAACTTCCGTTGTGGTCTCCTTCACTAGGAGAAGATTGGTTCTGAAGTCAATAGGTCACCTCACACTGTACCAGTCAACTGATCAGATAATCTCATTGACTTTGGTACTGTTTCCTCGAGCTGTGCCACACCGGCAAAGTGTGGTCCACAGGTGTGCATCACTGGCCTCAACGGGGAGCTTGGAAGAAACGCAGACTCGCAGGACCCACTCCAGGCCTGATGAATCAGATTCCCAGGCGATGTGTATGCACATTTAAGATTGAGAAGCACTGATACCTAGTATGGCGTTCACGAATTTGTGGACTTTTACACAAATTGGAAGAAACGTGTCACAATTTTTCTGTTAGCGCTGAAACTCTTTTTACATACAAAATCATAAGCAGATTTCAGATGTTAAAAACACATCGAAGTGGAAATGTTTGTTTGAAACAGGGACGGGACACCCAGAGTCCCACCAACACCATCTCTTCTTAAGAGCCTCTCCTTAAGAGCCATCAACTTAATTCATTTAATTAGCGAAATGTATAGCTAATACAGTTGACCCTTGAACAACGTGCGAGTTAGGGGCGCCGACCCTTGGTGCAGTGGAAAATCCGAAGATCCACGTATAACTCAGAGCCAGCCCTCCAATTACCCAGTTCCTCCACATCCGGGGTTCTACACCTGCAGATTCAACCAACCGCAGATCTTGTCATCCTGTAATACTGACTACTGAAAAGAATCCGCATATGAGTAAACCCATGCAGTTCAAACCTGCGTTGTTCGGGGGTCAACTTTACTTCCAGTAATCCTGTGATCACTTTTAAATGTATGAGGAAAGACAGGCAGAGAGAGGGTAAGTTACTTGCCCAAGGGACTTAGGCCGTCAGAGGCAGAGTGGTTGCTCAAACGCAGGCAATTTGGCACCAGAATCTAAGCTCGACATCACTACAACGTTTCCCAGTTTCTCCAACAAATTTGAAAACCTCTGATTTCGGCCCATTTCTCTTATTTTGCAGATGGGGAAACTGACATCAAGGAGGTTAAAAGACCTTCCCTATGTCACACAGTAGATAGCACTGAATCAATACCAGAGATGAAACAGCTTTTGCTAAGGTCACTCACTAGCCACATCTAAATCTAATACACATTTTTTGATTCTGTCATTCATCAAGCTTGAGCACTGCCTCCCCACCCCTCCTTTTTATGAAACTTTATCTTTCCTTGGTTTCCGATACCACACTCACCTCGTTCTCCTTCTGCCTGCTCTCTTTTCTACTGAGTCAATATAGTTTGGAGTTAATCAAGGCTTATCGTAAGCCCTCTTCTTTCCCTGGGGTATTATATTATAATGCCCGATAAGCATAACACTCTCATATTTATGTTTCTTCCCACGGATGCCTCCTCTGAGCCCCATAACTGTACACCAACTACTCTCTTGACATCTCCTCTTAGAGGTCTCACAGGTCCTAAAACTCAACATGTTCAAAACCAAACCCAAGATATTCCCGCACGCTGTGTCCACCCATCAGTGAATTGCACCTCCATCCCTTCATCTAAGCAAACCAGAAGTACGAGTCATTCTAAAAACAGTAATTCCCATACTGGTCTTCACTGTCCACATGCAACCCATCACCAAAGCCTGGAAATTCCTCAGTATGGTTCCAGCCTCCCCAGGTCTCTTCATCTGTATGAAGACACCCTTGCTTAGATGTCTGCAGTCGCCCTGCCCCTGGTATAATGCCATCCACCTTGTACCCCCCTCACCCTTCTCCGTACTGCAACCAGAGTGACCTTCCCCAAATGCAAAGCCGACCATTTAAATCTCCTCCCCCTCACATCTAAGATGAAACCCTTCCATGGCTTCCACTGTTCTTACAATGAAGACAAGAATCCATACGTGGTAATACGGATTGCCCACCTATATGATCTGGACCTATTTATTTTCTGTCTTTTCCCCTCATCTGCTGCACATTTGAGCCTATCTAAGTTCTTCCAAAGTGTTATATTCCCTTTCACTCTACACCTTTGCACATACCTGAAATTCTTTTCTTCTGCTCACTCCCCTTTGCTAAATTAATTTTTCCTCGTCCTTGGGATTTCTGCCTATTCATCACTTCTGCAGGGAAGCCTTCCCCGATTAGAGCAAATTCCCCTATTATGTGGTTGCCTGTGTACTTCTGGTATATGGCCCTTGTCACTGGTTTAATCTCACATTAATCTGAGTGAGTAGGTGTTTAACAACTGGTTCCTGCACTTGGCTGGAAGCTTCATAAGGCCAGGGACTGTGTCTGTGTCCTCCAAGCCCCACTGACGGCATTTTAGAACAAATGAGAGTAAGACAGCGGCTGTCCACTGAGCAGCCGGTGTTTGTGCCCAGCAGGAGATGGAGATAAGGGGTCCTGGGTCTCTCTCCATGACGAGCTGTGAAGTTTTGTCTCCACATAAACCAAATTTTCCCATCTTAGGGAAAGTTGCCAGCACCTTCCAAAGGAAATCAGTTCAATGTGCACGATGCTAAAACAATTTCAACACATTGCATTCCTTAGGGACTTGCCATGGTGGGATCCGGAAAATCTCCAGCAGTAGCTACTGGATGGGGAGTGGAAGTGGCGTGGGCTAGACCTAATTGAGAGGGCAGGAGGCCAACCCCAGGCAGCCCGGAAGAGCTGCTTCTTACCTGCAAGAGCAAGGAAACGGGAGCCAAAAACAACCTGACAAGACGCTGAACACTGGGGAATGGGGCCGCCCTGCTAAGCTCAAGCTTAGCTCTCAGCGTCATGTATAAAGAGTGCCCACCTATGTCGACTGCTTCCTCTCAAGTAATGCCCTTACCATGTGAGCCCAGGGACCCATGGACAGTTAAAGCTGGTGGTCATGCTTTAGCTACATCCATTGAGTGAGGGGGAAAAAAAAAATCACTCTCCATTTTGCCATTTTGAAATAGGAATTTTAAAGTTCTTAAGCCAAGGTATAAAATTATGAATAAAGTACAAAGTATCAGTGCCCTATATACCACCACTTAAAACAAACAAAAAACTGTACACACTCACATACACAACCCCACAACTACCCAAAACAAAGAAAGCAAAACAAACAAAACACCACAACCACCAGTAACAAATCCACCTTCTCCATCCATCCATCACCACCAAAGATGTAGTTATTCTGTTGCAGTTGAGACCTTCCAAGGTAAATCAACTCAAAGAACATTCAATGAGATAACAAATGTACCTTAAACTGCATGGTAAATGTAATTACCATTGATTTGAAGTCATTGGAAATACCAATTTCCTGTTCTATGATAGGAGGTAACAAGTTTTAACTATGTATTAATTAATAAAAGAAAATGTACTTAATAAACTGCTATAAAACATAATTAACATATTGTCTTTAAGAAAAATATGTAAACTTACTAGGGAAATACTAAAGTTAGACCACAGATAAACTAATTACCAGCAATATTTTTTTTTGCAGTACACGGGCCTCTCTCACTGTTGTGGTCTCTCCCGTTGCGGAGCACAGGCTCTGGACGCGCAGGCTCAGCGGCCATGGCTCACGGGCCCAGCCGCTCCGCGGCATGTGGGATCTTCCCGAACCAGGGCACAAACCCGTCTCCCCTGCATCAGCAGGTGGACTCTCAATCACTGTGCCACCAGGGAAGCCCCCAACAACATTTTTTAATGCTTAATTGCTGATGCGGTAAGTTGAACGAGAGGGTAAAAATATGTTTTGAAAACTGATTAATTCAATGTAAAGAACTATTCAAGAAATTTTTTAAAAAGAAGTGTGTTTTCAAAAATAAATAAATTTAAAAAATAATAATAAAAATAATTTTAGTTTACAAAAAAAAAGAAGTGTGTTTTCATATGTAGCAAACTGTATATTCAGGTAATTTATAATCACTTAATGTATATAGTTTTTTTTCTTTATCCGAAACATCATAACGTTCAAATATGCCATTAGTGTGTGTCTTCTGAAATACCTGTGGAAGAAAGCCCCCTCTTTTCAACTAAGTCCTCATATATGTAGGTATTTTACCTTATTTGTTATATGGGAGAAAATGATAGGGTTTTTTTTTTAAGATTTTTTTTGATGTGGACCATTTTTTAAAGTCTTTATTGAATTTGTTACAATATTGCTTCTGTTTTATGTTTGGTTTTTTGGCCACGAGGCACGTGGGATCTTAGCTCCCCAACCAGGGATCGAACCGGCACCCCCTGCATTGGAAGACGAAGTCTTAACCAATGGACAGCCAGAGGGAAGTCCTGAAAATGATAGCTTTTTAATTGGCCCTCACCAAAGATCCACCATGAGGGATCTATGGTTGGCAAAAACTGTTTCACAAAGAACAATGGGAAATTTTTTAAATTTTTTGAATCTTAAAATATTTAATGTTCCATCTCCTGTGGAAATAAATCAGTAGCTATTGGATTGCTTTCTCCCGCTTATAATAGTTCTTTGAAATAAAGCACATTCTTGGCAACTCATGATTGCGTTTCTAGATGACTATCAGAAGCACAAAAGATTTATTGTCTCCTATAGGTAACTGTAGAATTCTGGAAAGAACCCCTTGGCAGGTTGTAGGAGGTCAGTCTGTGAAACCCCCGTCTCTGAGCACAGAGGAGGCTTACCTCTCGCAGAAAGTGTGCAGACAGGGGAGAACCTTGGGATTCTTGTACCTTTCCAGGCATATACTGCAAATCAGAAACTGCTTGTCAATCTGGCGCACCACAGGACTTGGGATGTTGGTGGCTTCACTTGCCATCCTAGACCACTGACATGGGGGGCCGGCTGTCTTTGACCCTGCACGCTGCCGCTGTCAGACAGAAAAACCAAAACGGAAAAACATATAATAATCTGCAAATGCAAATCAATCATTGGTTTATTCGCTAGAGGCATTGTGTTATGAATACAGGTAGAATTCCATGTTGTGACCTTGACATGGCTATAACCAATCCTCATCGCTATAGAGGGTGTACAGTGAGGGGCCTATTTGTAGATCAATAAAGTAATCACAGGTTCAGCATGCAAAGAAAACAAATTAGAAGATATGTTGTACAGAGAGGTAGCTTGCTGGGAGACTCACAGATATAGAGAACAAACTAGTGGTTACCAGTTGGGGCAGGAGGGCGATAGATGTGGGGGAGTGAGAGGTACAAACTACTGGGGGTGAGACAGGCTCAAGGATGTGTTGTACAACATGGGGAATAGAGCCAATATTTTGAAATAACTAAATGGAAAGTAACCTTTAAAAATTGTATTAAAAATTAAATTACTGCAAGAAACAAAGGAGAGGTAGCTTGCTGGGTTTCAAAGTGGGGGCAGCTGAAGGCCCTGCCTGTTCATGCCTCCAGCCATGACTATATCTGAATATATATATATATAGTCTTATTATAGTCTATATTAAATAGAACAGTCTTACTAGGATAGAATGTGTTTTCCCAACTATTATACTTGAAGGGGGTCAAAATATGCCACCCCCAAATAAGCCACTTTGATATAAGGATTATTTTGAGCTGAAGGTGATTGAGAAGCAGATGAGGAAGAGCCCTCTCCCTCTGTCATCTGCCTAAAAGCAGGACACACATTTCCCATTTGTAAAGGTACCCCACTCTCCCATACCAGGAAGAGAAGAAGACTCTTAATCACCAGAGAGGAGTATGCATAACAAACCTTACTAAACCACCCTTATCTACCACACATATCCTGGCCCCCTTCCCACAATTTACTGCCCCTTGGAGTCCAAACTCCCTTTTCCTTTGTCTAGTCAATTCTCCATAATCTGTGGTCTTGGGTCTAATGGCCTCTTCTTTTCCGTGAAGTCCCTATGCATGTAAAATTTAAAATAGTAAATCAATGAAGTTTAATAAAATATATATTTTATTTTGGAAAAATGGAATATCAATAAAATGTGTATACCTTTTTCTCCTGATATCTGTCTTTTGCCAGTTTAATTCACAGGCTTCAGTTACAGAACTTAAGTGTATAGAAGAAAAGTGTTTCCTTCCCTACATACTGTTAATATCCAGGAATGAAATAATTAGAATTTTTCATTAAAAACTTTGTATGGGGTTCAGAGTATTTTCTTCAGAACTGAAATGTGTTTGCCATGGAATGGGGACAAAAGCTAGAGGTAGTCTCTATTATTTTAAGAAATGTCTGTTGGTATTCGCGTGTGGGTGTCTGAGGGCCTGGTGAGTGATTTAATTCAGAGGAGGTTTCAAAATGTGAAAGGTCAGGCCAGAAAATGAGAATTGGAAGAGGGTAACAGAGAAAGCAGAGGGCTTATGAAAGAATAAGGGAGGGAAAAACTACAACATAAAACATAGCTCCATTTATCACCTTAAAGAATTTCTGGCTTGTATCCCAAAGGGATGAACCAAAGCTGAGCTAAAACTCACTACCTAATTTTCTAAATATTTTGTAAGGTGTCCAACAGCCTCTTAATTCCCAATGGAAATGTTCTTTCCAAAAAAAAAGTAGTTAAGGTTCAATATGACCCTAGGCAGGAAGTAGTATTATTCCCATTCTATAGATTTTTTTAAACCGAGGCTCAGTTAGGAAGTTTGCCAGAATGCAAAACCCATGACCTTTTCACTCCTTAAACAACCACAATCCTTGACCTTGGGTTTTCAGAAAGCTGTGCTATGGAAGCTTGGTTTACATATAACATTTTAACTTGGCCTGGGACCTGTGTTTACAGAATCAACAATTCCACATTTTCTAAAGGAAACACTCTTTTCCAAATATAAATGATGGTCTTCTTTCTCCCCCACCAAATCACCAACTTCTAAAAAAGCATGTCAACTTTTCTCCAGAAAACTCTGTTTACACATATTGGAGTATAGTTACAAACATGACACACCCCTTTTTCCAACTCTGTGCCTTCTAGGTAAGTTCTCTAAAGAGCACGATTAATAAACAGATCAAGCTTGTAAAAGCACCTGCTGTACAAGAGTGTCACGTTCAATCGGAACTCCATGCATTAGTTAAACAGCGTAGGTGTGACATAATTAATTAGCCAGCATTATCTGCTACACTCTCATAGACTGTCTTCCTAAAGAACCAGAGTAGAGAATGATACCCATTGATTGGATTAAATGCAGCTCTTCTCTCAGGAGCTCAAAATGTTGGCACATTGTCTGCTTTTCTTTAACTGCATCCCTAAGACATCAGCACAGGGAAGGAATGGATTTGTCTGTTAAGATAAGGAAACCTAAGCTGAGGGTTTAAATGACTTGCCCAAGGTCATCCAGTAAAATCAGTGAATCAGAAAGCTCGGATTTCAAGATTTCTGCCTTATCTGATAAGCTGATGTTACCTAATCTTAAGCAAGTTTAACACTTTCCTGGCATGTGTGTGTGTGTGTGTGTGTGTGTGTGTGTGTGTGTGTGAGAGAGAGAGAGAGAGAGAGAGAGACATAAAAATTGTAGCGTGCTCACTTCAGCAGCATTGGAACAATATAGAAGATTGGTTTGGTCCCTGAGCAAGGATGACACATCAATTTGTGAAGCGTTCCATATTTTTTAAAAAAAAACATATTAAACTTTTCAGTTAAAATCAGTTAAAAAGAATTTTATTTTGAATAGCTTTTGAAAATGTTCCTTTAACCCTTCAAAATAATCAGTCATGTGGAATATTGAAACAAGCAGGGAGAAAACATCATATTGGATTTTACTTTTTTTTTTAACCTTGAATTTTGGATTTTTGGCAAGAAAAAAACATTTGTTTTAATCAAATGATATATGTTGACTAAATGAAATTTCCTGAGCTGACATTTTTATTCTCCAAAGTGGAAATAAAAGACGTTTCATTCTAATTTTCAAATATCATGATAATTATTGTAGCGGGTGAGAGTAAGTCTTTGTTAGCATTGTCAATTTATATGGTAAATTAAGTTTACTCATTAGCAGTAATTTAAAATTATGACAATATTACAACCTTTCACAAGTGACCTGTTGAAGACATCTGGATTTCAGGACTCCCAGAATCAACACAAAAGGTTTCCAACCCCCAAAGAGCCCCAAACCAAGATTTTGCCAGGATAAGGATGGTTCCCTGAATATAACTGGACACCCACAGTAGAAAGGAATTTGACTACTCCTGAAGGGAAAATAGAGGCACGGGGCATGCTCAGAAGCACTGTGGGAAGCCTTCTATCCAACGGAATATGCCGCAAGGAATGTACACGAAATATCCGACAGCCTTTCATCAAAGTGTTTGGGCACACCACAGTTCCTGGTCTCCTTTGATTAGAAAAGCTGTAAATACTTATCTATACTCTCGGCTGTTCTCCTTTCCCCATCTTGGTTTCTGAACTGTCAAAGATCCTTCTTACTCACATAACCAGCAGAAATAAGCGTATGATAATAGAGATCAGAATATAGAACTGCTCTTCTCCTGGAGATCCGCAAAACTAATTCTTAGAGAGAAACACATGAAAACACACCTGGCTGGACTTTGTAGGAGCCAAAATGCTTTCGGATGCAGGAACTAGTAGTACCAGACACGTTGACAAAAGGCCAATAGAAAGGAAATGATACAGAAGCGAAGGCAGGAAGAGCCATTTAAAAACTACACAAACAGCCAACATTAGTGTAATATTGACATGAACCAGCTATGAGAGCTCTTGTGTGGGGAGACCAGCTGAGCTTCCTTGTCGGCGGAAAACCAACAATACTGCTTACAGAGGGGTTCACGCCCCTCTCCAGCTCTTTGCTTCACATCATCTGACCATTCTCATCTGACCATTCTGTTTCTAACTGAAACTTGCCCCTATCCCCTAGCACTTGCTACCACCCCCATCACTGCTCTGTTTCTCTCCATAGCACTGGTCTCTCTCCAATTCAGTGTGCAACGTATTTATTTTGCATATTGTCTCCCCTCCGCCCACCAGGATGTAAAATTCATGAGGGCAGGGATTTTCATCTGATTGCCCTGCAGAAGTCTCAGCACCTAGAACTATGCCTGGTACACAGTAGACACATTTTTTTGTTTCAAATGGACTGAACAAATGAGGTATAACATGGGAACAGACTCGGTCCCAGTAGCAGAAAAGAGCAGCACTTGCTGATCTCATGTGAACATTTTCACTTGACGTCAGACATTACCTGCCTTCCTAAGCGATACTCTAAATGCTTAGCAACATAAGCCGTGATCCAGAGGGTAAATATTTAGTGACGTATTTCAACACACTCACAAATGCAGGAAAAGAAATTGAGAACTACTGAAGACACATATGCATGGAAATAAAAAAATCTAAGGAGGTTGACATATAAGTTCTTTATTAGTGGAGATTTGCCAACTAAACACAGCTTGTGTGGGTAAAAACAATGCAACCATCACAAAACAAAATCCTTGGGCATAGAAAAACCCTGTCCCAGCACTTTTTTTCCTCACGTCATCTCTTGGTATTTTTCCCGGCTCGCTTTCTCAAATCTACAACTTGGTGGAAATTACAACCAAATGGAAAAGAAGAATTTGATAGGAGGAGATGAAATGACAGAAAAATGCCCGTGTCCACATTCCAAAGTTGAAACCGTATTTCCCATTCCAAATTACACCACTGAGATCAGAAAACTTTCCAAACGCTTTATTTCTGACACTAAAGTGAGGAAGAGGAGGAAAAGAGGATGGAAGAGAAAAGACAGACTGAAGCATCTTCTGGAGAAGGAGAGGGAGTTGGTGAAAGCTTGTCTGGCTGGGCTAGAAAACATGTTTGGGAAACAGGTCAAGAATCCTTAGGAAAATCAAATTTTAACATGTGATTTGTGGGCAAGAAGGAGCATATTTGATTATAAATCATCTTAAAGGCACTAGACTCCATTTCTATTGTTTAATTTTATGGCATTCCTGGATTATGGCTTCTCTTTGTTGCCACTTAGCTGAATTTATTTATGAATATATTTACCTTTTTTATTGTGGTTGGGTCAACGACAGTGGTGCGGCCATGCTAAAATCAGCTTCCCAAGAAGTTAAAAATCTTTTACATTTATAGAAAGTAGATCTTCAACCACTAGGATTATCTATAACTCCAGTATGCTACCTTTTCCCTGCCAGAGCAGGTGGTACCTAGAGCTCAAGGCACAGATTAAAACACAATTTTAAAAACAAGGTATTTTGAATTTTTCAACTTTATGAGCATACTATTATTCACCTTCAATGGGATCGGCAGCGTTACTGAGGACTCAACCAGAGGAAAGAAAAGAGGACGATCTTCAGTGAAATTAAATCAGGGTGACCTATTTCCAGTTAAGTCAGGCCTCTATCCCAAATGGGCCATTTTGTAAATTAGAAAAGCCAGATGCAATATCTTTCTTGACAGTAGGTGTGTGAGTGTGTGGGGGGTGAAGAGGGGGACCTGAGGAGGCCGTCCACTTTAACTTCTGTCTCCAGGGAAGGATGTGCCCAAGCTCTCCAAGGGCTCTCCTTCTCTCCAGGGTCAGATGTATGACAGCTTCCCTAGATTGCTGGGATTTACCATATGGAAGTTGATTTTTAAGCCATGCCCCAACTTGTCTTTATAATATTTATGCCTGCTTCCCCTACCTCTTTCCTTAGTAGAGATAACTGTTTGTAATCACCTTCTTCATAAAAGTCCTCACCTTTTGTAGTCAGTTCTTAAGATTTGCTTTGGGTTTTCAGGACTTTCCTGGTGGCGCAGTTGTTAAGAATCCACCTGCCAATGCAGGGGACATGGGTTCGAGCCCTGGTCTGCGAAGATTCCCACATGCCACGGAGCAACTAAGCCCGTGAGCCACAACTACTGAGCCTGCGCTCTAGAGCCCGTGAGCCACAACTACTGAGCCCACGTGCCACAACTACTGAAGCCCGTGCACCTAGAGCCCGTGCTCCACAACAAGAGAAGCCACCGCAATGAGAAGCCCGCGCACCACAACGAAGAGTGGCCCCCGCTCTCTGCAACTAGAGAAAGCCACGAGCAGCAATGAAGACCCAGCGTAGCCAAAGATAAAAATAAAATTTAAAAAAAAAAGAAAGATCTACTTTGGGTTTTCTAAGTTCCAGAAGGCTGGCCCTGTGTGATGAAGTGTTAAGTGGTCAGGCTAATTGACCTTCACTTTACAGTGCCCTGGGGCAGTCAGGGTGAGTGGGGTCTCTTCTCCCCACATTCATCACCTTGCCAAGTCTGTTCCCTTGCTTTCCTTGGGGACTACACAAAGAGGCTGAGTATTCTGGGAAAGGCAGAGGGCAGCCAGGGCTCTAAGCTCTGGGAGTTGGGTGAGGTTAGTAAGAAGGGGGAAGAGAAATGCATTCTACATCAGAACTTCGAAAGACACAGTCCTACAAAAACAGCAACCCCCTCTTTTTGCCCTGGTGGATGGAAGCATATTATTTAAATCTGTTGTTTATTAAAATAAATGTTTACTTAAACTATTAAGTTTTCAAGAATAATAATAAAAAGCACTTAACAGAGGAATGGAAGCTACTGAGAATATGAAGGCAGAAGAGGGCAAATTAGGAAAAGGTTGACAGACTAACATGCAAAAGGCAGGAATGAGTGGCTCCTCCAACGATGCTATTTGAATAATTATATTGGGCTTCTTTTTCTTCAGTATTTGGTCTAATCTAAATCTTCAAATTCTAGAAGGAAACCTGATCAGTTAAATTCACACAATCTGCATAATAATAATATTCAAAGAACCCTAAGAGCCAAGCTCATTGTAGAGCATATTCTATAAAATCTACACTAAAATTCTTACATAAGTGATAAAGGGGCACATGGCACCAGAGATTTTTTTTTTAAAAAAAGCAATTACAGGTGTGTGCAAATGAGAATTCTGCCACAATTAGAAGTAATTCAGTCACTTCTTTTAAAAGAAAAAAACCTGACAGTAAATAATTTGGTAGCAGTTTTTTTAAAAGTTTGAAAGTACTTCTCTTCTATACATATCAATAATACACACAAATGTTTGGTTAAAATCTTAGTTTCGTCTGAGAGATAATGAAAAAAGGCACATGGGAGTCAAAAATTAAGCTCAGTTAAATTTTTTAAAATTGCCACATATTTAGGATTTTTCTTCTACTTAAGGATAGATAAAAGAAAGTCATGAGTTTGGAGAAATTAATGTCGAATGGTATCCGAGTGAAGGACATTTTTATTTCTGAGTAAGTAAGACAAAGAATGAGTATTTTTTACTTCATTTCACAAGCAACAAAATCCACTCAGCTTTCGTTATCATATAAATAAAACAATTAAGTCATCTCAGGATTATAATATTAACTATGGTGAAAATATGTATAGATTTTATTCTCCATTTAAAAAATGTGTGGGTTATATATACGCTACATTCCTATTTCTTGAAACAGCACATTCTATCAGAGAACATTTTTACCTCAGCCGTGTTTTAACCTTTCCGATGCCAATCCCTTGTGTCTTTCTAGGAGAAAATTGGCAAGAAATACTTAGAGGTTTAGGAAAGGCCACTGTTCTCATCTCTGCAACAGAAAGCTGCTTTCTTGTACCACAGCACACAGGAAACTTCTCATTGTGTGCTTGCTCGGGTGGGGCGTGCATTATTTAACACTACAGTGGCTTGGGAAAGATGCTGCTAAAGCATCTGCTCGAAAATACTGAAAGACACCAGAAAATAGGTTCACAGTAGGCAGGAGTGAATCCTAATACATAAGAGATCAATTCAAGCAACTGGGCAAACAAATGGCTCTCCTTACATATTCTAATTAAAATAAAAGCAAGAACAAAAAACCTCTAACAATTTATTCACGAGGAATAAAACTACTGTAAAATGATCTAAGCCAAAGAACCGAACTAATAATTTTTAAAATGCCTCATTCTGAATTGAGATCTGTTCCTTAAAGCTGTGACACTGAAACCATCGTTTAAGACAGAAATATCATTTTACCTTGATGTTCAGAAATCTACTAATTAACATTCAATTTTTAGTTTAAAATAAATAGCCTTCCTACTTGCTCTCCTATCCCGCCCCCCACCCCCACCAAATAAGGAATAATGACAGGGTGGGGCATCATTGTTTCTGCAAAGATGATACAAAATGAGACCCACTGCTTCAGGAAGCAAACCTAAGGTCCAACCCAAGTTTTTTTTTTTCTTTTTTATCTCCCTTCTGTGTAATGCTACCATTGAACCCCACCCAGATTTGAGCTTATTTCAAAGGCAGGGGAAAAAATGTCAGAAAAGACCCCAAATGATCTCCTGCATATTTTCCGATTATCAATGGCATTCAGAATTCAGAGGGTCGAGGCATGCATTATGAATGAATGGGTTTCCAATGGTAACTGGGAACTGTGGCACTCAACCCCAGGGTTCTCTAACAGAGGACACAGTGGGGGAAGGGTCGAATCACAGCCTCCTCCACCCTGGGGTACCAAGGAAGGAATCCTGCAAATTACACACTTCATCCCCATCTTTGTACCCAGCAGAGAGATGCACGGGGAAAACAAATCTTATATTTATAATAGGCCGACATACACATTAAAATAAAGGCTAGTAAAAATAAAGATCTAGTCAGATCACATTAGAAAAGTGATAAGAAAAATCCTGCATGACTTTCTCCCTATTCTTGTTAATTTGATGCTTTTGTTTAAGCAGAGTGGGGGTCTCCCTCTATCTTATAGTTACAGAGCATACAGCATCACCATGAGAGAGAAGGGGTGGGGGTCTCGGGGAGCCAGAACAGAGACAGCAGAAGAAATTAGTTATTCACCTGGCGTAAGACTAAGCAATCCGAACATTTAGGACCTACCCATTTCTGCAGACAGACTAATTAACGAGGCAAAGAATTCAATCCTCCCCGGCTTGGCGCTGCAGCCCGCGACAATCCACAAGATCAATGCACATTTCTGCTAACATCTCAAGTTTGGAAACACCATGCAAAGAGACTGGTTAAAATTCCCTACCATGCAGTGCAGCCATCATCAGAAGCCCAGCATATCTTCTGCTCTATGGAGTGATGTGCCAGCTCATGAACAGAAGAGAGGAAGAGAAAAATGGAGGAAATAAGAGGAGGCTCAGGAAAGTCGGCAGGAATGTTTCTGGGTCATTAACAAGTAGGAGACCCCTTTCGGTGTTCAAACCAATCAATCTTTATCTTACAGGACATCTTTTTCTCACTCAGCGTCTGTTGAAAAGACTGCAGCAGACCAAGCAAGGGATTATGGGATAGGGATGCAGCAGCTAGCTGCAATGAGATTCGTGGGTGGCTTGCTTTCCCCTCTGAGTCAGCAGTCAGCTGTTTCCACGTTCTGGTGCTGGGCCGCTGGGGTCCATCACCAGCATGTGGCTGCATGGTTACCAGGGGGAGGGCTGCCCGTGCACATCTCCCGCGCCACGCGGCCGGGACAGGCGCTGGGTTACAAATCGTAAAGAGGGTGTGCTGTTAAGCAAGCAAAAGGGGATGCAGTGGGATCCCAGATCCCAGAAAGAAAACTAGGCACACGGGACCTCAGTACGAAAATTTCAAATTTAGAGGAGTGTTTTGGGTGAGTGTGAGCACACACTCACTTTCTTTAGTAAGAAAAAAAAAAAAGAGCTATTTCCTTAGACTTTTAAAGTATCTTGAAACACCAATGCAAATTTTTAAAAATGCAAAACAGCCCAGTTCAACAAGCCTCTACTACTCTTGATATTTACCCAGAAAAGGGTCTATAAAATACAGTTCCTCAAAGTCAGATAATGCAAATGACATTTCTCTGCTTTTTGTGGTTCTAGTCATTTACAGAAAACTCATATAAATCAACATTTACTTGATTCAGGGGGTGAACAGAACCTTTTGTTTTTCTGATGATGCAAAAGTTTTCAGTTTAAAGGTTGAGAACCTTGTCAAACTTGACATATTGACATAACCCCTATAAGGTCATTCAACTGATTTTGAAAAGCTTTGAATAACATAAAAATGACCAGAAAGAATATTACAAATAAAACTTTAGAATTAAAAAATCTTACATATCAGAATGGAAGTCATAATCATTCCCTTTTCTACAGCAATGGAGGTAGGGAAACCTATTGCATTCTATTCCTTGGTTAGTTACTAGCTTAAAAGTAGACACTAATCATTTTCTTTAAATAATTAAGACTGAATTTGCGTATTTGATGACATTAATATTCATCACATTCTTTCCATGTAGTCAGGCATTGCAGTGAGGCCTGTGAAGGGGCACTCAGCTCTGCAGAGGGGAGGGGGGTCACAGAGAATTCAGTCAACTTGACAAACTCGGGAAAATGCAGACGTGCCAATTCTGGCATGCTATTCCGGGTGGTACATAGTTCTCAAAAGCCCAGGTTAACACCCTGCTTTAGAAGTTTGTTTTTTTTTTTAACAGCTTTATTAAATATAAGTCACATGCTGTACAATTCATCCACTTAAAGTGTACAATTTCCATCATTAAAAAGTCACAAATAATAAATGCTGGAGATGGAGCAGAGAAAAAGGAACCCTCCTACACTGCTGGTGGGAATGTAAATTGGTGTAAGCCACTATGGAGAACAGTACGGAGGTTCCTTAAAAAACTAAAAATAGAGCTACCATATGATCCAGCAATCCCTCTCCTGGGCGGGCATATATCTGGAGAAAACTCTAATTCAAAAAGATACGTGCACCCCAATGTTCATTTCAGCACTATTCACAACAGCCAAGACATGAAAGCAACCTAAATGTCCATCGACAGAGGAATGGATAAAGAAGATGTGGTACATATATATATAATGGAATATTACTCAGCCATAAAAAAGAATGAAATAATGCCATTTGCAGCAACATGGATGGACCTAGAGATTGTCATATTAAGTGCAGTAAGAAAGACATATCATGTGATATCACTTATATGTGGAATCTAAAAAAAATGATACAAATGAACTTATTTACAAAACAGAAAGAGACTCACAAACATAGAAAACAAACTTATGGTTATCAAAGGTAAAAGGCAGGGGGAAGGATAAGTTAGGAGTTTGAGATTAGCAGATACAAACTTCCAGATATAAAATAGATAAACAACAAGGTCCTACTGTATAGTACAGGAACTATATTCATTATCTTGTAATAAATATAATGGAAAAAAACTGAAAAAGAATATAATTGTATCACTTTGCTGTACACCAGAAACTAACACAACATTGTTAATCAACTATACTTCAATTAAAAAAAAAAAAGCTGTACCCTTTAGCTATCACTCCCTACCTTCCCATACCCCACAGTCCTAAACAACCACTAATCTACTTTCTATCTCTATAAATTTCCCTATTCTGGCCTGTAACATGAATGGGATCATAGAATATGTGGTCCTAGGCATCTGGCCTATTCCACTTAGTGTGACATTTTCAAGGTGCATTCACATTGTAGCATGTGTCAGTTCTTCATTCCTTTATATGATTGAGAAACAGTCCATTGTATCGATATAGCACATTTTGTTTATCCATCTGTCAGTTGATGGACATTTGGGTTGTTTCCACTTTTTGGCTATTATTAATAATGCTGCTATTGTGTTTGTGTGGACATGTGTTCTGTTCTAAAAAGTTACACTTTAATTAGAACCAACTTTGGAAACTATAGGCAGGCAAACCCCACTGCATGTTACAATGTCCCTTCCTAAGACAGGCCATCACAATGGTCCCTGACTTGCCAAGACAGGAGTCCCCTCTTCTTCTCATGTGTGTTTTCTGATGAAATTTACTGACCACGATGAATCCAGTAGCCAAATTCTTCAAAAGTGGATCCTCCCCTGTGACGTTCCTCTCCCCTGATCTCTCTTCTTCTCTTCTTCCACTCAACCCAAACTCTGGGGCATACAACTGGACTGAGTCTCTTTTCTCACAAGATGGTAGAAATCCTTGGTCTTGTTGCTGGGCTTGTAGTCAGAGAAGGTTCACTTACACTCTCAGTCATTCATTCCAATGAACACTTACTGAACGTCCAGCATGTGCCAGGCACCGAGTAGGCACTGAGGATACAGAGAATAGACTGGTTTCTCAGCCCTCAGGAAGGTAATAGTCTAGTGTGGGAGATGGATTAGTAATCAGGCAATTGCAACTGCGAGTGGTAGATGCCTTGACTGATGGCCATGGCTGTTGGTATAGAAGGGCTCGGTTGCTTTCTGAGTTGTAGTCTGCTTGTATTGGGACCTTATGCAGCCAGAGTGCGAGGCCATAAGAGCAGAGAAGAGCCCAAGATCCTTGGGACTGAGTCTGCTGCACACCTTACTGGCTTCTTGGAGCCGTCTTGCCCCTCCCCAGGGTTTCCCTTCAGTTGAATGGACATTAGAGAGCTAACCGTCATCAGCCAGTTTGACTGAGATGTACGCTCGGGAAGTGTACAGACACTGCATATGCATAAGAACAGGACAGGTGCTAATTGAAGTGGGTTTGGCAGGATCCTGAGAGATACAGAGCTCTGAAATTTATTGACCATGTATTATGTGCCAGGTTCAATCCAAAGCCCTTTAATATAC
Source organism: Phocoena phocoena (assembly GCF_963924675.1). Lineage (NCBI taxonomy): Eukaryota > Metazoa > Chordata > Mammalia > Artiodactyla > Phocoenidae > Phocoena > Phocoena phocoena. The sequence goes on along the minus strand of NC_089223.1, from coordinate 32,272,729 downwards.
CATCTATCTATCCCTAATCAAGGACGTTTCCCCTAGAAAGTTAACTCCTTAGGATGGCATATAAGGCCACTTATGATCTGGCCTCTGCTTTCCTCATTTTTTTCTTCCCCAATCATACTCTGGTTCCTAAGTCATGCCACTGTTCATTTTTTAGCAGTGGTTCTCAACCAGGGAAGGGCACCAGTCTCCCTGATGGAGTGGTGAGGTATGCATTTGTAAATGGGAAGGAGCATTTTTTTTTAAATTAATTTATTTATTGGCTGCCTTGGGTCTTTGTTGCTGCATGCGGGCTTTCTCTAGTTGTGGCAAGCAGGGGCTACTCTTCACTGTGGTGCACTTCTCACTGCAGTGGCTTCTTTTGCCGCACAGCACAGGTTCTAGGTGTGCAGGCTCAGTAGTTGTGGCTCACGGGCTCTAGAGCACAGGCTCAGTAGTTGTGGTGCACGGGCTCAGTTGCTCCGCAGCATGTGGGATCTTCCCGGACCAGGGCTCGAACCCGTCTCCCCTGCATTGGCAGGCGGATTCTTAACCACTGCGCCACCAGGGAAGTCCGGAAGGAGCATTTTTGACTGTCATATTGATTGTGTGTTTGGGGGTGGGGGGGTGGGGAGGTACTGTGATATTTCGCGCCTGAGGGCAGGGATGCCTGCCATCCTCCAATGCTTGGGAGGGTCTCCTACAAGTACCTTTGTCCCCTCAAATTGCTGATAGCACCCCCTATGAGAAACACTATTCTCTAGGTTCACACGCCACTTGTTCTGAGAGGAATGCTCATCCTCTCCTGACTCCTTCACCTGGTTAACTCCTTCAAATCCTCCAGAACTCAGCAAAGACACTCGCACTCTAGGGAGGATTCTCTGCGACTCCTCCAATCCCAGACCCTCCCACCCCCGTCTGGACTGGGTATCAACCCCATGTGCTCCATAGCATTCTTTGCTGAAAATTACTGACAGCTCCATCTTTTACCTCTAACTCCCCAGCCCCTATGCAGTGCCTGTCACATAATAGGTGCCCAATAAGTAGATGCAGAATGATGGAAGTCCTTCTATTGATACAAATGGATGAGTGACATAACATGATGTAAAGGTAAACGCTCATCTCAGAATTAGAAAATAGTTGGATCACAGACCATTAGGGAAAGGCAATTCTTCATATCTGATTGCTGGTTTAGAATTTAGAAAGCACCTTCATAATATAAAGCAAAGCAAACCCAGAGACCGAGTGTAACAGGGAAGAACAAATCTGACTCCACATTAGCTCTTTTTTCTTTTACTTTAACCTCTGTATTCTATTGATTTTGCTACAAGTTAAGAATGTTGCCTATAGCCTGAAGTATACCGGATAGTGTATTCTCAAGGCTCTGACCTCTAAAGGTATAACACTTTTCATACAGAGACAAAAAGTTGCAGAACAGAGCATAATATCTTGTTGGAGGTTTATAGGAACATTGTGACTGGATCTACGTGGACAGCTGCAAGAACAAAGGATTCTGGCAACAAGAGGTTTGCTGCAACCAAGCACACCCCGTCCCTTTTTAGTATAAAAGAAGACTGAATTCTAACTCGGGGAAGATGGTTCTTTGGCACAGTAGTCCACCATCTTCTTGGTCTGCTGTCTTTCCAAACAAAGTCACTATTTCTTGCCTCAACAACTCGTCTCTATTTACTGGCCTGTCATGCGGCCAGCAGAACAAGCTTGGACTTGGTAACAAGAGCAGACTTATTATTGTTTTAGTGGAAACTGAAGTTCAGAAAGTTTACAGGACCAGCCCAGAGTGGAGTAGCCATTAAGCAGTAGAGGTGAATTAGAGTTCAGACTTTGTGGCTGGCATAGTTCCGCTTTCAGTGTGCACAATGCCCCTCAAGGATGGGCAAAAGCTGAGACAGTTATCAGGCAATTCCGCAGTGGAACAAAGCCAGCTGATTAGAGAGGTGATGTGTTTCAGTGAGAGAGAAATACAGTCAACTAGGAGGAGGCAGCCTGAAATCAGGAGCCTATAAAGTCTGCCCAATACAATTATCATTTAGTTTTTTTCTTTTTTTTAAATCTTTGCTTGCAAAAGCTTTTATGAAAATTGTTGCCAAATGGTCTTCTGAAAGAAGATGGTAAGGAAAAATTATTTCCTGCCTTCAGTTCAGGCTTGAGTGAGTAGAGAAGAGATATTGTTAGGATGGATTTCACAGGTCAGCACCCCACGTGGGACCCCTCAGAACCAGGCTCTTCCAGCCAGTCCAGACTCTTTGCAACCAGTTTGAGAGAGTGGTTTGGCTTGGACCCCAAGAGGCTCCTTCCTCTCTATTGGTAGAGGCTGCAGAGACCCTCCCCCAACATTGGGGGTTAGGGGCCATTCTTTAGTGGCCATGGGGAGGTCCTAGACCAAACAGGACTGTTTGAAAATAATGGTGATGAAGCAGAATGGATCTTCCCTTTAAAAATGTCCTTAAGAACAGACATGGTCCAAGTTGGCCTTAACCTAGAGGGATCCTGCGGATAGAAATAGAGTCAGCTCACCCAGTTACAGCCCAGGAACTCACACCAGAACTGGTCTTGGGATTACCATGCAATTTGGGGGAGGGGGTGGGGATTACCATTTAATGTTATATATTTCACAAATAATTATGTACCAGGTGGTATACTAGGCACCGATGACACAAAAATAAATAAGACATGAGCAGAACCTCTCAAAGTCACTCCTGGGGACAGAGTTTTCTGCATCCAAGCCACAGGCAAGTTGACTGGGCCTCAGGTGTCAGGACAGGCCTTCCCAGACAGGCAGAGTGTTTGCAGTAATGGTGACCCAGATCAAGCACCCTGATTCCCTGCCCAGTATCTTAGCATCCCCTCCAGATGCCTGTGCATTTCTAGGGGGTGCTGCTTAATACTGATGACATAATCCAGGCAGGGTCTGCCCAGCACAGAAGAGAGGGAGACCCATCATTTTCCTTGATCTAGGCCGTATCCTTTTATTATGACCTCTGAGTTCATTTTACCTTTCTTGGCACTTTTGTCATGTTGAATCATATTGAACAGATAATTAAAATTCATGCCCAGGGGCTTCCCTGGTGGCGCAGTGGTTGAGAATCTGCCTGCCAATGCAGGGGACACAGGTTCGAGCCCTGGTCTGGGAGGATCCCCACATGCCGTGGAGTAACTAGGCCCGTGAGCCACAACTACTGAGCCTGCGTGTCTGGAGCCTGCGCTTCGCAACGGGAGCGACCGCGACAGTGAGAGGCCCGCGCACCGCGATGAAGAGTGGCTCCCGCTCTCCGCAACTGGAGAAAGCCCTCGCACAGAAACGAAGACCCAACACAGCCAAAAATAAATAAATAAATTTTTCAAAAAAAAGGAACTCCAAATTGGTCTGGTTTATTTGTTCATACGGAACATAGGACGCTTTCTTTTCTATGTGCTTGTAAACCATCCCATTAACGCTCCCCTATAAAATTACACTTGATAGAGCTCCTTAGCTTACAATTTGTGGGTTTGATCTTTGTAAATAAAAAGTATATTTGCCCACCTCCAGTCTTTAAGAAACTCACCTTTTCCCTAAGATCTCATAAAAATCAGGAACTGTGATTGGGCAATCTTGGCTATGTATTATTTTTAAAAACCTAGAATGTCATTTACTGAAGCCAGGGGATTTAACATTTATTTAGGGCAACTGAATTTTCTATTTTTACCTACTGTATTTGTTTCCTAGGCCTGCTGTAACAAAATACCACAGACTGGCATGACTTATAACAGCAGAAATTTATTTTCTCACACTTCTGGAGGCTAGAAGTATAAAAATCAAGGTATCAGCAGGGTTAAGTTCCCTCCAAAGACTCTAGGTGAGGATCCTTCCTGTCTCTTTCAGTATCTGATGGCCCCAGGCACTCCTTGGCTTGCAGGCACATCACTCCAATCTACTTTTGCTGTTACAAGGCTACCTTCTCCCTGTACATATCTATGTCTTCACATGGAGCTCCCGTCCCTATATCTCTGTTTTTTCTTCTTATAAGGACGCCTGTCATATTGGATTACGGCCCACCCTTATAGAGTGCGACCTCATCTTGATTATATCTGCAAAGACCCTATTCCCAAAAAAGGTCACATTCATAGGTGCTGGGGTTTGGGACTTTAACATATCTTTTTGAGGGACGTAATTCAACCCATAACGCCTACTGTGGGTAAAAGGCTAACATGAGGCCTGGGCTGACACAGGCCCACCTGAAAATGACCTGGCTTTCCCACAGCACTGTTCTCTCAAAAATAGAGTTGAGATAAATGGAGAATGTTATATCTGCCTTGTTTCTGGTGTGCATTAGTGGAGCTGTGAGGTGGCTGCATAACTAGGATGGCATAAAAGGTTGGTGGGAAAAAGGGCCTATGACTTGTGTGTGTCAAGGTGAGTGCTACACACCTTGGCTCTCATCCCTGGTACATACCCCAAGTGGGTGAGGGGCAAAGAAGCTTCTGGGCCTCCCGATGAGATGAAGGTGCTATATCTCCTGCTTTGCCTCCTTTGCCAGTGCTTACTAACCATATTATTAAATTAAAGCCTCTTTGTGTCTTGTGAGTCTGACTGGCAGCTTGAACCCACAGCTGTGCTGCTGGCCTCTCCTGGTCCGAGTTCCTTCTTATTAGCCCCCCGAAGCCCCTTCTCAGCTTCAAGATGTCCTATGCACAGAAGACTCAAGCAAAACACAAGGCTCTGCCATTCGACATACATCAGACACCCCAGCAGCATGCTTCCTCTCCCTTATTCTTTGTCTTGGTCTGACTATGACAAAAATAACAAGTAAAAGCAAGCAAACTAAGTGCTCTTTTGTTTTGCCTTCTTTTGGCCTGGCTAATTTGTGTGTGTGTGTGTGTGGTGCGCGGGCCTCTCACTGCTGTGGCCTCTCCCCTTGCGGAGCACAGGCTCCGGACGCGCAAGTTCAGCGGCCATGGCTCATGGGCCCAGCCACTCCGCGGCATGTGGGATCTTCCCGGACCAGGGCACGAACCCGCGTCCCCTGCATCGGCAGGCGGACTCGCAACCACTGCGCCACCAGGGAAGCCCTGGCCTGGCTAATTTTAAGCTGACTGCCGTGAGTATACCTGGAAGATAACCTCCCAGTCCTAACTCTGGATCCCTAGTTATACCGATGTCCACACTGATGAGCACATCAGGACCCAGTGTTGTTTTTCTCTTCATCAGTTTCGTGATTACACTTTTCATTTGGACAATTAAATTCAAGTCAGTGCCAGGTTCCTGCTTGCCTCAGCGGTTTACCTTGTTTAACTAATCACTGCAGGGGCTCTGACTACCAGGTTGAGCTTTAGAGTCAGGGATCCTAGGTAGCAAATTTCCCTCGGTGGCTGCCCTGCCAAGGTCGCAGAGGCCGAGCCCAGACCTGAGCTGGGCGGGGCCGGCAGAGCCCAGACCTGAGCTGGGCGGGGCCGGCAGAGCCCAGACCTGAGCTGGGCGGGGCCGGCAGAGCCCAGACCTGAGCTGGGCGGGGCCGGCAGAGCCCAGACCTGAGCTGGGCGGGGCCGGCAGAGCCCAGACCCGCAGGCGCCTGGAGCCGGGAGCCGCGGGTGGCTGATGTGGGTGCGCCGCTGATGATGCCTTACTAGACGCTGACTTCCTCTTCCCCATGTTCCTTCCTCTCTGTCCCATAAAAGGGATTATTTTTTAACCAACATGTAGTTCAGACAGAACCTTACAAAAGTTCATGTCTGTTGACCAAGTAATTCCGCTTCTAGAACTCTATTCTAAAGGAATGATCACAGATACGGGCCAGTCTCCCACAGCCCGGGCTTCCCAGGCCAGGCGGAGCCCGGAGAACATTCACCGGTCCCCACACCACCTCGTGGTGGTTTCTATGGCAACAGGCTCCTCCCCAACAGGCCTTCTGCATAGAGGCGTCCGCGCCTCAGCTTATATTTTAAACCTCCTTCCGCCCCCTCACCCCCCCCCCCCCCCCCCCGCCGGAGGTTTCCTTTCCTAACCTTGTTTCTCACCGGGAGACAGGACGACTCTATAAAATAACTGATTCAAGTGGTGGCGATGGCAGCGGCGCCGGTGGGGGGGGGGGGTGGGGGGGTGGGGAGGAGTCAGCCTTTTACTGCGGCGACAGAGTTCCAGGGATCGCCCAGGCCTGCCGCCTCCCGAAATGTGGGTGCGCCAACTGCGGCCCTTTGCCATCCCCAGGACTGTGGCTCTCCTGCCTTTCTCCCGGCTGGGTTGCGCCTCTGAGCTAACGTGACCAAGGTGCCACGCAGTCAGGGGGGACTTTCGCCCGTTAACAGGCCTGAGTTTCCTGAGGACTTCTAGAGCTCTGTGCTCTAACGCGAAGGGTGGTACTACCGGAGGAGGCTGGGCACCCTGGCAGGGGGAATAATCTGAGAATGGTGGAAATTGGCATCACCCGCAGGAGGCTGCCTCCCCCATACCTTTAATCAGGAGAGAGTATTTTCCTAAGCCGCGAATGCGGCACACGCCACACTGGTCACCTCTATTAGAATCATACCGCGAATGTCAGCATGAAGCTGTAATTAACGCACAGGCTCTGGAGACACATCTGTATTGGCTCTGCAGTCAGGCTGCCCCTTGCCTCTGTAAGCTCATTTGTGAACTATCACCTCACAAGGCTGTCGTGATGATTAAATGGTATAGCGTGTAAGTGTTTCAGCACCTTGCTCAATGCACAGCGAGTCTCAGGTAGCTATGACCAGGGCAGTGGTGGAGACTATGGGCCTAGGGCCAGGGTGGGTTTGAGTCCTGGCTCTGCCAAATATGACTTTGAGCAAGTAAGTAACCTCTCTGTGCCTCAATTTCCTCCTCCGTATAATGGGGATAATAACCTAGTTCCTTGGGTTATTGTGAGAATTAAATGGTTTAGTCTATGAAGAGAACCTACCCCAGCGCCTGACATGCAGCAGTCAGTTCATGTATTAGTAGAGCAGTGGTACTAGCAGTATCACCTCTATTAGATTTGAGTTCCTTTAGGAATGACTAATGAGCCCCTTTTGTATTCCTAGAGGCTGGCTTGTGTAGGGATTCAAAAAACATTTGTTTGAATGAATGGACTAATGATATACTACTCCCCATTAAATTCTTTTCTTATGGCAACTAAAGTAAATCAAGAAATGAGAGTGGGCAGAATCATGCAAAATCAGAAACAATGTATCTATCTACTTTTATCATCCGGGAAGGACAGGCCTCCCTTGGCCTCGGCCACTTAGCATTGCTGCCTCCCAGCTGGCTTTGACACAGTTGAGGAGGAGGCTGTGGCGCTACTTTGTTGCTCTGGGTGAGTTCTCACACTAACTCCCAATCTCAGGTCAGCCCCAGGAAGGAAGAGGTCTCTGGTCCAGCGCCCCTGCCCCTCGTTCTTGTGACAAACAGCCCTGGTACCTTCTGGTCAGCAGCCAGTGGAAATGAGTCCTCATCAACCAGTTTCTCGCTTTAAGAGTCAGCAGCCTTCTTGGAAAGATAAGAAGAGAGAGGATTCCTTTTGGCACCTTTCCAAAGTTTTTCCTTTTGTTGAAAGTCATCCTCTCTAAATGTAAGAACGGGAGGCCTTGCTTTCATGTCCTCTGAATGGACTTGCTCTAAATACCGACGGGCCCAGCTCTCTTCTCTCCCTCAGCGGTTGGCAGTGTGTCTGGGCTGGATGCCAGGAAGCCACGGTGCCACTAGAGGCGAGGGGATCAGGGGCAGGAGAATGGGAGTAGTTAGGCCGCAGCAGCGGGGTGTGCACACCAGTCCCGTCAGGCCTGCCCAGCCCAGGGCGTCCTGTGAGATCCATACCGGGTGAGCCGCCTTGGTGCCAGGCGGAGCCATCCATGGTCTGAGGGCCAGTGCCGGAGGCATCCCGACTCTTCCTTGATAATGTCTTTCCTCCTCCTGTGTCTCTTCTTCACCTCTTCTCCTGCCCTCTCCCTCCTCCCCACCCACTTCCTTCATTCAACCAGCTTTTAATGTCCCTCTACTATGTGCTGGGCACTGCGCGGAGGTCCACATTCAGTCACCATCCTTAAGGGACTTGTGCACTCTCATGAGAGACAAACATAAAGTCTCAATCAAACATAAATTAAACTAATAAAAATAAAAATAAATTTGATCTCAAACAATTTTTATCTGTGGCCTCCACCTCAGACCCAGCGAGGATGCTCACGGGTGTCGCTCCAGCTGACTGGGACGGCGTTCTCTGGTGGATGATACTCCAGACTCTGGAATCAGAAAGATGTGCATGCAAACCCAGCCCTGACGCTGACCAGAAGTGTGATTTGGGGGAAATTACACAACCTCTCTGACCCTCCGTTTCCTCCTCTGTAAAATGGCAATAAAAGGGTTGTTATGAGGATAAAATAAGCTAATGCCTGAAAGACACTGAGCACAGTGCCTGGCACACAGTAAGACTCAAAAGACATCAACTATGGTGGTGGTTTGAATTACTCAAGCCTGGGCGTCAGCAAGCTTTATCGGTAAACATTTTAGACTTTGTGGGCCTGTTAACACAGTACCTGTTAGAACTACTCAACTCTATTGTCATAGAGTGAAAGCAGCCATAGACAATATGTTAAGGGGTGTAGCTGTGTACCAATAAAAGTCCATTTATGAACACTGATTGTGAAATTTTATATAAATTTCATATGCACAGAAAATTATTTTTCTTTGACTTTTTCCCCACGCACTTAAAATTGTAAAAACCATTCTTAACTCACAGGCAGTACAAAAAGAGGCAGTGGGCTGGATTTGGTCCACAGGCTATAGTTTGCCTACCCCTGATCAAGCCTAATGAAAGGGCTGGCACTTCCTTTCATGGATTTTGCCTCAAAGGGAAATCCAGTTGGTGGGTCCATAATACCCTAATTCAGGGTCTACTTCAAGCCTGACGAACTTTAACAAGTGTCCAGACCAACCCAAGGATGGCAAAAATCTCATAAAAGAAAAACAATACCTACAATTTACATGTGTCCAAGATAAGAAACAGAAAAGAAAATCCGTTCCTTAGATGTACGATCGCCCTGTGTTTTGTAGACAAAGGCAAGCTGTTTCCACAGGTGCAAGAATTAGCAATGTGTGTACTTCACTTCTCAGGGCTGTATACAGAGACACCCAGCTGTAGGAAACGTCAGAGGGTCACAACACCCCTAAGTTTTATACATAGGGGGTGAGAGAAAACAGAATGCATGGCGAGTGAAGTAGGCTGGGGAAAATGAGGGTGGGCAGGAGACACCTGCAAGAAAACAGGCCAAGTCCCACCCCCCCCGTGGAAATCAAATTGCAGATGATTGT